>NC_134486.1:267820367-268150367 GCF_040206685.1 Ascaphus truei | reverse complement strand
GCGTTTGCAGAAATGAGAAAAATTAAAATAAAATTGCAAATGTGTACACTCCTGTTTACTTTGCCTATTATTCACTCTTGCCATTAAATGTTGCCGAACAGGAGGCATTTGCAAAAATTCAACCAGAGAGAAAAGTGTGTGAGAAGAAGGGCAAATTTTTGAAATTTACAACAGCTCCCTCACACCAAATATACCACTGACTATAATTAACCTATTCAAATTGTGCAGCAAATAAATAGGGGAAGATTTACTATACTCCCAATATAGGTTATAATACTGCAATCCTTTGTTAACTGCCATTCACATAAATGGCAGTCAACATGGGACTACGATGTCATAACCCATATCGTAGGAATCCCAATGATAGTCAAATATCACAAACAGACCACTGTTGTCTGAAAAAGGCATGCACTGTTTTGTTTTAGTTGTAAAAGTTTTATAAATGTAATTCTTATTGTACTAGTAAAACAACAGATTTGTATCACTTGTAACAGTCTCTCTTTCATGAAACGCTATCAACGAACCAATTCTACTTACACATTTACACACAAAATCTGTATATTGCACATATTTGCAAAAAAACTAAAGAAAATTGCTAGCTAAATATTATTTTTCACACAATTTGTCCAGTATCTGCCCATTTCTCAAGCTTTTGCATGTACTGTAGAGAGAAAAGTGACACTGTTTCCATCAGTGTCCATAACAGCCTTGTAAAGTTGCTATTGGGGAATTTGGTATTCTGATCTTTCAACTGAATCTGCTACCTTCAACAATTATTCAAGAAGCGTATGGCATAAGAATTGTAAGAATCTTTTTTATAAATTGTCTGATATTTGATGCAGATCTTTAGCCAGAGAATTTTAATAACATGTCAGACTTGGCAGACATTTTAGATACGCTGGACTTGGGAAAAAGGCATCAACAGTTGAGTAGAAGTGTTAGCCTCAATATTAAACTTTTTATTACAATTTCTTCTATATAATATGAAAAAGCAAACCTAATTTTAGTTGCCCTTTCATGTAATTTTCTTAAATATTTTGTTTTCATTACATTCATGGCTATCAGTTGAGCTGGGCGAACCTGTTCAAATCTGTATCCCTGAATTTGTGGATTGTTTAGACCAAATCCATCCCTTCTCCCCCAACAAAATCTGTCTGAGGATTAGGTACTATCAAAGCTAAGAGAATTTAAATCCATTGAACAGAATCCCGATGGATTTTTGAGAGGGAGAGAGGGAGAGAGGGAGAGAGGGAGAGAGGGAGAGAGGGAGAGAGGGAGAGAAGGAGAGAGGGAGAGAGGGAGAGAGGGAGAGAGGGAGAGAGGGAGAGAGGGAGAGAGGGAGAGAGGGAGGAAGGGAGGGAGAGAGTTTAGTAGTGTCTATATATATATATATAATTATTATTATTATTATTATTGATAAGGTGACTGAAAAGCCTCCACCGTATACATATAGCAAATAAAAATAAAACTTTTGAGCACATTCACATGTCTTAGACAGGTCTGCAACCCTGCTTTTCACCATTATCACCTAGCATACAGTGCTTCCACTGCAGCAAGGGATTCTTGGAAATGACATGGAAATGAGCACACAGTGCTCAGTGCAACCAACCTCACTCTGATGAGACCCACAAGGTTGAAATAGCTGTCTGTGAGTGGGTTAACTGGCTTTGCTCCATTCTCCATTCCTCATAAAGTGCCTTAGATTTGTCAACTTAATAACACTTTATTCAATGGAATCAATTCATGCAGTTTGTAGACTTTTATTTATTTTAAAATAAAGTGTTTCAATTCAGTATGTGTTTTGTCCTTGATCTGTTACACCATAGCCACCTTTGTGGATATCCATTATGTTATAAATGTTAGTCCTATAATGTTATTCTGATTTGGTGGATCTTTACACCATTTTGATTCAGACAGAGGGAGACATGTGTTATGGTATGAAGGGAAGTACCACAGGTTCCTTTTTTGTGGATCTGTGGAAATGGGCCTAAGGAAGGGTCACCCGCCCCCAAAACGTTATCCACATTTGCTCTATCCATTGTTTTGCCATTAGGCATTTTTATTGTCACAACCTTACCCTTTTTCTTTGTTTTACCCTTTCTTCCCCCACTTCTCTCCCATCCTGATGGCGAAATGCGTTGAGTGTGATGGGCGCCTGAGAGACCGCCAAATACATTTTTTCACTTAGAATTTTTGTGCCATTTTGGATCAACAGCAGGGCAGGATGATTTCCTCCTTGGGTTCCATGAAGGACTGTGCTGCTCAGCGGGGGTCATATACCATCTTGTACTTTTGATTACTCTACTGTATTTCACTTCAGCTGAGTATTAACTGCTTCTTTCTGTGGTTATTATACCACGTTTTTATAGATTGATTTGCCTGTATGTACATTTATATGAGAAGGAGTGGCTCAGTGAGTAAAGACACTGACTGGCAGGGGAGCCTGGTTCAATTCCCGGTGTCGGCTCCTTGTGACGTTGGGCAAGTCACTTTATCTCCCTGTGCCTCAGGCACTATAAAACATAGATTGTAAGCTCCACGGGGCAGGGACCTGTGCCTGCAAAATGTCTCTGAAAACGCTACGTAAAAATAGCAGCGCTATACAAGAACATGCTATTATTATATGCTTGGCTCAATATGGGGGCTTTATTATGGCAATGTTTATATGATTCAGGCACATCTCCTTGATATAGTCCAATTATTAACCCTGTTTTTTGCTATGGGTATACACATTATTGTGTATTTTCATCTCCTGTTTACCCACCTCTCCCCTATATATATGCATAGTTGCTATTTTTTTATGAATACCTTTAAGCTTATTTAGCTATTTCTTTATTGGTTAGTTATTTTTCTAACCATTAGTGCATTAGGTATTGTTATATAGTAGCAGCAGTTACAATTTTTTATAGGGTGTGTTTTCATAGCTCCACTACTCTATATACCTACTTTTTGTGGTTAAGATACAACCTGTTCGCATAGTGAGTGATAGGGAGTAATTAGTAATAATCTTTCCCCCCTTTCTTGTCTCCTTTTGTGGACTTTGGCAGTGGTGCTATTTTTTATTGCATCTTCATAGATTATGGTAATTTTTTTCTTTTTTTTATGTGTTATTTGGAGGTTCTTAGAGTGGTCCGTTTTTCTGTATGTTTTTTATTTGTTAGTGTTCTTACTTTTGTGCTTCATTAAAATTAATTTGACTTTCTGATTCTGACTTTTTATATTTATACATTTTGGTGATTACGGTAATTTTTGGGTGCTTTAAGTGGGATTCTGTTTGTCTTTTATGTGTGTGTATATATATATAAAAACAAAAACAAGCAGCTCCACGTGACCCCAATAAAAAAAAAATATATATAAAATAATAAATAATACAAAAGAAAATTCACATAATCTGCACATCACAATTAAGCTAACATATAAAATCAACACAAAAAGCTAAAGAATATACAAAAATAACAAAATTAAAAATTAAATATAAAAACCAGTCCCTTTGAAGATCCACTTAATAGAATATAAGTCCAAGCTAGGATTGGGGGGCTGCTTTCAAAAGGATGAACCAATCCAAAACGGAATCTTCAACAAAAAGAACAGAAAGTGCACAACCCATAGCATAAAATCTAAGAATCCCCTTTCCCTTGTCAATAAATGTCATAGATTTTATGCTATGGGCCGTGCGGCGCTTTCTGTTCTTTTTGTTATATATATATATATATATATATATATATATATATATATATATATATATATATATATATATATATATATTGAATAGAAAATACCGTTCTGTGGCTAACGAAATGCTTTTATTTGTGCAAGATACACTGGCGACACACTTTATTCGAGCTCGGCTAGTCCCACGAATTCGGGTATACCCGGGTGTATTGAGGTTTGTGACTGTTTTCTGCCCGAGTGCATTGAGGTATTTTCCAGGCAGGGATTGAAGCATTTTATTCCCGCTGGCTGCAATACTGCACAGTATATATATATATACTGCATTACAATTCATGAATTTATGCCATCTGGTAGACACGCGAAGCATTGCAGCCTATTAAATCCTAATCATTATCATTTAACAGATCAGCCGCCCGTCAGCCAGGCATGAACCCAGGCTGGGAAGGCAAACGCAACGGGGCTTGTCAGAGGTGAGGAGCGGCGCATTCCAGGTATCTGCCAGGTACATACTGGGTATTTGCTTGAATAAAGTGTGTCGGTGCAGTAGTTAGCTATATATATATATATATATTATCTTTAACTGTGCATGCAATGTCTTTTATATAATTATAACCCAGTTCACGTAATGTAATTATGTATTTGTAACCATGTATTTGTCATTATAACTCTTTGCCCAGGACATACATGTACTTGAAAACGAGAGGTAACTCTCAATGTATTACTTCCTGTTAAGACATTTTATAAGTAAATAAATGCATTGTTATGGCCTGGATCTTTCTATGGAATATGATATCCAGTTTCCATGTATGCATAATGTCATATCATTTTTGTGTTGTAAAATTTGTTCTGTGGTTCAAATAATAAATATCTATTGAAGTAAACTCTGTCTTATGTCATCATTTGCAAAAACATACAATATAATATTGATAAATTGTCGTTGCTGTTTCAATTGCTCTCTGTACATCAAACGTTCATTTTTTGATAATTGTTGAATACTAGATGATAAAACCTAATTAGCTTCTTTAAATAAATAACAAAAGCAGTTGGATTATGACAGTTTCTGTCTATATTTTTCTGAAGAAGATGATGAATGGTGGCATAGTAACTCAAAGTAAACAAAAAGATAAAAAACAATGATGAATTGTTATACATTAAAGTACTCTTAAATAAATGTGATCCTTTTGTAATAAGAATTATTTTGTTATCTGTATATTCTTCTGTGTACAACATATCTATAATCACTGGTTTACTTGAAGCTTGTGCCTGTATATAAACAGTATACCTGCAGTAATATTAATGTTATCATTATTGTTATTTTCTCTTTCATTCATTTTTTCCAAATTATAGTGTCTGTTCCTATGTTAATACATCTATAAAAGTGCATAAAAAGTAACTGAACTGCATGTTTATTACTGTGAGTATCTGCTTCCTCCAGGCCTTGCCCTTGAAATTCTTAGGTCACATTTTCTTGCTAGATCTCTTGGAAAAAAAGTCTTGAATATGAAGACATCAAACACTCAGCTGGAATCCAGCCACATTCCACCCTGGCATCTTTACACACTGAACCTAAAAAGAAATTCTCCTCTAATTTTAAATCTAACAAAAGCTGGACAATGAGTGAGTGTCCACTGCTCACAGGTTTTTCATTTAATGCAGCAAGAAGCATTGTGCCTTATGTCTCTATTCAATCAAAAACTTCACATCCATTCTCCTTATTTAAACTATAGAAGAGTCTTTCTTTGGACCAAATATTTCCATTTATTGATTTAGAGATTAGGCCATACCTCTTAAACTATAGATAAACTAAATAACAAGTTAATTGCAATATATTCAAGTATATTGAGCATGAGATCAAGAGGTGTCTTTTTATATCAGTGCTATGTCCATGAGAAGGATCTACCCAACATAAGACTTTTCAATTAGCTCATGGGGCCTGGGAAGGGGTGACATAGCTTAACAAACTGTCTTCAAGACAAGTGTTTGTCTACATAGCTGATTAGTAATATATCTGAGACTCTTGCTGCCTTGTTATTTTACATACATTTTTTGTAACTGATATTTAATTCTTCAAGATACACTAATTTTCCCCAAATGTGCTTATACTTTGCCAAGTATAAACTTTATGTAACAGTAACATAAACAATAAATTCAAAAACAAACTAAACAATATATGTTCATTTTATGTCATATTATTTCAGTAAAACAAAATTATTTTCAGTCAAGGCTATAAGAATAAGAACATGTTTGTGGCTTGGCTGAGGAAACACTTTTTGAATAACTGTTTCCGCTATGATCAACCACAATTCTATTTGACCATTTCTGCAATGCTTTGTGTAATATTACTGTATCTGCTTAAGTGATCTGTTCCCAGGAGGTCACTTTTGTCTGGGAAACACAGAGATGGAAAATACATAAAAGATTTTCTAAATTTCTTTAGCCATTCCCTGTGCTCTTACTCATATATCTAATATACTGTGAGTGTACTGTATGTCAATGTTGAAATACCTTTACACAAAAACTGTAGCACTTTTGTGATCGGTTGTGCAAATAACACTAGCACATACCATGGCCTGTACCTCGGGAACCAAGAGGTCCCCAGGGCTAAAATGAGTGTTATTCAGCTCCTGAGACCCCCTGCTTCAATGATGTGATATTAAAATGAAAGCAGCTTCATTACCTTAGTGGCTAGCCACTAAGATAATTAAGGGGGTAAACCAAACTACCTGATTTGTTGGGGGTAGTGCATGTGGGTAAAGGGGGCAGCTGCCCCAGGTTTGGTGGTTAGACCTACTGGGAAGGTTGTGGGACGGATTAACCCCTTAATTACCTTAGCAGTTACTACAGCTAAGGTAATGAAGGTCTTAACCCCTCCCATAACCCCCCAAGAGGCATAACCACCCACCCTGGGGTAACTACCGCCTTCACCACCTCCTCTAGCCCCAACAAATACCCCCCCAATAAAGAATGGGCAAATGGCCTAGTAGCCAAATATGGCTACTACTGCTTTTGCCCATTCAAATACAGTAACATAATATAGTAAAATACATAACAAATTAAATTAATACATGTTTTACTTACCCCTGCCAGGATGAAGGCGTCCTCCTCCTTCTCCTCTTCTGCCCAACCATTAAAACACCAGCAACCACTTAATTACCTTAGTGGTTACTACCACTAAGGTAATTAAAGGTTACTGGTGTTGTTCAGGTGCGCCGACTAGTATTCTAAAACTTGCCTTGGAAAATCTGGGACAATCACCAACAATACCCCAGTAATGCTGCAACATTTTCTGTGACATTTCTGCAGAAAAACAAGTGGCCAATCGGATTAACACAGCAGAGGTCCCAGGCAGTCCCATTCAGTTTGAATGGGACTGCCAGGGACCCCCGCTGTGTTAATCCGATGGGCCATTAGTCTGTCTGCAGAAATTTCACTGAAATGTTGGCAGCATTACCTGGATATTGTCCCAGAATTTCCAAGGCAAGTTTTAGAATACTCATCGGCGTACTTAACCCTGCTAGAATGAAGGCTCTCCTTTTCCTCCTCGTCTTCAGTGGCATCAACAGTAAAATAAAAAAAACTAGCTTCTGGCCTGTAACCCCTTAATCACCTTAATCGTTATTAACCACTATTTTTATTAAGGAGTTAACCCCCCCTCCTGCAACCATCCTAGGAGGCATTATCACCATCCCTGGGGCAACTACCCCTATCACCCACCCCATCTATCCATTGATTGCCACTGTTGTAAACCATGTCCACAATGGGGGCAAGGATTGCCACAATGGCAATAAATGGGCCACATAAAAAAAATCTATTAAATAAAATACATTATGCAGCCCCTTTTCCCCCGTGTCTAGAGAAACTACCTGTGGTGCATTACCTGAGTGTCATACAGGAGGCCTGATCCTCCGCCACTGGGAGCCTGGGGTGATCATGTTTGTGGTTGCACAGTGCCTCCACCTGGGAGAGATCCTATGCAGTAGGATTACCCCTCTCAGGAACCCAATACACACAGTAAATTCACAATGGGTATGTAACAGTATTTACTGACAAACACACACAAAATATAACAGGTACCACACAATACTCTGTCCCCACAGTAGCATCCTCCTGGTGGAACCCCCAAAGTTCTGGGGTGTCTGGGCACTTAACCCACTAGTGACCACAGACCACGCCCACCCAAAGTGAGTGTGTGGAGTAGCGCTACCCACAGTATGTATGGCCATCGGTGCACTTAGATGGTGATACGTTCCCGAACACTCCATTACCTGGGTACCGCCGGATTACACAAAGGGTCCATCTGATTCAATGACGTAGGTCTGTCCGGTCGGTCTGCGAAGGCGTCTGCCTCTGTGTCGGGCGAACTCCTGCTGGAGGGTCTCACCATTAAGAGTCTCTTATCCGGGGTGGTCTTGTCCCAGACCACAGGCCAAAGGTCACTGTGAGGCATCTTGTCACGGTTGTCTGATACTGCTAAGGATATGGGGAAATGTCCCTATCTGGGGGCCATTTCCCTGTAGCAGCCACAATCTGAGATGAGATGTGAAAGACCTTATATAAGGCCTGTGTTTGACATTTAACTAACAAATGAAACATCCACCAATCCGATTGATGGATGTACCATGTGATGGTTTCAATTTTTTTTAATGATGTGACATCATCTTAAAGGGAGGGAAGCCAGCCAATCAGGTAGCATATGCTTCCCTCCCTTTAAGATGGCGTACCAGCAAAAACAAAATGGAAACCATCACATGGTACATCCACGAATCTGATGGGTGAATGTACCATGTGATGTCTTTCCTTTTATGGAGTAATATTTCTGTTTTTTGATCTATTAATGTGATATACTTTTAAGATGTTTTGATTTGGTACATATTTACATTTTTGTTTTTGATTTTGCATTTTCCTATGTTTATAATGTACTGTATGTTTAAGACCAGCACACATTTATGACATTGCTTTCTGGCATGTTAACACACTTTACCGGACTAATGTCACAGCACCTTTTGGCGTATTTATAGCACGGTTTTATACACCAGGGTATCGTGAGAATGGCCCGCCAGCGAACCAATATGTTTATTATCAAAAACCTTCAAACCTTTTTGACAAGTCCACTGAGTGCCACTCCTTCTTTTACGTCTGATTGTAGGGGGTTTAGACCTCACCGCAGGATGACTGTGGCTGTGCACCGTGGCAAGAATCTCCTTCACATTAATGCATCACCCTGTGAACTATATTGTACATCATGCATATGCATCATGCAAGATAGCAACTTTAGTTTCTGTGATATGGAACTAATTGCATTATCTCTTCATCCTCAGGTTTGAATGTCATTTAATTCATTAGCAGGAGTAAGCATAGCCCTTAAAGTTGAAATCTTCAAACTTGGAGAGTGCAGGTACCAAAAAGAGAAAAATAAAACACAAATAGTGCAATATTCCCTCTTCAGAATTGTTCTATTAGGTCCACTTGCAAAATTCACACTCACATGCTATAATTACCAAACTGACTTATATCCAATGGGGCACTGATCAGCTGGACAAACTTTAAAACTCAGTTCCCACTGGATAGTAGATATCTTAAAGATGAAAGAAAGTAGAAATGCAGATGGTGCAGATCATATAGTAAAATTATTTATTGCAAATTTCTTACGTGCAAGCTGTTGTTTATTGGTTTATGAATGTGATATACTTTTAAGATGTTTTGTTTTTGCACATGCAGATGCAACTGCCAGTTCTGAGCCACCTACCGTGCGGGCCCCATGCGGCATCCTAATCTGCTCGTATCCCATTACATTTCTGTTTTAGACTTTGCTTTTGCATTTTCCTATGTTTATAGTGTACTGTATGTTTAACACCAGCACACATTTACGACATTGCTTTCTAGCATGTTGACACAATTTACTGTACTGATGTCACAGCATCTTTTGACCCTCTTTTTTACTTTATTGCCCGCCAAGAGGGTATTTATAGCACTATTTTATCTCATATCTTGAGAAAGGCCCGCAATCTGACAAAAAACTCGATCACCAAATAAACCTTCATACCTTTTTTATAAGTCTGCTGAGTGCCACTCCACTCCTTTTTCATGACACGGTGTAATATGTAATGTGTTGTTGTTCATCTAAGGTTGTGTTTACCTAATTTTAAGACCTGCTAAGGAACAGATGATTGTTATTATGTGCTGATATGTAAAACCAAAAAATTCAAAGAGGGTGTACTTTCTTTTTATATATATATAAAAATATATATATATATGTAACATCGCCGGAAGAAGAGATCAGTGTATCTCGAAAGCTCGCACAAATAAAAGCATTTCGTTAGCCACAGAACGGTATCATCTATTTATTTTTTGATTATTGAAGCTCGGCTAACACGGTACTGATACCTCTACATGTATATATATATATATATATATATTTATATATATATATATATATATATATATATATACAGTGCTTAAATTACAGAAAAGGGATCACAAGAACATACAATTGCAATAAATGCAGAACAGTTTCTCAAAATATAAGGATAAAACAGAAAACCCTATACCTTACCGTATGTCAAAGATTTTCTCCCAGAGAGGTCACTGGCCCAGAAGTGAGACACACGTGTCTGGTCCAAACAAACCTCGGTTTAAATCTGATTTTCATAAACCCTTGCTAATCTTTAAGTACAATTTTCCCCCATAAAAACAACATAAGACCATCCCTCATAAATCAGCTGTTAGATTGACAGTTTTACGACAGAGTAAAAAAACCTTACAAACGACATTTAAACTTTTCCTCAATATCTAAACACAGTCATAACTGTTCTTCTGTAATACTTACACATGTGAGCTACATGAATAGATTCAGGCTGTAATTACGGATGCAACAAGACTGATCACAACTGTCTTCATCCTTAATTTGAGCGACAAATGGATATCTGTCCTTTAGTACATGCTAAACCTAACGTGTCTGTAATCACTATAAGCGACTTGGTGCCACGGATATACACTTTCAGCTCCCAGCATGTTCAGCAGATGACATCCCATGATCTTCTAATTTTTAATAAAGTCCTTCAAGGTGGGCATAACCTGTGGGTCACGTTTCTGTGGAATGTACACAAACTGTGAGTTTCCTTTGAGGCTCGTAGAGTCAGCTCTGCTTAACGTTTACGACCTTCTAACCAACAGAGGGAGGGGATTGGTAACCGTGGTCACAGCACTCCACACAACCAACGCTTGAAAAAGGTAAAAAACTTTATTTAAATTCCGCAGTGAGCATACAAGCACCACTCTGACGCGTTTCGTCTATCGAAAGACTTTTTCAAAGACTCTTTGAAAAAGTCTTTCCATAGACGAAACGCGTCAGAGTGGTGCTTGTATGCTCACTGCGGAATTTAAATAAAGTTTTTTACCTTTTTCAAGCGTTGGTTGTGTGGAGTGCTGTGACCACGGTTACCAATCCCCTCCCTACTTACGTCATTTCCGGATAGGAGCACGCCGACACCACGAGGAAGCAGAGATGGCCACCGGAGCATCCTAAGGCAGCATGCAGACCGGGTATCGTGAGTAACGGATACATATACACATGGTCATATATTTTTCAGGCAGTTATGAGGCTAAACCGCACCGGTTTTTGATTTACCTTGGGGTTTTTTTCTGTGAAGAGGCTCCGCTGTATCTCTAAGGATTGACCAGCCCACTGCCTGCATCAGCAATGCTTTTCCTCAATCATTACTGCATAACTTGTTTATTAGTGGTGTCAGCTCCAAAGTATATTGGATGATTGCAGATTCTACACCCTTCTGTGGTTTGGAGACTCGGTACTCCATGGGTTGAATACCCAAGTGTTTCTAACCAACACATGTGCTACTTTTAGTGGGCTATCCAGGATAGGCCCCCCAATTAAGGTCTGTTTAAAGCCCAGAACAGACCTATTACAAGCCTGGATCTGTCATGAACCCAATATATTGTATTTTTAAACCCAACTTGTTGCATTACATTAGATTTCACGATATTATCATGACAAGGATATAGTCACGTACAAATATTCACTTTAAATGTGAACACTTTAAGTGCTATGCCTACCACATGAGGTTCATACCAAATTTAAACAAACAGTCCAGGGATGGGGAAAAGCTCTTAATTTCAAACCTTTTTTTGCCAGGTCTCCTATACCATCCTCTGCATCTTGCCTCAGTGACTCGACAGATTCTGACACTAAAGAGATCTACTGATGTCATATGGTTTAAGTGTAAATCATGGTTCCTTACTTAAGTCATAAATAATTCGGTTCGTTTATACATGAAACCTGTAAGACTTGACACTACACATTATTGCAGTCGGTCTAAGCATCATCCAACAAATGTATCTAACCTTGATATTAAGGCTCTGAAAACTTTATAAACAGACAAAAGTATAATTATTAAAAAAGCAGATTTGGGTAGACGTTTTGTAGTAATTAATTATAAACAGGGAGCCTTTGCCAGTTAGCTCATTGCATTTGATATAAGTTGTTGACCTTTGATCCCAGGTCAAAATATCAGAATGATATAGATTATATTCTGATTATGGCTTTTAAAATAGTTGGTTAGACCTAAATACCTATGAGACTTTTTTCTAGAAAAGTCATTTAGAAAGTAGTTACCTTTAGTCCCTCGGGAGAAAAGTGCTATACATATAACATTTATTTTTGCATGATAACTGCTATATTGAGCTGATTTGCATGCTAAAATTATTAATAATATCTGTAATAGACACTAACACAAGTTCCTTCATGGCATTCATGCCAAAAACGCACATTCAAGATGAAATCTTTTGTGTTTTTTGTTAATATAATAATCATTGCAGTGCAAAGACATTTGACCCCTTTGCTGTCAAGGGGGCTACTAATGAATTGCAAAGGAATGCCTGGTGTTCCTACAGTATGCTGCACCAAGTTTTTAAAAACATTAACCCCTTAATAGCCCAAACCCTCCCTAACAGGCCCTTTCAGGTTTACTAAGCTGTTAATGAAGGGGGGGATGGGAGAGAGGGGAATATGTATAATATTGTCTGATACAAGTCTGATCCTCTTCACTATATCCAGGATCTTATCCCCTGTGTGGACTCTTCTCTATCCTCTGCCAATTTACTAATATTGATTAACACACACATTCCCAGCTAGCTCAAACTCCTACACCCACCACATCATAAATATATATTTATGTCAAAAACAGTGCTACTGAGCGTGGAAAATGTATACAACAAACGACAGGGGTGCCCAATGCTACATCCAATTGACAAAACATATATGTAAATAAGTATAAAGTTTAAATACTTCAATAATAATAATAATAATAATAACTTGGTTATTTAGTTAAACACTTTGGCCAAAGCGTCATAAGCCTGCATACCAACGTCAAGGTATAACCAAATTAATGCAGGTCCCACACTACACTGTGAACCCTTCCTTTTACCTTTGTATGAGGGTTTAACTAAATAACCACGCAAATGTAGCAAATTACTAATATCAACATATATTAATTTTATATCATGTGTCAAAAATTGTTTTCACCTCCGTCAAGGGAGAACGCATCTCGTCCTATTAAAGCATAATTGTGGCTATACTCACCCCAGGGATATCCATTTGGGCTATCCACGGTAGCCACACTTTTAGAAATTTAGTGGCAGAGCAGTTGACCAAGCTTGTTAACTTTTCCATCTGGCAGACAAACCAAATTCTATTCCAAATCTTGGGAATGTTTGGAATCTCCATCTGTTTCCATAATGCTGCGATCACACACCTAGTTGCTATTGCAAAATGTGCAATTAAGTAACTTTCAGTCCTGGAAATGCCTGGTAGTTTTCTATTTAATAGAAACAGCCAGGGGTCTAATGGAATGGTGAGGCCCAAGATCCTGTGCAGCCAATCTCTGATTTTCTCCCGCAGTGGGGCAATCTGAGGGCAACAAGTCTGCTGTTTCTCCACATTGTTTTGGACACAATGAGGAGTAACCTACGACAAATTTTGATAATTTTAGCGGAGTGGGATACCACCTCACCATGGCCTTGTATGCGTTCTCCCGTAACGTTGTGCAGATTGAGCTTTTGACTGCCATCATAAAAATCTCATCCCACTCTTCCTCTTCCAGGACTTCCCCTAGGTCCGCTTTCCACTGAGACATATACCTAATTTTTCGGGAGTACTCAGGGCTAGAATAGGACACTTCCTTATACATTTGAGATGTAAGTCCGCTAGTGTCTGTTTCTAATATGCAGAGCTTCTAAAAATTTGTTAAGGTGGGGGGAGGCGGTGGCTATATTTGTTATAAAATGCTCTTAGCAGGAGGTATCTAAAGAATTCAGAATGTGACATGTCATTTTCTGACCTAATTTGTTCAAATGTTTTAATACTATTTGTACCCTCCAGATCCTTCAATCAAACAATGCCTTTCTGCTTTCAAATTGTAAAATCTTTGCTATCCATCCCAGGAGCAAAATCTGGATTGTCCAATAGGGGGGCCATCATTGATTTTTTAGTGGTTAAATTACATCTCAGTTTTATGGCCTCCAAAATTGATAAGGAGTTGGTCATTGACGAAAGTGGTTTACAGTCAATTTTGACTTTCAATTTTGGTAACCAAATTAAATTGTGCAGTTTAAATGGAAAGCAGAATTATTTTTCCACCTCCACCCATCACTTCAAATTGGAGTCTGTATGCCATTGAACAATTTGACATAATTGGGCCACTATGGAATAGGACAACAAGCATGGTACCGCTAATCCACCCACCAATGTTGGTCGTCCCATGATTCCCCTTTTCACCCTCAGTCTCCTGTAGTTCCATATAAATTTGGATATTAAAGATTGAAGGGAAAGGATATCCCTACAGATGGCTGGCACCGGAATAGTTTGAAACAGATACAGAATCCGAGCGAGTAGATTCATTTTTATGCAGTAGATTCAACCAATGCACGATATGTTATACGTGGACCAGATTCGAATGTCTTCCCTTAGAGTCTGTAGAAATCTGGGAAAGTTTGCCTTATATAATGATTTATAATTGTTAGAGAGATATTTACTGAGATATTTAATAGCCTTATGTTGCCACATAAAGTTGACATTTATGGCTATGAGCTTTTCCATGTCTTTTGGTAGTTTTATATTTAATGCCTCGGACTTTACATGATTGATTTTAAAGCCTGAGATCCTGTTGTATCTCTTTAGCAGATTAAATAGATTAGACAAGGAGGTCAGAGGTGTGGATATTATCAATACTATGTCATCTGCATTAGGAGCTACTTTATGTGTTTGGTTTATAATTTGAATCCCCGAAATAACTGGGTTTTCCGAATCTGGGCCTCCAATGGTTCCATACTTAGGCCGAACAATAATGGGGATATAGGGCAACTCTGTCTCGTACTGCTTTGTATATGAAAAAAATCTGAGGACAATCCTTGGTGGATAAACCACACCGCCGGTTTAGTATACAATGCTGTGATCGCCTTTAATATTCTATTCCCAAAGCCAAATGCCCCAAGCGTTGTATTTAGATATGGCCAGTCTATCCTGTCAAATGCCTTTTCAGCACCTAGACTCAGCACCATTGAATGAATCTTTTTAGTTTTAGCCAATTCAATCAAATCTATAATTTCCTCGTATTGGTGGCCGCTTGTCTTACTTTTTTTTGAAGCCAACTTGATCAGGGTGAATCAGTGTAGGCAGGATATGACTTAATCTATTAGCTATCTTTTTAGAATAAATTTTGATATCTATATTTATCAGATAAATTGGTCTATAGCTTTTACAATTCATTGGGTCTTTGCCCTGTCTATATATGAGAGATGGACGCTTGGAGCATATGTTCCGGGAATGAGGTGCCTGCTAGGATTGCATTAAACAAGATTGCAAAGAAGGTGGGGGCAAATAATTTATCAAATTTTTTATAATATAAATTGGAGAACTCATCAGGGCCTGGTGCTTTTGATGGCTTTAGTTGTTGAATCACCAGCATTAACTCTTCTATTGTGAAATCCCTTGATAAACCACCATTGTCCTCCCGGTTCAGTCTAGGCAAGTCCGAGTCTGTAAGAAAATCACTTAAGGCCCGACTTGTGTCTGCATTGTGTGCAACCTTTTCTCCGTTATAGAGATTCTCAAAATAATTCTTAAATTCCTTTACAATCAATATAGGGTTAGATGTTATATTCCCTGATTTAAGTCTAATGGCTTGGATATTTACTTTGTTGCATATTTCTAATTTTGTTAGCTAGAAGTGTATCTGGCTTGTTTGCTTTTTCAAAAAATTTCCTCTTACCAACTCAGGGTATTCTCAGCCTGGAATGTTAGGAGCATATTGAGCTCTATTCTGATATCTTTTAGCTTTTTTAACGTTTCTGTTCCACCATTACTCTTGTGTAGGTCATAAAGTTCTTCCAGTTTTGCTTGCAGTTGAACAATTTTTGTTTCCTTTGCTTTTTCCTTCCTGCAGCAATACTAATACGTGAACCATTTAGATTGAGGCAACTTGTCTAGGGCAGGGTCAAATACCGGATTAAAATCCCCTGCAAGAACTACGTGACCCTTAGAAACCTTGCCTAATGTATTGAAGAATGATGAGAAAAACACTGGGGTCTTGTTCACACGGGACATATACATTTGTAATCGTTAAATATTGACCCTGTACAGTGGCAATCAAGATCAAAAATCTGCCTTCCTTATCTTTCTTAGTCAATTCTACCACAAATGGTAATCAATTATGAAATAGGATGGCTACCCTCCTTTTTTTTTTACTTTAGCTGAGGCAAAGAAACATTGGCGAAAATGCTTATCCACATATTTGGGGAAACTTTTTGTGCTGAAATGCATCTCCTGTAACAGAACAATATCCACATTTTTACTTTATAGTCCATCAAGGCCACCTGTCTCGTGCCCGGACTATTGAAACCTTTCACATTATGCGATAAAATGGTTACCAACATCTTACAAAGAATAATTTCCCGCATAAAGTAGCAGACTACCTTGTATGACCACACAGGGGACTCTCCTGTTCACTTTGAGAGATACTGTACACTTTTTATTTTGGAGGATTCTGACTTTGAGGTAGGCGAGGGGCAGGGAGGGGAGACTAAACATTTCACTCTCTTTAAGTTCATGCTACATGAATAATACTATATATCACTTTAATTCTACTGTTTCAAAAAGGATGCCATTACAAAAAAGCATAGAACCCTCAGCACAGATACATAACCCAATGGGAAACAAGGTTTAACACCCATACCCAATTAATGCTATACTGTATATAAATTTTATAGTATAATCCTTAGAAAAAGGACCAAATATACTTCAATGATCTACAGTCTATAGGGAAGATAATATCAAGCTGAATAACTTTGGCAGGTTTAATGCCTGCAAATAATCATCCATAATGGTATGCAGCTTTGGCAACAACAGTACCACAGGGTCCTGAGTAATCAGCCTTGCAAAATGCCACGTTTAAGGCATATCATACTACAACACAAAATTGGCTGAACCAAAAAGCTTGTATTAAGATAAAATACATGAGAGGCAAAATACCAAAGCTGATTAATTGAGCAGGTGATCATTTGTAGATACATGCAGATTTAGTAATTGCAGTGTCATAAAGATCTGTGTAAATTAGCCTTCTAGGATGCCACGTTTAAGGCATATCATGGTACATATCGAACCGGTAAGCAGAATCACCGATATAAACCAAAACATTGTCATTAACTCTGAAAGGTGGCCATTCATTTTGAAAAAATTAAAAAGCATATTGCTCCATGAGTCAGCAACGCAGATTTGTTCCAATGGCAGGCTATTACTAATCATAATGTAATCTGTTTAGTCAGAGGTTGGAGTAATTTCTGGCTCGCTATTACCATAACCGCACTTCAGCTGGCTTAGTCCTCACAAAGCTCTGTGCTGCTCCAGGACATGTATGCTGATGAGGATGCACTTCATGATGGCAGGGGTAAGTAGTAAGTTTTGTATTTACTTTATTTATGCTGGCTAGCTAATGTTTGATTTTAAAATGGGCAAATGAGCTATTATCCATATTTGGTTTGTTTATTGTGGGTACAGGGATTGGGTGAAGGTGATAGTAGCCCCAAAGATGGATGTTTAGGCCTACCGGGTGGTAGTGGGAGGGGTTAACCACTGCATTACCTTAGCGGTATTAAGCAGCTAATGAAGGGGTTAACTCAACCCGCACCTCCCTCGCAAGGCCTAAACACCAACCAAGGGCCAAATACCATCTTCAACCACCCTCATTATACACAATAAACATGGCACTGGTAGTTAACCCCTTCATTGCCTTATCGGTTAGCTGCTAAAATAATGCAGTTGCCTGTAAATGCAATTTTATTGCATGGGATTCATGCCGTGGCTTCCGGTGATGATATTAATGGGTATCAGCTCCGGAGACTCCCGGCATCAATCCGATGCAGGACAGTGCATTTTTTTCTAAATCCTCTCTCGCAGCCTTCTCTCCCCAGCTTCACACCAACTTTTCCTGGTGTGAGAATTTTGGGAGAAACTCGCCGTTCTAGAGTCGTAATTAGCCTCGATAAACAAATTGAGGTTACTAGAATTGCACAACAGCAACAAAAAACGCAAAAATGCACAAAGCAGCGCACTGCCCAAGAAAATAGGGAAACAGGTGGTAAAAAATTATGAAAAATGTATTGCCCAATCAACATTACAAAAAGGAGGTGTGAACCCTCCTACGCGTTTCACACAAATGTGCTTTATCAAGGAGTACTTTTGTTGCTGTTCTGACTTATATCTGCAGCTGGACACACCTTCAAAGGATTTACAGTATTTGGCTCTAGGAGGGGGTAAGATATAATGAAGATCTTTGAAGATTGAGGGCAAGATTGACTACAAACTTTGGTGAGTTCTTTGGACTTTTATTATATAAATTGTCTCCAATGAGGTGCGGCAAAGTGAGAACATCATTTTTCTGTTACCTTCAGGAGGCCTAAGAAATGTAAGACTATAGTCACTCACCTAGTAGTATACCCATGCCATAAGAAAAGTCTTAATTCTATGATATTTTGATGGAGATTAATTGATTATAATTCAGGGACTATTGGAGCACCCACTACCTGCATACTTAGAATTGCATGAGTTTCAGAACCTGCTGATAAGTGGCTTATCGCTGTTCACCTGGTGATTTGTTTTTGGCTGCAAAAATTATCGATTTATGCCTTTATCGCCCACTTATTGAGACTTACAGAACTGCAGTAGGCATTTGGGGCGAAAGGCCTCGATAAGTGGGTTATGAAGTCTTATAGAATAGGCCCCTAACTGTCTGACCTTGCTGCCGAGGCACAAAAGACCACCGGCTCTGCTGCAGCTCACTCCAATTGATGAGCGTCCTAGATCCATGAATGCAACTCCAGGGTACTTGGTGTTCCTTGACTAGTGGTCACAGAGTTTCTGGAGCGACCTATTAAGAGAAAAAACACTGACATATATAATACACTGCATTACTGTTGGAAGCACTATCATACACCCAGTATCATAAGTATGCGGCCTATGGGTCACACTAGACTCCTCTCTCAAATTCTCCTCTCAAATTCAAAATGTAGCTAAATGTAGCTAAAACCGTCATTTTTTCCTCTGCAAAATTACAAAGATACATCCTTTCCTCTGTTGCTCTATTGCTAAAACTCTAACAGAGGCCACCATTCTTTCCCATCTAGACTACTGTAACCTCCTGCCATCTTTCCTTCCTGCCTCTTACCTGTCTCCCCTACAATCTATCCAAAACTCTGCTACCAGAATCACTTTACTCTTTCCGAAAGCTGTATCAACGTCCTCCCTGTTGAAATCCCTCTCCTGGCTTCCTATCAAATCCCATATCACACACTCAATTCTTCTCCTCACTTTTAAGGCTTTACTCTCTTCTGCTCCTCTCTACAGTACATCTCAGCCCTAATTTCTCACTATACACCATCCCGACTCTTGCGTTCTGCTCAAGGATGTCTTCTCTTTAACCCTTTTTTGTCTATAGCCCTCTCCCTCCTTAAACCTTTCTCACTGACTTCCCTACACCTCCGGAATGCCCTTCCCCACAATATCCGACTAGCACCCCCTCTATCCACCTTTAAGACCCACCTTAAAACTCACCTGCTTAACGAAGCATATGAGTAGCTCCGTGGCTCATACTATACACCTCATACATAGACCTTAGCCCATTTCAGACACATTTATCAGAATACTTGCCTGCTGTCTCTGTACACTCTTACTGCTTACCAATTAGATTTTAAGCTCTTCGGGGCAGGAACTCCTTATCCTAAATGTTACTTTTATGTCTGAAGCACTTATTCCCATTATGTGCTATTTGTATTATTTGTTATTTATATTATGTCATGTGTATTCATGCTGTGAAGCGCGATGTACATTAATGGCGCTATATAAGTAAAGATATACATACATACATATAAATCTCATGCATACATGTCACTTTATACACAACCTTAAACATCAGAACAAATATGACTGTCTTACTGTATTTGCAGAAAATTTATATCATAACAAATGATACAATTTACACACATATATACACAAATACGGTATTTGCCGAAGGATATCCAAACTCTTTTAGGAAAAGCATAGAGACAGCAGCAACATTTTTGGTCCTAACAATTAACTTTATTCAGTTTAAAAAAACAGATCCAAAACACATAGAAATAGTCAACTTTTATTTTTTTTAGTTTTGACCACCAGCAATATTATTGATAATCTTATAAGAATAATGTTTAGTAGTTAGCTTTTTTGGTATATACTCCCTAAGGCACTTTTATTAGGGAATGAGAAATACATTATTAAACTTTGGGGCCTATTCATTAAACTTCGATAAAATCAGAGCATTGCTAATCGACTTTGCATTGTTTTATCGCGCGGGACCACATCCGCCAATGGTTTGGATTACAAATACAGAAGAGAAGATTCAAGAAAAAAGACAGAAGAAAAGAAGAAGTTGAGGAGGTTTGTCAGGAGCAATCATGGGTTTTTCCCACACATGCTGTGCAGTGAGTCAGTGAAGGTAGTGTCATCAGGCTCTGTGTCCAATTAGAGACACAGGGGTGGTGCTTACTGGAGCTACATAATGCATCGCACTTCCTGATTTAGTCAGTCTGTCCCTACCATGAGAGGGGCAAGGTTACCTGTACCAAGCTGTCAGGGCTCTGGCAGGTTTGAGGCCCTCCCTCCGGGGAGTGTGGGTAAACCTATATCTCCTATCCCACCAGGGGATAGGGGAAGAGCAAGAATCCCTCTTGGTGCCCTTGGCTGGGAGTGTGTTCAGGGACATCCTGAAGGTGAAGATCCTTCATCTGCTGTGATTGTGGCTGCTAAAGAAGGAACCCAAATAAAGCATCTTGACCTTTTATAAAATACCTCCTGCCTGAGACTGAAGTACAGGCATACACTGGCGACACACTTTATTCGAGCTTGGCTAGTCCCACGAATTCGGGTATACCCGGGTGTATTGAGGTTTGTGACTGTTTTCTGCCCGAGTACATTGAGTTATTTTCCAAGCAGGGATTGAAGCATTTTATTCCCGCTGGCTGCAATACTGCACAGTATATGTATATAAACTGCATTACAATTCATGAATTTATGCCATCTGGTAGACACGCGAAGCATTGCAGCCTATTAAATCCTAATCATTATCATTTAACAGATCAGCCGCCCATCAGCCAGGCATGAACCCAGGCTGGGAAGGCAAATGCAACGGGGCTTGTCAGAGGTTAGTAGTGGCTTATTCCAGGTATCTGCCAGGTACATACCGGGTATTTGCTCGAATAAAGTGTGTCGGTGCAGTACCCCGGTTTAAGGACACTCACTTTAAGTACACTCGCGAGTAAGTACATATCGCCCAATAGGCAAACGGCAGCTCACGCATGCGCCTGTCAGCACGTCCTGAACAGCAATACCGGCTCCCTACCTGTACCAAAGCTGTGCGCAAGCGGGGAGACTATAGAGCCTGTTACAAATGCGTTGTTTACATCAGTTATACACGTATATGACGATTGCAGTACAGTACATGCATCGATAAGTGGAAAAAAGGGTAGTGCTTCACTTTAAGTACATTTTCGCTTTACATACATGCTCCGGTCCCATTGCGTACGTTAATGCGGGGTATGCCTGTATATAAGATACACCATCCCGACTCTTGCGTTCTGTCAAGGATGTCTTCTCTTTACCCCTTTTTTGACTAAAGTTTTATCGCGCTATAAAACATGTGGGTCAAGACGGTACTCCCTAAAAAAACAGCATTTTTTTTAAAGTTCGGTAAAAAAAAGCAGCATTGAACGACTTGTTTTTTCTAATTGTTATTGCGCTATAAATTTCATCTGATTGTTTAAATTGCAGTCTGGAAGAGCTGTATGGAGATGCTGCGTCAGGCGAAGTGCAGTTTAAATGTTACTTTTAATACTAGTTTACGGGAGCAGGGCTTCTCCTGACTTGAACCGCACTGATTTCATCCTCGGGGACCCCCTGCTTCCCGAGATACAGAACCAAGGCTGAAATTAATGTAGTTCGGCTCTGGAGATCCTCTGCTTCAAAACTGTGTTACAGTATGTAAATAAAAGCAGTGACTGGGGGATTTAAATACTGCAGGAGATACCGGTACCCCATACTGTGGCCTATATCCCGGGAAGTAGGGGGTCCCCGAGGCTAAAAGTAATGCGTTTTAGGTCAGGAGAACCCCTGCTCCATACACTATTAGTCAAAACCACATTAAAGCAGCTTCATTAACTTAGCGGCTAGTCACTAAAGCAATGAAGGGGTTAAGGCAAAATAGATGGTTTATGGGGGCAGAGGAGGTGAGTGATGGGGGTATTTGGCCAAGGGTGTGTGGTTAGGTCTACCAGGAAGGTTGCGGGTGGAGTTAACCCCTTCATTACTATAGCGGTAGTAACAGCTTCTATTTATTTTTAAAGGATGTGACATCACTCCCTTTCAGATGACATAACATCCTTAGAAAAAATGGAAAATGTCACATGGTAATACAACCAATCAGATTATATATATGCCATGTGATGCCTTACATGGTATATCTCACAATCCGATTGGTTGGAGTAACATGTGATGGCAGCCATTTTGTTTTTGTGATATCATCTTAAGGAGAGGAAAGAAGAGCCTTCCTAATTTATTGGCTTCCCTCCGTTTGATGACGTCACATCCCTTACAAAAAATTATAATTTTGTCATATGGTACACCATACAATCGGATTGGGAATGTACAGTATCTTTGACACTCAAGTGTGACATCACAGGCCTTATATAAGGCCTGTCCCATCTCATTTGACCTTAAGAAGATGACGGGACCACATCTGCCAATGGATTGGATTACAAATACAGAAGAGAAGATTCACGAAAGATGACAGAAGTAAAGAAGAAGTTGAGGAGCTACTCCTTTGTTACTCCTTTGCTACCGGTGCGCCGGGTCACGTGCACACATCCTGGTACTTCCGGGTTACACTTCAGTTGTTCTGCAGTGCAGGGGGAGGGACTCCAGGTGATTTCAGGAGGCTCTAACGGACACCATACACAACGCTGACCCTGCACCTGTCCACAGATAGCCCTACAGGCATGGGTGCAGTTCTACACTGGAGAACAACTTAAGTGTAACCCGGAAGTACTAGGACAAATGCGTGAGCGAATGTGCACGCGACCCGGCGCACCGGCTGCAAAGGAGTGAGGGGAGATACAGGAACTGCCAGGCGAAGCACTACAGAGAAAATTGACACTAAATAACTAGCAAAACGCTGAGTTCACATGCTAAATGCCGCAACCAAGAATGTGAGTGGGAATCATTCCCAAGTTTGATGTTTTTTCCTTAAAAATAAAATAACCTGCACCATTGAGGGATATTTGTTTGTGCTCTTCTCATTTCTATAGTAGCAAATGATGTCCATGTTAAATGGGCATGATGTACCACAGTTCCAATCAATGGCTAGAGGGTGGGGGTAGTTTCCCCAGAGTGAGTGGTTAGGCCTTCTGTGTGGGTAGCGGTGGAGGGGGGTTAAACCCTTACTTACTATAGCGGTTACCAACCAATAAGGTGATTAAGGGGTTACTGGCCATTATTTTTTTTTTTTATTGTAATGTTGCTGCCAACGGAGGACAAAGACGGTGATGAAGATAAGGATGGCCTTAATTCTGGCAGGGGTAAGTGCAAGTTGTATTTACTTTATGCTGGCTGGTTTTATTTTAAATGGGCAAATGCACTATTATCCTTATCTGGATAATAGTAATTTTGCCCATTACTGTACTGTATGTGTTGCTGTTAGGGTTGGGGGGTGGGTGGTGGGGTGTGTTGCATTTATATTGTGCATTGTAATTGAATTTTTTTTAATGGGTAAAAGTGCTATTAGCCATCTTTGGTTAATTGCACTTTTACCATTTCTGTTGTTGGTACAGGGGATGGGTGAAGGTGATAGTTACCCCAGGGTGGTGTTTAGGCCTTGCAGGAGGGTAGCACGAGGGGTTAACCCCTTCATTACCTTTGTGGTTGTAACTGCTAAGGCAATAAAGGGGTTACATTTTACTGCCACCCACCCACAAGGCTTAAAGACCCACCCTGGGGAAACTACAAGCTTCACCCACCTCTTGTACCAACAACAAAGCAGTGCTTGTTTTTTAACCCTTTTGTTACCTTAGCAGTTAGTCGCTAAGATAATGAAAATTTGCCGCAATTTTTTGTATTGCACAGGATTGATACCAGTGACTTGTGGACAACTCCAGACACCCACGGACACCACCCGGACACCTGTGGGTCTCAGAGGTGTCCCCGTCTGCCTCTGATATCAATCCTGTGCAGTAAAAATAAAAGAAAATGCTTTTATGCATCTTGCAATATTTTTAGCACCAGCCTGTAGCTGGCGACAACATTTTGCAAGATTTTAAAGTGAATAGCAGTTACTGGCAAAAAAAAAGTGATTTTTAGCTTTTTTTGGCTTGTCGGATGACTTTTTTTTCTCAGAGTGTTAAAAGCCGTTATAGCGTGATATTGCACTGTTATCACTGTTTAGTGAATAGTAAAATAGGCAATATTGCACTATAAGGGAATTTAATGTGCATTAAGCCACTTATCACTGTTTAGTGAATAGGCCCCTTTGTTATATTTTCTCTTGGCTTAATTGCTCTGGTCTGGCTTACTGCTGCTGGCGCTGCGTGTCCCACTGCATTCTATCTGGCAGTCCCAGGTAGGAGTCTTATTTGAGCTTTCTGTCACAGTTATAATATTTTGAGATTATCTATTAAGTTAGTCGAACACATGATCCCTAGTTTATTTTTGTTTATTATTTATATGTGTGCTTTGGATCTATTATTTGTTTTGCTGCTGCCTCTGTGCTGTTCCTAAAAAAAATTGGATATCTTTTATACAAATACATGTGTAATTACTATTCTACTTCCTCTGAGGGAAGCCTGCTATATCTTTCATTGTGATATACATGGTTTCTATGTGCTGGCGGCAGCACTTGCAGTTTTTTTTTCTTTCTGAAACTGCTTTTTTCCCATTTTTAAAAGGTGTCTTATTTGCAGTGCACTCACAGATACAGTACAGTGAGAAGTCCCACACTTAGCTTAAATAACTTATGTGAAATGCTTACATGTGTTCCCAACATACGATTAGAACACCCTACAGGCCACACTTTGTACAGAGCAGTAAGGTATCAATCCATATAACGTGACCCTTTGCCTATTTGATGACCATATAACTGCTCACTAATCACAAGAACACCAATGTATGCAACACTGAAAGAGTCTCAGTATCATAGAGTTCCTTTAAAACCTGATTACTTATGTTATGAAAGGTATCTAAACACCCACTGTACCCAGCACTTCATAGTGTACCCACAATAAGCAACCAGCTTGTAGTCTTAAGGCTCACAGAAAAACCTTGTTCCTTCTTCTAACTATCTCCCCATTGCTTTAGCTATTTGCGCGCGTCCCTGAAATACTCTTCCTAAATGCATTCCAGACTTCTGATGTTAGCCATTGCAAACATATTAGAAATTGTCACTTTGAAAGTACTTAACTTAACTTAGTGCCCAGGACATACTTGAAAATGAGGTCACTCTAAATGTCATTGCTCCACAAAAGGGTGATAAACTGTAGCATACCTCAGCTCTTATTCATGTGCATGGGAGTAAAAGCCTGCTAACGTTTGTGGATCAAGGCCTCTATATATTGTACTGCTAACATGTTCTATAAATAAAGAGACATGTTCAAAAATTGCTTTTTTTTGCCACAGAAAATCTATTCAAATTTGTTTACATGTACCCACGTCCTATATGAATGTATTTAATGATCCAATTTATTTATTTTTCAGGACCATCGCGCAAACTGACAGTGACCGAGGCTGCAAAGTCACTGGAGGAGCAAGAGGAGAACACCACCCTCTTCATGATTTAAGTCATAGAAGAGGAGGGACCAGGTGCTGATCCAGCTGCCCCCAACACCTGTCCCAGCTGTGGCCCCAGGCCATCCTGTGGAGTGGCTAGATATCCTTTGCCACAGGCACTGCTGGCGTGCATGGAGGTCTCAGCAAGGCGTAGGGATTTAACAGATCACTGCCAGCACCATATCATTGTCTATGCTATTTGGCAGCACACAAGTGTCACATTGAATGTCATGGCATAGATTTCTGCAGACCTCAATGGGCTAATATGGGCCATTCAGCAGGGACTGGAGGGAATACGTACTCCAGTCCATGCCAGTACGAGAGACAGAGAGACAGAGAGACAGAGAGACAGAGAGACAGAGAGACAGAGAGACAGAGAGACAGAGAGACAGAGAGACAGAGAGACAGAGAGACAGAGAGACAGAGAGACAGAGAGACAGAGAGATATAGAGACAGAGAGATATAGAGACAGAGAGACAGAAAGATAGAGAGACATACTTTCAATTTAGTAGTGTCTCCTGACTGCTACCCAATTGCAAGGTATGCTGATAACGATGCAAAGTATATTTAAATGAGTCCCATCCCACACTTCCTAAAAGGATTTCCATTTAAAAAATATAGCGCTTATAAGCCTAAGGCCTCGGGCATGGTCAGCGCTTAGGCGGAGCGCAGGGCCGGTCACGTGAGCGGTTCGCCCAATGAGGGCGAACCAGCTCCGTGACGTCACTGCCCCGCCCCCGACACGCCCCCGACACGCCCCTGGACGACGCGCGGACCAAGGCCAGGGAAAGCACCCGCATTCCCTCAGCCTCCGCGCGCCTCAGCATGGGAGAAGGCACCCTGGACGCAGCCTAAAGCAACAAGCTAATGATTGGAATAGTGTATGAACCAACAGGACTAGAACCCACAACTACTGCTTTTCTATGCCAAGGCAGGTACCTGAGGTGTGCTCCTTTTCCATCACAGGCATGTCTCTCTAATTTATTTGGATGGTTGTTTGAGGGGATATGTATATTTATATACAGGCATACCCCGGTTTAAGGACACTCACTTTAGGTACACTCGCGAGTAAGGACATATCGCCCAATAGGCAAAGGGCAGCTCACGCATGCGCCTGTCAGCACGTCCTGAACAGCAATACCGGCTCCCTACCTGTACCGAAGCTGTGCGCAAGCGGGGAGACTATAGAGCCTGATATAAATGCGTTATTTACATCAGTTATGCACTGATTTGATGTTTGCAGTACAGTACATGCATCAATAAGTGGAAAAAGGGTAGTGCTTCACTTTAAGTACATTTTCGCTTTAGATACATATTCCGGTCCCATTGCGTACATTAATTCGGGGTATGCCTGTATACACAACTGGTGACTTCCAAAATCAAAGTTCTCCCCCCCTCTCTCTCTCCCTTTCTCCCCCCCCCCTCTCTCTTCTCTCCCTTTCTCTAATCTCTCTCCTCTCTCCCTCTAATTATAACATCCATAGTAAAATAGTAAAAACATACATAGTACATAGTGAAAAAAAGTGCACTGGTTTCTTCAAATGTGAGTAAGGCATGGGGCAGAATATTATTACTGACTGACTTTGTACAGTAACAGTTAGGAGGAGAATCCTTTCTGATAAAAAAAATGAGACCTCAACTTCTGAGTGTGCTAGAAACATTGTTTACATCCTGCCACCCACCTCATTGAGGCTGAGTTGAGTTGACTGGTAGTACCCTATGAACAACAGCACCTCATCACTACCAGTTATAGGGCCTCATGCAGTAAGCGTTGATAAGGGAAATATGGCCATGTTATAGCCAAAATTGGGTTTGAGATTCAGTAAGCGCCGATAAGTGCTTCATATCGCCAGGTTTCGGAGCCGATAATTTGGTTATGGCCAGTCGCCTGCCGATAAGCCTGTTTTCGACACTGATCGCCACTTTTTTAAATCGGCTGGATTCAACAAAAAAAAACAGCTTATCGGGGCTGATCGGCACTACGAAATTGAGATGTTATGGCCGATTTCTCCCGCCAACTAAAGTTGGCATTTTGGACGGGAGAACGATCGCTAAGGCTGCCGGAACGGCACTTAGAAAAAAAAAATCTTCTGTACATCAATGGAAGTCAATGGAGCGGGGACGTATAACAGTATAGTACTGTTTACGTTTCATTGCTCACAATACAAGGGGGATTTGCATTACAGTGTGGGGGCATTCCCTGCATTGTGTCACAGCTGACGTGTCTTATTTGCATAACATTCGACTTTTACATGTTTTCAGCATTTGCGGGTCACATTACTCATCATGTGATGATGTGCCAAGGGAAAATACTATACTACACTCTTAAAGGAGAACCTCACATCATATCACACATTTTACTCAACTCAGCGACAATTATTTACATGATGTTACACATGTCACACATGTCACACATACACAGTATATTCATCTTCCTTTACATTACACAATGCTTGTAATGTGACACGCATCTTTAAACGTTCATGTACATCTGTCTTCTCATGTTTACATATACTTTTGGGTCCTCCCTATTTTCATGACGTCACTTATTGGACGCTCAATCACATTGCATGTTTACATTGTAACCGTTGCATTACAAGCACTTCAACCTAACTTATACACACATGTACAGTAATTCATCATTGGGACACCTTGTAAACTCATTCTATACCAACTATCCTCCTTACACAAATGCATGCATATGCACACGACTATTCATTGTTGCCAACATGTCACAATAACATGGATAATTACACATGTTACACAAAACTTTTCCCACGTCAATCTCAGCCTTTTTGTCTCATTACATGACTGACTCTTGCGTTCACAAGTGTTACATGCATTGCACATGCAACTATTTATTTGCAAGCAATCTTTGTACAAAGCTTCACGTCACATCATTGCCAAATATCATCATTCCCTGCAGAATACACACAACAAATACTTAGAACAACAAGTGCACACAGCTTGCCACAGAAGTACTTTATTATGTTAATGTAACACCTTGCATTTTACTATGTCACCTGACATCATCACATACCTATTTAAAGGACGCACATTACCTGCTCATTCACAGCTACTCATTTCAAAATGTTGCGAATGTTTAGGAGACGCAGGAACATTCTTTTCTATGACATGCTTGCTGATCAAGAGAATGATATAGGGCAAGGTAGGGACACACCGAGGGACAGTGACAGTGACGCGGATACGACAGGGACAGGGAGAGGGACAGGCCGAGGGACAGGTAGAGGGACAGGAGATCAGAGGAGAAGACAGAGGAGACAACTTGTGCCTCGTCCGCGTCTGTACAGGGAGAGAACCCTGTTAGATGGGATGAGTGAGGAGGAGATTGTAAGTCGCTATCGTTTGAGTTCAGCAGCAATCTTAGCTCTTTATGAGGAGATAAGGGGGGATTTAGATTTTTTCACAGCCAGAGGTCGTGCAGTCCCTGGGCTTGTTAAAATGCTGTGCTCATTACATTATCTTGCTTCCGCGTCATACCAGACAACTGTGGGCATAGTGGGCGGGGTCTCGCAATCTACATTCTCGCGGGCCTTGACCCAGTTTCTCTATGCACTCAATAGACGCGCTAGGAATTATATTCATTTTCCTACAGAGGCAACAGAGTGGCTGGAAGTCAGGACTGGCTTTTATAATATAGCAGGGATACCATCTGTGCTGGGTGCAATCGATTGCACACATGTTGCTTTGATTGCACCTAGTCAGAGTGAGCATGTGTACCGCAATCGGAAGCACTACCATTCACTCAATGTACAGGTGGTATGTGATGCCACGATGAGGATAATGCATGTGGTACCCAAGTTCCCTGGTTCCAGTCACGATTCCTCTATCCTGAGGAACTCTTCAGTCTTCCATGCGTTCGAAGAGGGACATTTTGAACCTGGTTGGCTGCTGGGTGAGTACATATTTACATGTTCTAACACAAAACACATGTTGATTTAGGAATGTTGGCATTGTACAATTTGATCACTAATGTCAGCTTATGTGTGCTCCATTCATTATAGGTGACTCAGGATACGGAATTAGGCCGTGGCTCTTGACTCCGGTGCTAAACCCTCAAACTGAAGCAGAGGACAGGTACAATGCAGCCCATATATCTACAAGATCTGTTATAGAGAGGACATTTGGCCTACTCAAGACCAGGTTTAGGTGTCTGGACAGAACTGGTGGGGCTCTTCTATACAAGCCTCAAAAAGTGTCTGATATTATCCTTGCCTGTTGCATTTTGCACAATGTTGCACTCAGGCACAATGTACAGTCAGACCTAGCTGAGGCTTTGGTAGACGAGCATCCCACCCATGTAGCTGCTGAAAATGAACAAACAGCCAGTGGTGGCCAGACACGACAGAATCTCATCAATTCATTTTTTTCTTGTAAGTACAAACTCATATGTTCCTAGTACTACTTTTATAGTTTAATTATGTTATATTAACAATAATGTTTCTTTATATAACCTTCTGTTAGGACACAGATGAATATGGGTTGCACACCTTTCTTTTCTCTGCTGTGTGCACAAAGGGATGTGGCACCGGTATGTTATTGTTGCACAGGTTATATAATCCCTCTTCAATTGTACTTTAGTTGTGTGTATGTGAATACAACTTGGGTAACAAAGCAATAATATTTTAGCATTGTGTTATTCCTTATGCTAAGACAAAACACATATTATGCCCATAATCATTCATGCTTCTAGTATGCTTACATACAATGTTATTGGTGCAGTGTAACATGTACATCCATATGATGTGTACACCAGGCTGATTTACATTTTGAATGTCATGAAATATACATGGTGTTGTACATTTAACACCAAATACACACTTTGCTGTGTTGTTTACGGTACTGAAGATGGCATGTCAATGTTTGCAATTTATATATTGTTCCTTTGCATTATAGGTATATCTCCAGTATGACTGATCATGGTATGTATATTTGCTGACATCTCTCATAAGATGTGGCTACCTCAATCTTCCTATAATTATTGGAACTAAAAACCCAACATATTGGTTTAAACACAAATGTTACATATATGTACTTTCTGTATCATGTATATGCATTTAGCTACTCTTGAGCTTTCATGTGCATTGTATTACAAAATGATTACTCACATTTCATCACATTTTATGTATGTTTCCTTATAATTTCCATTAATGTAATATAGAGGTGGTTGGAGAAAAGGGGATAACTGTACTTATTTGTTTACTTACGGGAGCACATTCATCACTAGCATAGACACACTTTTTAAGACAACTGTTTGTGTCTCTATCAATTGGTGTAGGATCCATGTATAACACCGACAAATGATAACACCAGCTTTATTATGGTAGCTTATATCATCATATTGACTATACTATGTATTTCTAAACGATTAATAAACACAGTAAACTATAGTTAGTTAGGTTAATGAAATATACACAGAAACGTACTTCATAACATGATGGTGATGTCATATTCAGAACATCATGCATTGGAGGGGACCATAACATCTGGCCAGTAACATTATTTGCTACAGTCCCAAACCATTTTATCTACATACCCATGTAACAAGAGATTTTAAAAATAAATGGCTACTTGGTTGTAAGTGTCCTTTACATTGGGAGAAGGAGTGGCTCACTGAGTAAAGACACACACTGGCACTGATAGTTTGAAGCAGGGGAGTCTGGTTCAATTCCCGGTGTGGGCTCCTTGTGACCTTGGCCAAGTCACTTTATCTCCCTGTGCCTCATGCGGCAAAAAAACATTTGTACGTTCCACGGGCCAGGGACCTCAGGCTGAAACATGTGTCTGTAAATCGCTGCGTACAACTAGCAGCCCTATACATGAACATGCTCATATTATTATTATTATTGTTACATAGTTTCGACAGTCATACGTTCCATTACATATTAGAATACACAAATGTGTTAGCAGAGTGGGAATGGTTGTTATATATAAAACACACCATGTCATAAAATGTTAGTAGTCATTAAAGAACACTCAATAAAAATTCATGAGGCACTCTTTTGCAACATCATTATGTTAATTAAGTGCTTATGCAATATAGGCATAAGGGTATCACATTTTTAATTGTTTGTTAATAAGCGCTGCAAGCAATATAAAATTAGTTCCATATGTAGTATAGTAGTCGGTGGCTCCTCCTCACAATCATCTCATATAAAGGTAGACTCTTCTGAAATCATACATTGATCCGATTGTATCTTCCCCGACATCTCTGAAATACAGCAAACACATGATGGTCAAAGATGGCACCTTACTAGATATGCATCCGTGACAACGCGTTACGCAGCTCTATATGATTGTGTAGATACACACGTCAGTCACTTATATGTTAGAAGTAAAACTGTTCATCAGTATGTAATGTTTCTTTAAATTTGTAGCAGGCATAACTATGTATAAGAAGTGAACGTTGCCTGTATACTGAAAGATGTGCGCGCACATCTTTGTGTGCGCACGCACTTCACGCTTGGCTCCACTAACTGTTAGCGCATGCGCAAAACAAAGCGTACGTTGTGCGTTCAATACATGTTGAAAATACCAGTAAACATAACATCTTTATTTCAAATACAATGAAGACGAAACTACATTCGTTCTAAACGAGTACATCTGTATTCTTTTTAAACAGACGTGTTTGAACAGAAAGCACGGCCGATAACACAATGCGCAAATGCAATACGTGTGACGTCATGTTAAGCCAGCGTGAAACGCACGCTAACACTCCTCCCACTCAATTAACATTCGGCTAACGCCCAGGGTACGCCTACAAACACTGAGCCGCACGCATCACACACTGCAGTTACCGTTACTATAACAAAACATGACAGCCAATAGGCTTTGAGGCGCGCACGTCGCTTGGGGGCGGGACTTACATCACTAATCCTTTTTAAGGACGCCTTGGCCCATGACAAGGGTCCCACGTCATACGTGGTGGACCCGGTTTTCAATGTTGTAGATGTTGCATGATAACAAAACAGGTATGTGTTAGAGTAATGGTAAAATGTTGCTAATATGTTTAAAGGGATAGGAAAGTACGTATATTTATTCCGTCAGCAATGTGTACTACTCTTTCAGGTCCTACTATATTGTATTAGGAAACAATTTGTTTGTGATCGCTACATGTTATGCAGTCTGCAATGTTACGCTGTATCCACGCATTGAAAGTGAAAATGGTGGTTACAAAAAAAAAAAAAATTTAAACGCAGAGTCAACGCATAACGATTGTTATATTTACCATTCTTCTAGAATTAACTCTTCGCCTGGCTGCAACTGGTCGCTCCAGAAATGCAAGGCATTTTCATCCACGCTTAACCCAACCGCTGAATCCAGTATGGCACATATCTCCTCCAGGATGCGCTCATAGGAATCGCCACTGCTTTCTTCAAATAATTGGTCGGGAGGTAGGTTCATTTCTTCGGGTTCCCATTCCAATACATTTTCAGCTGAAAGGCTTGGTACATAATCATAGTACTTTTGTTCTTGTACAATGTGGGTTTCAGGAATGGAGGCTGCAGATATTGCAGCACGTATCGATTCAAACGGATCAGTAGTAGCGGATACATTGCTATTGCCATTAGGAATAAATATGCCTTTCACGACAATATAAGTGCCGTCTTTCAGGAGAAATTGTTTTTCCGGGGCAATCTTCCAGAAACCATAGGTGTGTTGTAGCTTATCCTGGTCACGTTCAAAAAAGTCATTACTTGATAAAGTGAATCTTATTGAGGAATTAAAATTCCGTGCATGCTTACGGTCTTGGTAATAAGGATATTTTGCTCGAATGAAATCATCGATTTGGCGTGTGCTTGCTTTCTGTCCGCGACTGTTCAAGATGGCTTCACAGATCATGTACTTATACCCTAAAAGGGGATTAATATTGTTAACGAATTCATCAGCCATGTCTGAGTAGCACAAAAGCTGTGTGCAGGTCTGTGTTATTTGCTCATCAAAATGAATGTGCTGAATGGCTAACAAACTCCTGTTTTTCCTTGTCAAGGTCAACAAAACTAACTACTTTGACTCCTTATTTCAAACGCCAATTGGATTTGTTTGTCTAATTGGGTTAACAGTTGTGGTTCGTGATATGGGACTGTGGGAGAAACATTTCTCCTTCTTTTATCTCGTTTGTGAAAAACATCCCTAGACTTTGAATGCGTTCACATAGTGTTTTTTTGAAAACTAACAAAGACCAGTGTGTGAAAATATTTCTTAGCCAGGCATATCAGTAAAAACACACCTGCAAAAAGAAATGTTTTTTCCCCGCTTACATTTCTGTGTGTATGTGAAAGTCTGGTTAACTCCCTGTCTGCATGAGTTTAAATACGTGTGTATATATATATATATATATATATATATATAAATATATCTCTTATAAAAATATATATATATTTATATATTATATTTAATTTTTTTTTATATTGCAGGAGTACACACAACATTGATGGCATTAAGTATACCTTGTATGAAACCTATTTAAATGGTGAGAAACATGATTGAATTAAGTAATAAACATTTGTTTAAGCACAATACTGTTAGAGTCTCATACTTAGGATATTTCTCAAACATTAGGCCTGTATTATTAAAATAGTGTTTTCACAAGGAAGCATGAAGTGTATTAGTTTGTGTATACCAGTTTATATAGTACTATATATATATATATATATATATATATATATATATATATATATATATATATATATATACATACACATATACATATATATATACACACTCACACACTCACACTCACACTCACACTCACACTCACACTCAGTGTGTGTGTGTGTGTGTATATATATTATTATACATTCTGAGATGTTATAGAAACGAACACACAACTGATTAAAGGACAAAATTAGAATGCCCAAGCAAGGCAAAGGTAAGTAATAATTTACACATAATCCTGCTGTACACGTACAAGAAAGATGTTTGCACTTACTTAGGTGTTTTAATAATTGCATGTGACTAATATGCATATGCAATTCTTACATCAATTAACACACCCAAATGCAATGTTTTGCTGCAAAGTCAATGGCAGCTTCTCTAAACTTAGCAACTGGCTCCTGGTGGACCATTACTGAACAGACGATTACAACATAAATATTTATAACACAATTAATTATGAGTGTTAACATTTCCAAAACTTCACGTGTACAAGAACATAGTTGAAAGTTTGGAAACAACACAGTCTTCAGCATACATACAATAGTAATTAAATAATCTGAAGTCAACAAAACAAGGCCAAAGACATATTTTCTGAATTATAACATTTATTTTTTTTGTTCCTTTTGCGAGCGAGTAACAGGCCTGCTTGTTGTCTCTTGAATTTTCCTTTTTCTTTTGCCACCAACTTTAGGCACAACAGAGCCACTTTGAGTGGCCTCTGGCACTTCACGGGCAGGGCTTGTGGCCAGTGACTGTTCACCTACGGGGCTTGTGGCCAGTGACTCACCTACAGGGCTTGTGGCCAGTGACTCACCTACAGGGCTTTTGGGCAGTGATTCACCTACAGGGCTTTTGGGCAGCGATTCACCTACAGGGCTTTTGGGCAGCGATTCACCTACAGGGCTTTTGGGCAGCGACTCACCTACAGGGCTTTTGGGCAGCGATTCACCTACAGGGCTTTTGGGCAGCGACTCACCTACAGGGCTTTTGGGTAGTGACTGTTCACGGACAGGGCTTGTGCCCAGTGACACATGTGAGCAAGTTGGTAGACACTGCACAAGTGATGGTTGGTCTGTTTCATGTGTGTCTTGTTTTGTTTTTGTCGCCTCCTTTGTAGGTGTCTGCTGCTGAATTTGTACAGATGGCAGCGGTAGGATGTCATCAGGAACCTGCACAGCAATGTCTGCTACTTGACCGGTAACATTTGGGCCTGGTGAATGAATATCAGATGAATGTGGTGAAAACTGACCTGCATGAACAGATCCTGGCTGGGAGGTGTTGAATTGTGGTACATTAGTCATTCTCCAGTAATTAGCTTGTGTTTGCTGAACAACTAATGCTTCGAATGAGGTGTTGATTTTTTGCAACTGTTTCGGCACTTCAATGAAGACTCTGTGGAGATGTGCCAATTGTGATACTGTTTCTTCCTGCAGTCCAATCATCCTTTCCAGCACTGTCATCATGTCTGAATGGCGACGATTTTCTGCGTCCACTATTTTTCCCTCTGAAGCTACAATTGCATCGTATGTGGAAGTTGATGGACGATTTGGCGGTACAACAGTTTCTATTGGCACCTCTTCATGGTCACATGATTGTATTTCAGTCTCTTCTGTGGCGTCATCCTCATCATACTCATCATCCTCATCACCATGATGTTCTAAAAAGAAATGTACACATTATTAAATGGCATGTTAATGTATGCTGTGTTACTATGTAATTGTACTGTGTCCTAAGTAACACCTAACATGTTAGCATACGTTTTATAACCTCATTAAAAACTACCTTGACTTACGAATAATGTTTGGACTCAGTATGAAATATGAATGAATGAAAAGTTGCTCTAAACTCAGAAGTCCTACATGATAATTAACATCACTAACACAATACATGTTGCCTTACACTTAATTTTCACTGACACTAAGTAATCCTATTTAAAGAAGATGTGCAAAACAAATAATGCACATGACAACATAACATATAGAAGAGCACATATTATATGGCCAGCAAATGATACACTCACCTTCTAGTAGTGTTGAGCTGGCTGACCCAGGTGAAGACACTTGTTCCATCTCAGGTGACACATGTCCTCCAGGGGCAACTATATATAACAATAACATAAGTTTTACATTTACATGTGTAAATATTGAACAAACACTTATTGTATGTTCTGTATTTATGATTAACTAACAACATCAGTTCCTTAACCGAAAATGTGTGTGAAAGTGAACATAAATAGTTGTAATAACACTGTACATGCCTGTGTACTTAGAATTTTTGAGTTCCCTAACATACAACATACTATGTTTCTGCAGTAATGCGTGAGGATAAATAGATTAAATGAGTACATAAAAATCATATGTTGTGTAGTGATATCAGTATCATAATGTACATAACTATCATGAGATGACCATTCACAATGGTTATCATGAAGGTGGTCATATTGCAAAAAGTGTTGTTTTTGGTAGAGGATATGTGTGGTACATTAATCGAAGATGTGGCACACCTGAATGTGGCTGTGACTCAACAAGACAACACATGCAGTGTGTGATAATGTGTCTTTCATAGTAGTTCAACTATAGATATGAGTGAACTAATGTGTGACGTACGCTTTGATAAGTAATGAGTTGTTGGGGCATTTAGTAGCTAGAGTTAAGCTTTCAAATGAGTGTGATTAACTTCAGTTGTGCTATTCAGGTTGTAAGAAAGGTATTCCCTTCCCCAAAAAGCCTAATCAGCCACACCTTTCAATGACTTGAAACAGGTGCAAATGGTGTGAACTAAGTTGACCGTGAAATGAGGCTGTAATTAGTGTGTGTGCTGAACCCCACCCCCTCTGTTGAAGTGTATGCTGTGATGAGATATTAATTGCAGCTGCTTTAACACAATGGTAGATGAGCTAAGTAGTCATCTGCAGTGTTTAAGTTATGAAAACAATGACATAACATATGATACGTGTGCCTCATTATGCTGTCTGTATATGACATAAAGCAAAAATGGACCTTTTCATAAGCAACTATAGATGTGTTAGTGCCAGTGATGTTTGTAGGCCGTTACATGCAATTTCTTTGATGCATGCTTAAAATAGGCAGTAATGTCATGTTTGTCGGAGTAAAATCAATAAAATACACAATAATATTCTACATATTTCTGTTCTGTACCTGTAGCTAGTAATAATTTCTGATTAACATGTGTTACACATGTGTACTACCCTGTTGTTCCCCATCTTCGCCCACCATCAATTGCTTCCACTGCAGCTATGCATTTTGGGAATTCACATGTAAATGAGCACGCAATGGCACGTGCTATATTAGTTACTGCTTTTAGTAGGACTACTACATATATGTCTATTTTGAGATATATATATACAGAATCAGACATATACATATATAGATGCAGGTATGCTTATATTGTGAAGACAGTATAAAAAGCAGTGTAAATATGCAAAATAACTGTAAGCAACGACACGCCTAGTACAGTAATATTTATCACCTGCTGGAAATTGTGACGGATAAATTCCAATGTCACGGTCACCAGCCAAGCCTTCCACGACGACGGTAAGTAATTTTGGCCGAAGCAGCTCCTCCAATGGAGTCAATATGAGACGTTGTGGTGTGGGCCCACCTCCAGTGCCAGTAGCATGCACGCGTTGGTCTTGTATTTTCTTTTTCAATTTGGACCTAATATCATCAAATCTTTTCCGACAATGATACTTGTCCCTGACACTATTCCCACAGGCATTGACACCAATGACTATTGTGTCCCACATTTCTTTTTTGCTTGCTGCACTTGTCCGCCCTTGAAAAACATATAAAAGATATGAGGTAAATTAATAATAATATAAGCACCAGTTTCCTACACTGCTAGCTGTTCCAAGAGATAGCAAACATGCTGTTTTATGTGTAATATGTGCAGCACATGAGCATTCACTACTAAACCTATACATGTAAGCAAGGTTGCATTCATATTGTATGCAGTTCTGGCAAATTGACCGCCTGTGTTTATTTGTCCTTGTAAGGCATGATAAAAAGCTGTGTTTCCACACTAATGAACATAGAAAGATATTGTGTACCCATATTTGCATATGAACAAAACTCAGATGACCTAGGATCACATGTATTTGAATAATAAATGTAAAGTTACACTTACCTACTAAATGTCCATAGAGACTGTCATAGTGCTCCAGAATGCCAGTGACAAGAGCCCTATTTTCCTGGTCATTGAAGCGAGGATTACGTGGCTTCTCCACACGTTTTTTCCGAGCAGGTTTAGGGTCAGAGCTTGGCTGGTGCTGACTGGACTCTCCTTCTTCCAATGGAAGAGCCTCCAAAAGCTGGCCACCAGCAAGCACGCCACCACCAGACACCCCATCAGCAACTGCGCCACCAGCAGCACTCCCAGCACCAGCACTCCCACTCCTAGCACCAGCACTCACACTCCTAGCACCAGCACTCACACTCCTAGCACCAGCACTCACACTCCTAGCACCAGCACTCCCAGCACCAGCACTCCCACTCACAGCAACAGCACTCCCACTCCCAGCACCAGCACTCCCACTCACAGCAACAGCACTCCCACTCCCAACAACAGCACTCCCACTCCCAACAACAGCACTCCCACTCCCAGCAACACCACTCGCAGCACCAGCACTCCCACTCCCAACAACAGCACTCCCACTCCCAGCACCAGCACTCCCACTCCCAGCAACACCACTCGGTGCACCAGCAACATCACTCCCCTGAACAGAACGTTCACTCCGACGCGTACTCCCACGAGTAGCACTCCCACTCCCACCAGCATCACTCTTCCCACGCTTTGCGGGCATACTTCCAGCACTCACAAAAAACAGACAAGAAATGTACAGGCAATCACACGACCCATTTCCACATATAAAACAAGACAAAGATGTAAACAAAACAACAAAGGACAAAGCTCACCCTATACACAACAAGTCTCTCAGTCAATATGCAAATCTTCAATCGTCCAGCTCTGTGCGTCTCTCTCTCTCTCTCACTCCCAACAACACAGAGAATGATTAGCAGTACACGTTGCCTTTAAATATGGCGCGCAATCAAAAACATGCTTGTTTCGCCTGATTCAGCAAGATTTGTGATTGTGCAACCTAACAGCACCCCGCCACGCACGCCGATACACCTGTGTGTGATCGGCTCATCATCGTGAGAGTGGGCGGATTTGTTTTCTGGTTGATTTTGAATGTATTCGGCACTTACTGCATACGGAGAGGGAAAAACGCCAATAACATGACTAATCGATAAGCTTGCCGATTTCACATAATCGTCGCTTACTGCATGAGGCCCATAGTGCCTGTGAAAGAATCCTCCAATGCAGTAAATAGTCATTTCTGAACTGCCTCTTTTTCTTACATATGGTCATATTTGCATTAGTCTGGTGAAAGTTGGAAACTTTTGCAGTTAAATGTCAACCATTTCCTCGTGTTAATCTTCACAAACAATTTAGCAAATATGTATTGTAACTTTGAAAATGTGTAAAAACGTTTGTAGAGCAAACAGCAAGACATCTACTTGTAAAGTCAAAGGGGGCTATGCACTAAGCTACGTTAAGTGGCTTTAAGAGTGCAAAGTGCTTTTAGAACGTGATATTGCGCTCAGCGCGATTCACAGAGCAGCGCTAACAGGCACATAACGCTCTTAAACTGGCTTTTTTCCTGAAATTTTTCTAAGTCCCACCAAACACATATGAACAGCTAAATACGCTGATTTTTGCCAGCATGCGGGATTCTCTAAGCTACGCTAAGAGATCGTTCTTTAAAAACGCGCTTGAAAAAAACACGCAAGCCCAAGGCAGGTGTAAAAGGATCAGGACTTAGAAAAATGTCTTTGTTTACATCTTTGCAGCCACACCATCCATACAACAGGCCGGCGGGTGTCCCTGGCTGACCCCACAGGTGATCCCTGTGGGTGTCCCGGGGTCCCCATGGGCATCCATGGGTCCCCACATGCGTCCGGGGGTCCCCGAGGGAGTCCAGGGGTCCCCGCGGGTGTCCGCCAAGGTCACCTCGGGCATCCCGGGTTCCCCGCAGGCCTGCTGTACCAATGGTGTGCCCCAAAAAAATAAACAATATTTTTAAATAAAGCCCCCCCCCCCACCTCCTAACACATACAATACAGTAATTGGCAAAATGACTATTATCCACATATGGATAATAATGCATTTGCCCATTTAAAATACATTAATCACAATAAATACAGTAAATACATATTGCACTTACCTTTTCCAGGCACCCACGATGAAGGCCATCTTCATCCTCATCCTGCCCATGTCCCCTCCGGGGCTGCAAAACATACAAAAGAATAAAAAAAAGCCAATGTAATGTCCCCTAACCCCTTAATCACCTTAGCAGTCATTAACCGCTTTAGTCATTAAGGGGTTAACCCACCCTCACCCACCACTCGGGAGGCCTAAACACCCTCCCCCCACTACCCACCCTGTGAGGCCTAACCACCCTCACCCACTACCCACCGGGAGGCCTCCCCACCCTGGCAAGGGGACAATACGCCCTTTTCCCACCCCCGCTACCCACAATAAACAGGACTATATTTAATAAACTATACATAACCCACCCCCTGTGCCCCCCCTCCCCATAAATACATGGTTTATTCTTTTACATACAGGGTTAATACCCCAGGCCCACAGGAGTCCCCGGTGGTCCTGGCTGGTGTCCGCAGGCCCCATAGTGGCCCAGCAAAGAGGTGCACACAGGGTCTGTAGGCCTACAGGTGGTCCCCGTCAAGTGCCGTGGTCCTCCAGGTGGTCTCCACGGGTCACCGTGGGCCCCAAATGGGGTCTCCACGGGTGGGCCCGCAGGTGTTTAGGGGGCCCTGGGTCAGCCCCACAGGTGTCTGATGGTCCTCGGGTGGTTCCAGGATGTGGGCCCCCCGGTTCTTCCCCGCATGTGTCCCCCATGGACCCGCAGCCTTGTACCCGTGGGAGTCCGGGGAGACCTCAGGTGGTCTCCAGAGGACCCTGCAGACCTAAGGAACCAACCCTGTATGTAAAAAAAATAAAACTATCCTATACATTTTAATAAATAAATACCCCCACCTCAAACAAATACAGTACAGTAATGTGCAAAATAACTATTATCCAGATATGGATAATAGATTATTTGCCCATTATTAAACACATAAAACAGCATCAATCAAATAAATAGACTTCTACTAACCCCCTGGCAAGGAGATGGTAGTCCGGTCATCAAACGGGCTCCATTGGCAAAATAATACATTGAAAATACTTTCAAATGACAGTTAACCCCTTAATCACCTTAGTGGTTAATAACCGCCAAAATGATAAGGGGTTAGGGGACATTACATTGGCTATTTGTATTCTTGTGTATGTTTTGCAGCACCGGAGGGGGACATAGCCAGGATGAGGATGAAGACGGCCTTCATCGTGGGTGCCTGGAAAAGATAAGTGTAATATGTACTTACTGTATTTATTGTGATTCATGTATTTTAAATGGGCAAATGCATTATTATCCATATGTGGTTTATAGTAATTTTGCCCATTACTGTATTGTATGTGTTAGGGGGTGGGGGGTGTGTGTGTGTGTAGTATATTGCTATGTTTATTGGGGGCAATTGTCCCCAATAAACATGCTATTGTGCCTTGACCCCTTCATTGCCTTAGCGGATAGACGCTAAGGTAATGAAGTTGCATTAATGTAAATTTTTATAATAGTGTGCTGGAGCAGGGGGTCACCTGAGCGGAACCTCATTGATTTCTGGCTCAGGGACCCCCTGCTTCCCGAGGTATAGGCCCCGGTATGGGGCATCGGATGCCAGTGTCACCGCCATCTTTATATCATCCACGTTGCATCTTAGATGCTGTAAAGATGGCGGCGACACTGGCATCCGATGCCCCATACCATCGTACGTGAACTTTAAGCACAATAACAGGGGGGAAAAAACCAACACGCACGATATGACAAATTTGAGCATGTATGATACAAAATGGGCTGATCTCCTTAGTGAATCGCGCCTCCGGCTTCACTTTTTGGCGGACCTGTTATTTGTTTTCAGCCCAGCACAATAGCTCGGAGCTTAGTGCATAGCCCCCAAACTCTCAATCCAGACAGTTTTATCTAAGACAAAAATAAAGTCATATTTTAAAGGCATCAATACCTCTTAGGAAATAAATGAATAAATGACCAGAACATATATTTCGTTCATTTATGCCATTTAGAGGATTTATTTTGGAGGTGATGGACTTATCCTTTTCTCATACTTTACCTGGGCTTGACTAAGAGTGCATCAAACATTTGATTGACAGGAAATATCCTGTTTGTAAAAATGTTATACATTCTAAGTGTATCACAAATTAAACGTGTCACACATTGCATTGTTAAGTAGTTTACAATGTTGTTTACTGTAGCTAACTGGGATGACTTCTTCAACTAAGATGACACGAGGATAAATGTATAAGGTCATTTATTCAATTTTCATTTGTCTAGAAGCACAAGTTTATCGAATATTAAGTAGAAATACAGTAAAGCTTTGCAATTTTACAGCATTGTTATATCATCTTGATTACCTTTTAGCTATAAAATTGATAGAAGCATACTGGTGAAGATCATTCATCTGTATTTTAGTAAGGCCTTATACATTATGGTTTTAAGAAATTCATGATCCTAATCAATTTACAGACACCTAAGAACCTGAGCTCTGATGTTAACTCCAGGGGTATTCAAATTACTATAATGCCAAATCTCAGGAAAATAAATATACAGGGTGCAAATTGCATTGTATCCCAGCACGTATCTCAATCATATACCCCAAGAAAGACAGCTTTACTCATATCTAGAGACAGGGGAATCTTTCGCCAACATTCACATTTGCCATAAATGTGCCAGTTCCTTTCAGCCATGGATATTTGTGGCTCAGTCTCAAAAAGGAGCATTTGCTTTTTTTTCTATCACTGTATATTCACAATCAAATTCAAATCCATATACATTTGAATTAGAAATCAAATGTTTAAAGTTCACTCTGAGAGTAGTATAAATAGAGGCGCAGCCTTATTTCTAAGCTATTGTGTTCCTGGCTTCACTTGGTCTGAGTTACTTACTGGGTAGCTCCTTATGCTGCTGATGTACTAAACTAATGCTGTTTGCGCAAATATTTTATTATATAATATTATTATTTACTTAATAAAACTAGTAACATTTAATGTGAGTGACGGGACAGGCCCCTGTCTGTATCCATTTCCTGGCCTGGGGTCTGGTTTGGACTCTACGTTACTGTCTGTGTCTATTGTCTAATACATTATATAGCAGTATATTGTTATTATTGTTATTATTATTACTATTAAAAAGAATAAGAGCGGGGGCGCGTGCGTGAATGCTGACGGAATGGAAGCCTGATCTCTATGCCCTGCATCCCCCGGCACTTTAAAGAAGTGAAAACTGCGCTAAAACATAAACAAACTGCCACCGGAGATCAATACAGACATCGGATAAGCTCAGGATGTCCACCCGATCCAAAACAAGGCGAAATTTGCCAAATCTCACAGATTACTTCAAGGGAGCTGATCAGGCGTGAGCGGGAGGACCTGTGGCTTCAGCCTCAGGCAGGGGCTCAGACTCTGAGAGGGACACGATGGAGGATCGGAGATCAGAGAGATTCAGAGAACTGGTCACGAAAAGGGACCTTAAGTAATTCATAGGTGAAATTAAGTCCCTCTTTCAGGTGAAAGATGCTAACTGCCAGATGATAGATGACAAGGACAGCATTGGTTGAATTTGAAGGGATTCAAATTCAAATCTTTCAGGATCTATCCCCTCATACATTAAGGAGAAAGAGAAGGTTGCAACCTGTAACAAAAATTTTACGTGATAAAGGTATTTGGTATCGGTGGATTTTCCCATTTGGATTATTGGTTATAAAAAGGGATAAAGCTTTCTCCATGAAGGATTTGGACGAGGGAGACAACTTTCTGGAAAAATTGGGATATTAAGAGTAGTACCAGTTCCACTTGACCTAAACCTAAAGAAAGGAGAAAACACATAGGGGTTAGCAAACACCATAAACAGAAGTCAGATCAAAGGTCATGCCAGCAATACTATCACATCTTCACAAAAGTTTTTTGTCCAGATATACTAGATGTACTGTATCGGTTGCTGTGATTGTTATATGAATTGTTATTTGTCGTTGTTGTTGTAAGATTTTACAAATGTGCTAGGGGGCGGAGGTGGAGTAGGGCTGCTCTGGTTGTTCAAATGCATCACGTTCTAGGTGACATGGGGCTCTATGCAGTAAGCGCCGAAAAAGTGCTCTCACAAAGTGTTCCCTATCGGCATGATTTTGGCGATTTGCCCTCGCAGTATTCAGTATTGGCCGAATCCCTAGCGAATCCCTGGCGAATCACTGCGAAAGCAAAACGCTGATGTGCCGGTGATAAAAAAGCCTGGCTCCCGATAACCTGGCGATAGGCCATTTCTGCCGATATGTGTTTGCAGCAGAGAAAGACCCACCGCTCTCTCTGCGCAAACCTCGGCAAAATAAAAATATATCAAAACAACTTTTACTCATAATGTAGATGTGCAGGGGGTCTCCGGAGCTGAACCGCATTGGTTTCAGGTCCGGGGACCCCCTGCTTCCCGAGATACAGGCCCCTTTATGAGGTGCCGGTATCCCTCTGCATTTAATTGTCCCGATCAAGTGACCGCGGAATGTAAACAAAGCAGAGGGATACCGGCACCCCATAAAGGGGCCTGTATCTCGGGAAGCAGGGGGTCCCCGGACCTAAAACCAAAGCAGTTTAGCTCCGGCGACCCTCTGCACATCTACACTATGAATAAAACACCCATAAAAATAAACAATCATTCCTTACCTTTGTGGCTATCCGCTATGGTAATGAAGCAGCATTAATGTATTTTTAATAATAGTGTACTGTGAGTAGGGTGTCCCCTGAGCTTAACCGCATTGATTTGTGGATCAGGGACCCCCTGCTCCCGAGTTACTTGTCCCGGTATGGGGCATCGAGTGCCAGTGTCGCCGCTATCTTTATAGAGCCCACGTTGCGTCTTAGATGCTTTAAATATGGCGGCGACATTGGCCTCCGATGCCCATACCGGGGCCTGTAACTCGGGAAGCAGGGGGTCCCTGAGCCACAAATCAATGCGGTTCAGCACAGGGGACCCCCTGCTCCCGCACAATATTATTAAAATACATTAATGTTGCTTCATTAACATAGCGGCTATCCGCTAATGCAATGAAGGGGTTAAGGCACAATAGCATGTTTATTTGGGACAATTGCCCCCAATAAAAATTGCAATAAACAACATACACCCCCTATGCCCCAAATAACCCCAATACCCCCATTACATATATCACATTTTTGGGATGCACCGCAATGATACTAGAGGCCGGCGGGGGCCCTCGGGTGTTCCCCGCAGGCTTGCAGTACCAATTCTGTGCCCCCCCAAAAATACAACACATAAATACTTTACAATAAATACACCCTCCCCTAGAACATACAATAAAGTAATGGGCAAAATTACTATTATCCACATATGGATAATAGTGCATTTGCACGCAAAAATCCAAGTGGGGTAGAGACCCTCAATTGGACAAGAAACCCAGGATTGCACTCTATGAAAATAAAACACTTGATGGGACTAAATAATATATCCCAGGCTAATAGCCAAAGTGCTACACGACGCAAAACAAAAAATAATTTATTAAATACATAAGGGAACAATATCAGGGGGTGTGGGGTATGAATAAGGGTGTGTTTAATAATTTGGTAAATGGTGGCCAGAATAGAGAGTGTTCTCTCTCACTCATCAGGTATAATTCACATATAGGGAAAGCCAATGCTAAAGCTTTTAGGGTATGTCCCTTCAGAGAGTACCTGGTGGTGGTCAATGAGGTATAGTCAGCCAAAGTCCTGACAAGGTATATGATAGAAGATTCTACCAACAGCAGAAGATACTAAACACAAAGTAACACTTAAGGTGTAAAGGAATGCATCCCTGGTTCATCAGAAGCACTTGAATAAATGTAACATCTGCGGAATAATGTAACATGCATCAATGGGTAAGTGTGTCATAATACTGAAATAGAGCAGAGGATTGGTATTTCAACATATATATACATGTATACCCATCATCCCCTGAATAAAGTTGTCTCCCATTAATCAAACTGCATACATAGTAATTCAAGCTGCGTATATATGTCATATCGGACGATGGCATAAGGCAAGAAAAGCGAGTAAGTAGAGATCAATATCAGATACTACCCAATCAGCCGAGTTGGTGCTGGTTTACACGATACACCGGAGCTCCTGGCATTGCTGGTCACAACTACCAACGTCAGAAGAGTGACGTCATTAAAAACCGACGGGCCGTTTCGCGTAGGAAGATACGCTTCGTCAGGGCAAGAGTGGTAGGAAAACTACTTCACTGGATCCTTATATACCCGTTTTCTTAATGAGAAACAGACAAGTCCCTGATAATTAACTCCTTGTGAGCTCCCAATTGAGGGAGTCTCTATTCTATACGATCCTCACGAGGAAGTAACAATTTAATTTAATGTTTTGCTGCATTGTTGAGGAATTGCTGTCAATTCAGAAGCAGAATGAATATGTGGGAAAAACTTTTACAGCACACCCCCAGATAACACTATCGCTAGTATATCTGGCATATCGGAATAAATGCTGAATGACCTAAGTATAGAGATATGGTGTCAATGATACTTATATCACTATCATACTATCACTAGTATTTCAAACCATACTAAAATAAAGGCTGAATAGCCTAGGTGTGGTAATCCTATGTCATGGTGTATGTATGTGTGACAAAGTCAGAAGTGGAAAAACACAAACTAGCACCATACTAAAAGGTTAGAAATATATGTAACAGGGTATCGAACAGGGGGTAGGGGAGATGGTAAGACAACGGGGATCATAGTGTGACTAACTGATGAGAGTGCATTTGCCCATTTTAAATACATAAAGAACAATAAATACATTAAATACATATTGCACTCACTCTTGTCCGCCTGCCACGATGAAGGCCATCCTCATCTTCATCACCGTCCATGCCCCCTCCGATGCTGCAAAACATAAACAAGAATAAAAACAGCCAATGTAATGTCCCCTAACCCCTTAATCAACATAGCGGTTATTAACCGCTACAGTCATTAAGGGGTTAACCCACCCTCACCCACCACTCGGGAGCCCTACATACCCTCCCCCTCTACCCCCTGCCCCATGAGGCCTAACCACCCTCACCGAATACCCAGCCGGGAGGCCTACCCACATACCCTTGGGGCCAATACCCCCTCCCCCCACCCCCAGTACCCACAATAAAAACAATACACTGCCCCACAATAAACATCATTATATTTATTAAATACATAACCCACCCCCTGTGCATAAATACATGATTTATTATTTTACATACAGGGTTAATACCCCAGACCCACGTGAGTCCCCGGTGGGCCTGACGGGTCACCTCACAGACCTACAGTTGGCCAGCATCATGTTTCACACAGGGTCTGGAGGCCTGTTGGTGGGTCCCGCCAGGTGCCATGGTCCACCAGGTGGTCTCCACGGGTCACCGTGGGCCACAATTGGGTCTCCACGGTAGGCCCACGGATGTCTGGGGGGGCCCGGGTCAGACCCACAGGTGTCTGAGGGGCCTCGGGTGGTTCCCATGGGGGTCTGGGGACCACGGGTGGTCCCTATGGGTCCACGGTGTCCCCACAGATGTGGGGCCACCGGTTCTTCCCCGCAGGTGTCCCCCGTGGATTCGGCAGGCTGGTACCCGTGAGAAGCCCGAGGATACCGCAGGTGGTCTCCAGAGGTCTCTCGCAAACCAAAAGGAACCAACCCTGTATGTAAAAAAAATAAACCTGACCTATGCATTAAATACATCAATCCCCCCCCCCCCCCACAACACATACAGTACAATAATGTGCAAAATAACTATTATCCAGATAGGGATAATAGATTATTTGCCCATTATTAAACACATTAACTAGCATGATAAAATAACTAAAGTTCTACTCACCTCATAAATAAGAAGCCACCTTGCCAGCATAATCCATGTCCTCCGTTGCTAACAAAATACATAGCCACTACATTGCAATTACATTCAGATATCAATTAACCCATTTAATCACCTTATTGGATAATAACCGAAAAGGTAATTAAGGGGTTAAGCAACCCTGGCCCGATACCCACCCTTCACCCATTCATTTTTACAGTGGCTTCATCATGCAACTATATATGTATACTCATATATATATATATATATATATATATATATATATATATATATATATATATATATATAGAACACACAAAAGGAGAAGTTGCTCAACACATAATATATAAGGTTAACTCAAGCCCTTTAATAAAACTAACTATAAGGGTAAAATAAAATATATACCCCAAATAAAGTCAGTATATAAATTAAATAGGACCTGATGGTGCTAGGGGATAGTGAAAACTATATAAGACACACAGATGAAAAGAACAAAGACAATCCCCTTAGTAGCACTCTAAATTACACCTAAACTAATCTATAAGATAAAGATTGTTAAAAAGAAACAGATGCTCCGCCAATTCAGAAAAAATGAACAAGATTTTATTGATTTAACAACAAGACACACTAACTTAAAAACATAAAAATACTAAAGACAGCCTATGAAAATATATATGTATCAAAAATATAAAGAGAGGACTACTAATCAAATACTATCAGTATTACAAAAAGAAGAAAAACTAAAATGTGTCTAAATAAAGTTTAAATAATGACAACAAAGTAGTTTAGTCTAACATAATAGGCAATACAAAATATATTCCCACTGACATATGCATGAAAGAATGATAAATCATTGCGTTGGAAAAAGTATATAGTCAATGACCCAGTATATAGCCAGGAAAAATTAATATGTATACCAAAAACAGAGGGAAAAAAAAAAAGGGAGATAAAGCAACCAGGGAAAAATAATATAACAATAATAATAGTTATACCCTGAACAGCATTTCCCCAAAATGAAATCAATGAGAACTGATGCAGCAAATAAAGAAAAATATGACTAATAAAGACATATTAGCAAACAGAGTCATACATATTGAAAACACCACAAAGCGCAGTACTGCAAGGACAGGTAATGCCCAAACAGTAAGGAGGGTAATACTCAGCTGCAGCTAGATTGTGTAGAGTTTGTGTCCATATTGATTGTACAGGATGTGTTTCCAAAGTCTGCTTATAACAGGAACAAAAAATAAAGTCCAAAATGCTGCATCAGATCCATCATAAGTCCCTCAGAATAGAAGATTACATAAAGGCTGTAGTAAAGTAAACACTCTACATGTTTCACCCGTCGGTGGGCTTCTTCCCGGAGTGGTAAAATTTAAAGTGAAGGCGTGCAGTGTTTTATAGATGGTAAAAATACCTCCCATTGCACCAGTCTTTGATATGATCTGCTAGTGACGTCATTTAATACATCACCCATGACGTCTGCTTCAGCATATTCCTTGCTTCAGAACCATAGTATTGATGGAAATACCATCTACACAGATTTTTTTGGTTTCTGTATTTATGCTTCGATTGCTAAAGTGTGTATATGTTTTCAGACTATGTCAGAGAATAATATTGTTAGTTTAGTATTATTGGTATAATTACAATGATGACTAGTAGTAACTGGATAAAACTAGATCTTTAAAGTTGTATTAATATACTTTAAACTACTTCATGCTGCATTTTATTCCTGATTTTGTGCAAAATGATGCTGTTTGCATTTCCAGAGATGCAAAAGAAAAACGGTGCTGCTAATTTTTATGTCTGTACACTGGCGACACACTTTATTCGAGCTCGGCTAGTCCCACGAATTCGGGTATACCTGGGTGTATTGAGGTTTGTGACTGTTTTCTGCCCGAGTGCATTGGGTTATTTTCCAGGCAGGGATTGAAGCATTTTATTCCTGCTGGCTGCAATACTGCACAGTATATATATATATACTGCATTACAATTCATGAATTTATGCCATCTGGTAGACACGCGAAGCATTGCAGCCTATTAAATCCTAATCATTTTCATTTAACAGATCAGCCGCCCGTCAGCCAGGCATGAACCCAGGCTGGGAAGGCAAATGCAACGGGGCTTGTCAGAGGTGAGGAGCGGCGCATTCCAGGTATCTGCCAGGTACATACTGGGTATTTGCTCGAATAAAGTGTGTCGGTGCAGTAGCTGCACCACTGTCTTTTTAGGGAGAAATGTTTATTACAAAACCATAGCTATATATATACTTGCAAGCTGTCACTTTTTGTGCTGTGAAGTTGTCATTTTCATACACACCAGTGCAAATATATGGGCTTAATTTGAAGCTCTGCCTGAAATGATTACAATATTGCTTGCACTGGTGTGTGTGACGCAGCTCAACTGAGCAGTTAGCTTTAATTGGACAGGAAAATAAGAACAAAGCTGGAACTAATTACTTTACCATCTATAAAACACTGCACGCTGATGCTGCATCAGTTCTCATTGATTTCATTTTGGGGAAATGCTGTTCAGGGTATAACTATTATTATTGTTATATTATTTTTCCCTGGTTGCTTTATCTCCCTTTTTTTTCCCCCTCTGTTTTTGGTATACATATTAATTTTTCCTGGCTATATACTGGGTCATTGACTATATACTTTTTCCAACGCAATGATTTATCATTCTTTCATGCATATGTCAGTGGGAATATATTTTGTATTGCCTATTATGTTAGACTAAACTACTTTGTTGTCATTATTTAAACTTTATTTAGACACATTTTAGTTTTTCTTCTTTTTGTAATACTGATAGTATTTGATTAGTAGTCCTCTCTTTATATTTTTGATACATATATATTTTCATAGGCTGTCTTTAGTATTTTTATGTTTTTAAGTTAGTGTGTCTTGTTGTTAAATCAATAAAATCTTGTTCATTTTTTCTGAATTGGCGGAGCATCTGTTTCTTTTTAACAATCTTTATCTTATAGATTAGTTTAGGTGTAATTTAGAGTGCTACTAAGGGGATTGTCTTTGTTCTTTTCATCTGTGTGTCTTATATATATATATATATATATATATATATATATATATATATATATATATATATATATATATATATATATACACACACACACACATGGTGAACCAATATACAAATATATGTTGAAGGGTTATCCATACAGACACAGAACAATAAAATCATATTTCCTAAACAAATCCAATCTCATCTTCCAATCAAAATCCTCAATTGCCAATCAAAACATTGCATTTACATTGTATACATGATGCATACAATCTATGCACCATGTACACTCTGCAAATCAATGTTAACAATAAAATATTCACAAAAAAAAATACCAATACATCCAAACAAGTATACTATTTAAACCAATCAAGTCACCATAAATCAATTAGCATTCATTAATCAAATCACTAAACAATTTAAATACCATCCATAACAATTAAACAATTAACTATTTCAATCGTTAAACAGAACAAGTTACCATCAGACAAAATATAAGTACCAAAAAGAATACAATATACATAAGCAAGCCTCATCATGACCTAAAGTACACCATACAAGACCAAAAATTACATCTATCTTATTAGAAAATACATTACACACACATTTATGCATAGCAGATTAGCCAAAATCATTTTAAATGCTGCAAAACAAGCTTTTAAAACAAAATCATTTCTTACCATTTAAAGGCAATGGCGCCAGCCAATCAGAATGGCTTTGCTACAATTGCCTTTAAGATGACATCATGAAAAGAAAGATGGCCGGCCTCACATGGTACGGTAGGCCAATCAGAGCGTGGGAACTACATCCCTACTCTGATTGGCTCTAGTAGACCATGTGACAGAGGCTTTGGGGAGAACGGATGTGACGTCATTGAAAGCCTGCCACATGGTAGCGGGAGTGGTAAACACCTTCATTACCTTAGCGGTATTAACCGCTAAGGTAATGAGGGGGCTAAGTCCACCCGCAAGCCCTCCGCAAGGCTTAAACACCCATCAAGGGCCAAATACCACCTTCACCTAACCCCGCTACCCACAATAAGCATGACATTGGTAGTTAACCCCTTCATTGCCTTAGAGGTGAGCCGCTAAGATAATGAAGTTGCCTGTAAATGCATTTTTCATGCATCTGATTCATGCCGGGGGCCTCCGGTGCTGATATTAATGGATATCAGCTCCAGAGTATCCCGGCATCAATCCGATGCAGGAAAAATGCTTTTTTTTTGTAAGTACCCTTGTGTTGTTTTGTAGTTGTCACGCTTCTCGCCAGCTTCTCGCCAGCTTCTCGCCACCTTCTTGATACCTTCTTGACAACTTTTTGTGGCGGGACGATTTGAAGTGGAAATCTCCATTCTAGAGTGGCGTTCAGCCTCGTTAAGGTGATCGGGGCTACTAGAATTGAGCGAGTTTGAGAAGCTGGAATTAGCGGCGCTAAGTGGTTTATTGCTGCATGTTTGGCGATTTGTTTTTCACAGCTTATCAGGGCTTATTGAACCGCTGTAGGCTTTTTTGGTGATAAGCTGGCAATAAGGGGCTTATCGCTGCTTATACAGATGCAGCGGCCGTTATTCAAACATTTCATGGAGTCGTTTTTGTGTGCTCTGCTGTAATCCACGCGGCATTCACGCGGCCAATTACACCAGGCACACGTGTTTATCGTGGTTGCTTTGTTTGAATTTCATGGATTCTGTTTCTTTGGGTGCAATTCTTCGCGTATCCGTGGCAGAAATGAATGAATTGTAATGTGTACAGTACTGTGCTACTGTGCAACTGTGTCAATTTCAGGTGGTTATAAACCAGAACACTAAAATGCCATTTTCTGAACTCGCGTCTTAAGGCAGTAAGGTTGGAAGAAATCACACATCATGACATGAGTATTCCGAGGTATACAACGCGTGAAATGTTCAAATAACGGCCGCTGCATCTGTAGCATGAGGCCCCAAGTATATTTTGCAGAGTCCCACAGGTCTGAAACACAACATATTTGTGAAGTGTTTTTCTGCTGTTTTAAATTTTGTCTCATGCTGTGCTAATATTCGATGCTTAAAAAAGAGTTACTCCACCTTTAAGGCGAAAACAACACAGGAGACATCAAGAAAAATGCAGGTCAAACATTTTTTAATACTGTACATAAACCTGTGCTAAAATACAAATGTAACAGATGTGTTCTATATATTTCTTGTTCTGATGCAGGCAGATTCAGACATACCCAAAAATAAAATGACCAGGATTAATACATAGACGCTGCCTGGTGCATGTATTTCAGTACGAATTGCGACAATATAACAACTGTGCCCCAGTATTTTGCCTTATGATATATAGCCCATTATTTGTTGTTACCTAATACACTTACTTTACAGTACGACTATTTCCCACATGCCTTGCTTCTTAGTAAAACAGGGCTAAGGAACATTTACTTTTCATAAGCAAAAACGGCTTCTACAGTATGTAAAATGTGAGGGGCAGATTCATCAAACTCTGATATTGGGTTTCGTAGCCATTGAATTTATCTTTTTCTGCCCTATAGTTTGGATCAGCACATGACTCTGTTGTAGATAACAGTTTTGAATCTGATAGCACTTATGAGCTTACTATGTGGCAGAAGTAATCATTTATGTAAGATATAAATCTTACTTTCCTTCCTGATGGTCTACATTTTTGACATGTAAACACTAATTTAAATATACTGTAAATGTGCTAAATCTTAAGATTACAAATTCTGAAAGTAAAAAAAAGTGGGTATTTAACTACAAATGCCAAGTTTTTATGAACAAGGAATCAAATACAAGTTGTTAAACCCCTTGGCGTAAACATTGTATATGCCATTTTAATACGGATATAAATATTCTAAGTGGCAGTTTGGTCTGTTTAATGAAGTATTAGTACAGACTTGTTAGCGCTTTCTTATGTTGCAGTGTAAAATGAGCCAATCAAATCTTATTGTGATCATTTAAAGAGTTTATTTAAAGTGTTTTTGTATTAATTATAGGACTCAACCTTTTCCAATAATTTCAATAAATGTACTATTTAATATTGTATACATAATTTGTTATTGAATGATTGTTTTCATGTTATGGTGTGAATATGGTCATTGATATATTTAGGTACCTAACTTCTTACAGTATATTAAGCTACAAGGAATGTGAAGGTCAGATAGTATCCTTAAAATATTAAAGGGAAAAAATAAATCTTGTATTAAGTTGCAAATGCCACCAATGGCTTATAATAATTAAATTAAGAATCAAGGGACTATTGTTCCATGTGCTGAAGATTATTATGAGAAATGCAGCCAACCTTAAGCTAACCAAATGAATAACATTGGCAGTCAAATTATGAATTAAAATCTAAGGTGAGTTTACTACAAAATTAAAATATTAATAAAATTGTAATTTCGGTATTTTCTGTTTTTTGGGTACAGAATTTTAAAAAGTACACATTTCTTATCATACTGTATTATTTACAGTTAATTATTATTGTGACACTTGCATTTAGCTTACATATCCCATACTGTATTTAAAGCATCAATGCTGCATATGGACTGGGTGAGGCATTCTGCTAGTTTTAATGTATTTAGATGTTCATTGATCCTGTGTTTGTTTTCTTTTTGCTTTCAGTTTTTTTTGGTCACTCCATAGCAGCCCTCTAGTATAGAGGTGTGCAAACTGGGGAATGCAAGATTTTCAAAGGGGGCACAGTGGTTGCAGAGGCCCCCTACTCTTCCCCAAGGCATTTAAATTAAATGCCGGGGGATCGCGTGAGGCCTCTGTAACTTCCCTTACCATGTCTTTGGCGACGTGTCGCCATGGGATCACGTGACCCCGCAGCATCATTTGACACCAAAGACAAGCTAAGGAGGGGGCGCAAGCAGGCAGGGGTGCGCAGCATGGAAAGTTTGCGCCCCCCATCTCTAGTAAAACATAATACAACATTGCATGTAAGATACGTTTGGTGTGGGCTAAGCAATAACATATGGATCTGGTCAACACACGTCAAGATATGCATACCAGTTTTGCATTAATACTACTCCACTGTAAATGTGCATTCCACTTACTCTGTGCAAATAAGTATGCTACAGTATAATTGATTTTACATTCCCTTCATACTGTATGCTGATTTTTTAATCACAAAACAAAAATGATTCCAGATCCAAACTAACCAATCACCACTGTGGACAAAAACAAAAAAAAGATATTCTTTTTAATTGGGCTCCTGTTAAAATCCATGTTTCCTCCTGCAAAAAGTACAGTATAATTACAGAAATAATCAATGCTAGTAGTTGAGTTTTCCTTTTCTTAAAACAATGTTGAGTGTCTGCTTTTTGGGTAGGGTCTCTTTCTATCAAATCTGAAATTGTATTTATCCAATAAAAGAAATGGAAACATGGATGAAAAAAATAAATGAAGGAGGAATTTGGTACCGAGAGTGTGGTAAGAACTTAAATGGACCAAGTTGAGAGCACATCCCCCGTAATAAAACAACTACATTGCAGCAAAGATGATGCAATTGCTGAACCAAGTAAGAGGGTGAATGAGGAAGATTCTATTATGGCCTCATTTGTTATAAGCTAGGACACCACCTATTGGTACTGACACTGGTACCTACCTGAGAATATGTTTTTGGTGGTTCAGTAAAACATACAAAGGTAGATGCTAAACCGACTCTATGTTTGCACTAGCAAGACTATAAAGAGATAAAAAGAAAGGTTAGCTTAAGGTTGGCTGCATTTCTCATAATAATCTTCAGCACATGGAACAATAGTCCCTTGATTCTTAATTTAATTATCATAAGCCAATGGTGGCATTTGCAACTTAATACAATATTTATTTTTTCCCCTTAATATTTTGAGGTTGAGACTAGGGAAGAAGCGAAGGAGGTTGCAATAATAAGAATAGGGGAGTAGAGAAATGTAATTACTGTCTGAGAAGAAGTCTTCTGGAGGTGATGAAGGTAATGGTTGTTTAATTGATGCAGAAAGAGCATAGAATTGGATTTTGTCTGTGACAGGTTTGCTACAGAAGCAGGAAAGGAAAGTGATTGATGGTTGAACTGCTGTAACAATCTTTGGCAAAAGCAGAAGTGGGGATGGCAAGTCTAGCAATAGTCTCGTTAGCAATGGTGGGGCACTAGAGGTAGCCTCAGACCTAATTATGCTGTGATAGTGGTTTCAAGAAAAAGAAAAAACACAAAAGCGCACCAAGATTGAGATATACAGTGTATTATAGACAATTAAAATTAGTAATATACACTTATATGGATAAAAACTTTATTGATCCTGATCACGATCGTGACTTCTATAGTGAGGCAACAGTGGGGATGAAGGGGGATGATTTCCGTCTCTGCAAACAAGCCCCGCGCGCTGGGACTGTGTCTCTGGCTATGCTGCGTTTTCAGCTCCACACGGTTGTCAGCGTGATGGCCTGCGTGACGCACATGCGCGGCGGATAAGGTCCCCAATAGTAGTCCCGAAGATGCCTGCCCGTTTTCAGTCTTAGATCGTGATTTGTGGAAAAAAGCACTTGTGTGAAAACTGGCTGTATGGGAAACAAGCCAGCAACACCCTTCGCGACGCGTTTCGAATACAAAAGTATTCTTCCTCAGGCGATATCAGGGGCACCTGTTTGGGGTCCTTTATATACCAGACTACATTTGTAATTGGTCAGTATCAATGAGCAGGCATCCAATCAGATGTTCTTAGAAAAGGGGGATGGATTAGAATCCCTAAACCTGCCCCATAGTAATTAATATAGTATACAGATAAGTTTTACTAAATTATTGTGGTGGCACTTAGGATAATAAATAAATAATAAAAACGAAAGTGCAACTCACTAGTAGAGATATATAAAGTGAAACAAACAGGTAGCCCCTTCTACAAGTGCAACATTTAAAATATATTTGTTGATATATAAAAAACAGATAAAACATTGTGCTAAAACATACAAATATTACATGAAACAAATAATATTAAGGGATGGGAATAAAATCAATATAAGAAAAAAAAGGGGGGGAAAACAGAGTATAAAATTTAAATTTGGAAAGGAAAAAAGGAAAAAAGAATTTTGAGGAAGAAAAAAAAGGGGAGGGGGGGGGAAAAGAAAAGAAAAACATAATGATTAAGAATAATTAAAAATACATATATCTCAATTTGGAAGGCTTTCTAAATTAATAGTTAATGATATAAGCAGACTGTAAAGCGAACATTACCAATTGTTAGATTACCGCAGGAAAGGAGTCAATTCTACATAGTCATTTAACCCCCCAGGATGTTTGGTTTGGAGTGTGTAGATCCAAAATTGCTCCCTCCTTGCGATATATAGGTCCTTATCACCAGCTCTAATAGTTGTAGTAATGTGTTCTATACCCATATATTTAACCCCCGTTGTACTACACTGATGAACATCTTTAAAATGACACAACAAATGGGTTAATGGTTTACCGGAGGCCAATATTTTAGGAATGTTGACAATATTTCTTAGATGTTCCATCACACGTATCTTAAGATGACGTTTCGTGCGACCTACATATTGTAGTCCACATCCACATTGTAAGATGTATATAACATATGTGGATAGACAGTCTATATAATTAGTAATTTCATATCTTTGATCTGTCATATTGGACTTAAAATAATCTTGTGTCAACATTCTAGGGCAAATTTTGCATCTATTGCATCTATGATTACCCTTTAGCCCCAACAGATCTCTGAGGTCCTTTTTCTTATTGGGGATACTACCTTTAAGGAGGCTCGGGGCCAATATGGTCTTAAGATTGTTGCTTTTTGTAAAAACAATTGGCGGTCTTTTTGGTAAATATTTGGTTAAAATGGGATCCAGATGTAAGATGTACCAGTATTTGTTAAGAATATGTTTTATCTTATTATGTGACCTATTAAATTTGGTAATAAAATATGGTATCTTATTTTCTTTACTTGTTTTGTATTTTTTCTTAGCAGTATTTTTTAATGGCTTTACAGTTTGTGGTACAACGTTAGATGTAATATTGTCACTGACAATAATATCATCCTCTAATTGGGTAGGTATATCCACGCTCCCAGTACCATTAACATATAGATCATGTTCCGACTTATTATTCTTATGACAAATCAATTTCTCCCTATTAGTGTGCAGTGCCTTATTAAATGCTTTATTAACCGTGGTCTTGTCATATCCCTTTTGTAGGAATCGTTCCTGGAGTATGTTTGATTGAGACTTAAATGTCTCTAAATCAGTACAATTTCGCCTAATCCGCAAGAACTGGCTATAGGGAATGTTATTAATACATCTTTTTTCATGACCACTTGTAGGGTGCAGAAAAGAATTTACATTCGTACTCTTAAAATGAGTTTTAGTAAATAACCTGTTGTCGGAAACATATATTTCCAAATCCAAATAAGTGATGGTAGTTGGATTCCGCTCACTGGTAAAGGTTAGATTGAATTGGTTATTATTCAACCCAACCACAAAGTTATCGAATGAGATGCTGTCACCATCCCAGATGGCAATCACATCATCGATGTATCTCCGCCACATGATCAACTGCGGCGGAGATACATCGGCACCCCATATGTGTAACGATTCCCACCATCCCATGTATAAATTTGCAAAAGATGGTGCAAAACGTGTCCCCATAGCAGTGCCGCACAGTTGTAAATAAAACTCGTGTTCAAAAAGAAAATAATTGTGTTTCAAAATAAATTCAATTGAATCGTGAATAAACTTACGTTGATGGAGTGGTAAGGTGCCATGTAGTGATAGAAAGTGGTTAATCGCGTCTAATCCCCCTTTGTGAGGAATAGAGGTATAAAGTGTTTGGACATCCAGTGTGACTAGTTGATATGAAGGTTTCCAATTGAAATCCTTGAGAATAGTGAGTAAAGAAGTGGTATCAAGTAAGTGTGAGGGTAAAGAAGATACTAGTGGTTGTAAAAAGGAATCTACATAGGAAGACAGATTAGCAGTGAGTGAGTGAATCCCTGAAATAATAGGTCGCCCAGGGGGATTGGTGAGTGATTTGTGAATCTTTGGCAAATGATACATAATAGGGATGGTGGGAGCCGTACAATACAGATAATCAAACTCGTGCTTGTTAAGGATATTTAGTTTAAAAGCAGAAGTTAGCAACTCTCCAAGATCCTTCTGGAATTGTACTGAAGGGTCTTTGGGAAGCTTGCAGTAAGAATTTGGGTCTGAAAGTAGTCTATTTGCTTCCAGGCAATAATCTGCTCTATCTTGGAGTATAATACCTCCACCCTTATGTGATAGTGGTTTACCTGCTAGTCATGGTAAAAATGGTGTACTGATGCAGCGGCCGTTATTCGAACACATCTCGGCGCCGATTTTGAGTTCTCTGCTGTTCCCCACGCAGCATGAACGCGGCCAATCGCCCCAGGCACCTGCGCTTATGGCGGATGTTTTGTTTGAATTTCATGGATTCTGTTTCTTCGATTGCAATAAAATGGGGGAATTGTAATGTGTACAGTATTGTGCTACTGTGTCAATTTCATGTTTTTAATAGCCAGAACACTAAAATTTGTTTTTCTGCACTTGCCGTGCTCGCATTCTAGTGCGTGGAGGCTGGAATTCATCCCGCGGTTTCAAATCGGGATTCCGATGTACATGACGCGTGAAGTGTTCGAATAACGGCCACTGCATCAGTATGCTCTGGGCAGAGATCCTTCTCTTAAAGTCCCCTATGTATCCATACTGTACATGCCGTCATGTGGTAGTGGAATTAACACAGTAGTGCCGAAGATGCTAGTTCTACAGACATCTAGTGATGTCTTTTTGCTACTTACTGTAACTTTCAGAGTTAGTAACCCTGGGTTTAGTTTTAGATTTCATTTTTGGTTTCTTCATCTCTTCTTTTCTACACTCTTCTTCATTTCTCCTTTTCTGCTCATTCTCCTAAATCTTCTGATTTTCAGTCTCTCCCTTCTCATTCATTCATGAGGGGAGATGTAAAATAGATGTAAATAGAAATTTGTTTTAACGCATTGCTCCATTTTCTGCATGCATTTGCATCAATATAAGAAAGTGTTTCGTACATCTCAAGCAAATTGTTAGCTCGAAAAGTTTGTGCCCTGTCAAACCTGGTGAATTTTTGTGTCGCACGGAATTGCATAGGGTGATACATCTCACTATAATCTGTGCATTATGTAACTCTCCATATCTCCTGTGACACTAAAACCCCCGTAAACTAACACTCACAGGGCAAAACTTGGAGCAATGACCTTGATACACTGATGCAAAGAGACCTAAGATAAAAATCATGCAAATTGCATCGATTTTGCCCCAAATTCGCTTTAATATATCCCCCATTGAATATTAATCATGCACTGCAGTTTTTGCATTTCTTGTGCAGTGCAGGTATTATTTATTTTGCTTTAAACACCCTATACTTGATTTGTAACCTTCACTTGCTTTACCATGCAGAATCAGTAACCAAGTTCAAACTGAGGAGAATAAAAGGGCATAATACTGTAACAGTGTTTGAGTGGATTTTCTGATTCTGCACTTCCTTAACCTAGGATTTGTTGTACAAGCTGTGTAATGTGACGGGTGAAAACTCTAGGGAAATACAGATATAGCTAGACTAATTTTCCCCGTAGCCAGGCGTTGCTGTGGTAAGCCGACCATGTCAGTGAAAAGCTGCAGGCTGTAAAAAAAAATTCAAGCTGCCCGCAGCTGCTATTTCCATGGAGCTGACTGTTGGGGGAATGAAGTGGGCTACTGTACATATGTATCCTTTTAAAATTTTATAGAAACAAATATTTATACACACCATGTGCTCATCTGCATGTTTTTACCCAGAATCTTTGTCTTCAGTTTAATATCTGTATGACATAACAATTGATGATCGATTTGCAATCCTTATTATATATAAACACACCTTTGTTTCTGAAACATCTTCAATAACATTTCTATGGGACTTTGTTTTCAATATAAATTTCTGGTTTACACAGTGACACAACATAAAATAGCATCACTATTCAGATTACAATTTTCTGTTAATAACCAATAGACATTCTATTATAATCCTTTCACTGAAATGTGCTAGAATTCTTCTGTCTAAAAATATTCACGTATTCATATTCCACAATTACCTTAATTATAAAGTAAATTTAGAAAATGGAACAGGAATGTGAAAAAAGCGCTTGTTGTAATTTGTGTGTTATAGCTGCTGTTTCAATTAAGGTGATAAATTCTACCTACATATTTAAAAAAAAGACAATGGTCTATAATTTCATATGATGATAATGACAGTTCTGGACTCCTTGAGATGTGACAGTGTGACACAAAAGGACCTTAATTACTATAATTATTTTTTTTTATAGTCTTTGCAGCCCACGGTGACTTCATTATAATGTTAACAATGCTTGTTTAGTAGAAAAAGATAAGTGCTCTAATTTTACATTATTCCGTTTTGGAATGGATAGCGTTCAATTATTGAAAGCAATAAAATTACAGTATCCTTCACTCCTTATAATATTAGCTGTAATACAATTATTGCTTAATATAAAAGGAGAATACATTGGTAACATTCAATAGTATGGATCAAAAATAAGGAAACATTCCTGCAAAACTCATCTTAAAAAAAAAAAATTGTAGCAAAATGATAGTTCTAGTAGCCTATTGGCCCAGAAGGAGTGGAGATATGTAGTCATATGAACATAAGGGTTCTTAATAGATACAATTATAATGTACAGACATTTTCTTCTTAAAGTACAAACATTGAATAAATGTTCACACAATAAATACATCTTCATGTTCTACTTATAAATTACAGATATCTTAGCTGTTAGTTTTCTTTCAGTAAAACGTCACTATAGGGGGACTTCTATACATAAGACATTTTCAATTGTTTTTGTTAACGTCTATCGCCACTTGAATTTTTTTTCTAATAGTTTTCTATCCTTTTGCTATAATTATGTTTAACCTCTAATTCATCATTAGGTTCCTTTCTTCTTTTTTTTTTATTAAACAAATACTGATTCTATAAGGTCTCTTGGAATCAAGAAATGAATATGAAGAACAGAAAGCGTTTTAAAATTACATGAAATATCCCTAGCAGAACAAGAAAATAACTCACTTCTGGGATAGTTTCCTAAGGGAGAATCTTTACTACTTTACCTGTGGCACGTAGTTTTACTTTGTCAGAAAAGGAACACAATGTTTATCCATACTGTGATTTCTCATGTCACAGAAGTAGAGATATGAGAATGTGTAGGAGTTCAATTTGCTACAATATTTTGGAGAGAGAGAGAGACTTCATAACTTATAACATTAATGTCTGAAACCATCTCACGACAAGTTCAGCAGGTTATCTGGTATTGTTGTTATGTAAGGAGGTTGGAACATTAATGTTAAAACCTCTTTCCGTGCTCTCTCCCAATTCTTCTGGTAAGATTTGCATCGGTTTTGAACATCTCTCACATGAGAATCTGCCGTAGAAGTTTATGTTTTATCCAAATGCCATCTGAATAGTTTGTTGTTGCTGATTTTAGTCCCCATAATTTATCATTTCGTTTCATATTTCAGTTCATTGTAACTGGAGGCAAAATCCATTTAGATGTGCAGATAAAACATTAAAATGAATCACAAATATGCCACATATTCTAGATATTATTGACTTGGAACAAACTGTCGCTATTGTGATATGGGAGTCCTTTATTCATTCTGATGATTGTAAAACATCACGTCCTGACAACATGCAGCTGAGGTGTCCATTAAGTTACAGATTACCACATAAGACCTTGTGAGTCATTGCTACCGATCTTAATACATTTGAAATGAAAAATATGGTATTAAATAAGAACTGGCTTACCTTGCCTGTGATAATGTAAAACAAGACGACTCTTAAAGATACAACTTTAATGTACACCTCTCATTCCTTAAAAGGCTCAAGGTAATAGTTTTTAACCCCATTCCACTGTGGACTCCAATGGTGTTTATGTGGATTTTTTTTTTCAGATAGATATGAAAGCAGAAGACTTTTAACCTTGTTACTTGATACCAGGGAGCAATTTAGATCCCCTGCATTTTTTATGCATCGTTATTGGGCCAAAACCTAATTACTTCTTTGATCAGGTTTCAATACGGATTGAAATTGGATGCTTCATTTGATGAGTTTCAAAAGTCTATAAGGCCTATTTAATATATTTTGAAGTGGAAGTCACTTAGAGTTTCTGGCATTCAGTCACCAAATGTACAAAAGACAATCTGTTTAGTGCTAATAATCACATTGTATTAAATACATTATTCTAGTGCTACAGTATATGTGAAACAAGAGAGAAACTAAATATCTAATAATAGTATATACTATACATATGCTATTTCGAAATACTGCTGGTAAAGAGATGTTCCAAAATCCTGAACAAGAATATTAAAAACAATATAGAAAAAAACAATTCATCACCAGGGATTGGGAAAAGAAAAAGGGAATATAGTGAAGTACAGTACAGATGCAGCAGCCATTATCCGAACATTTACCTGGGTACATTTTGCATTGTGCCACATGTAGGCTGTGATATATTCACAAGTTTTGCCACTGCAGACATAATGGCCCATCAGATTACCACAGCAGGGGTCCCTGCTGTGTGAGTCCTACCGAGGTCTGCCTCTCTGTAATAGATGCGCAGTATGAGGCTGAATCAGTAACTAACTGCGCGCCACTCACAGGTGATCGCGGGGTGTTTATTTAATTTTAAACATTACAGTAATGTAGCAGGGGGTCTCTGGAGCTGAACCGTATTGTTTTCAAGTCCGGGGACCCCATGTTTACCAAGATACAGGCCCCGTAATGGGGTGCCGGTATCTCCTATGCATGTAAATGTCCCGATCACGTGACACGGGGCATTTACATGCATAGGAGATACAGGCCCCGTTATGGGGTGCCGGTATATTGGGAAGGGATACCCATGGGTGTCTGGGGGCCTCTGGGTGGTTCCCACTATGCTCTGTGGCTTTCAGGTGGTCCTCGCGGTGCCCCAATGGGGTCCACAGGTGGTCCTCGCGGGTTTCTGGGGGTCCCCGGGTCATCCTCATGGGTGTCTGGGGGCCCTCTGGTGGTTCCCACGGTTCCTCAGGCAGTACCCGTGGGTGTCTGGGGGTCCTCGTGTGGGTCCTGTGGGCATCCGGGGGTCCTCGGGTGGTCCCCGTAGGTCCCCTCTGGCCTGCGGTACCAATCCTGCATTTAAAAAAAAAAAGAAAGAGAAAAAAAGGGTGCGCTGATAAAATGGACCCTGAAAATAGTTAAACCGAAATAAGGGAAGATTAAATGGCCTTATGTAAAAATATGGACAATTTGAACAAATGTGGAAAGATAAAATAGAATATACACAAATAGTAAAAAGTGAACATACACAAATAGTAAAAAAAATATATATATATAAGAATAAATACAACGACAAAATGAACATTTAACACATGAATGTGTATGACATGAAGCTAAGGGAGTTACTAAGTGGGTGATAAGCAGACTGGTATTGTATGAAAGAATTGGTAAAATGGGTCAGTAATAAAAAGATTTGTTGAGGTTGGTGTCCTTGTGGTTTGCCAAAAATCAAATTCTGCCTTAGAAATACTAAGGATAACTAATCCTTAGTGTGGAAATTGCATCAAAAGAAAAAAGGAAAAAAGGCGCAATTGTTTGGCAAAAAGTGGTTTGTTTATAGTTAGAATGGAAGATATAAAAGCACACAATGCAAATATACAAAAAGAAAATAGATAAACTGCAATGAAAAATGAATATAGATATACTGCAATAAAAAATGAAAAGTTTTGCATGCTAGGTAAGGACTGGTGACGATATGCCTGATGTAGAAATGAAGTCTGTATATGAAACTCCAAAATGAGCCTGTGGTGTTTCTGAGGATGAAAGTTGAAACTCAGCTTGCCAAATAGATGCCGAATTAGTGCTGCTGCTATGCTGGGGAGCGTCTCCTGGGGTGTTTACCTGTTTGCTTCAAAGCTGCTAAATCCTATGGCTGGCTGGTGCTGGTTACCTCCTCACAGGGCTCACAGGAAATGACGTCAGGCTAGAAGACTCCAGCATCGCAAACGGTATGACGCTGGTGCTTGCCACTCCACGAAGATGTAAAAAAGCGGCTTGCGGCTTGCGGCTTGCGGCTGTTGTCCTATTCATTCAGGCTCAGAAAAAATAGCAGCCCTATTATTTCTGAGCCTGAATGAATAGGACAACAGCCACAAGCCGCAACCCGCTTTTTACATCTTTGTGGAGTAGCAAGCACCAGTGTCATACCGGTTGCGACGCTGGAGACTTCAAGCCTGATTTCATTTTCTGTGAGTCCTGTGAGGAGGTAACCAGACCTAGCCAGCCATAGGATTTAGCAGCTTTGAAGCAAGGGAGCAAGCCGACTGAGGTAAACACCCCAGGAGACGCTCCCCAGCATAGCAGCAGCACTAATTCGGCATCTATTTGGCAAACTGAGTTTCAACTTTCATCCTCAGAAACACCACAGGCTCATTTTGGAGTTTCATATACAGACTTCATTTCTACATCAGGCATATTGTCACCAGTCCTTAACTATCAGGCAAAACTTTTCATTTTTTATTGCAGTATATGTATATTCATTTTTCATTGCAGTTGATCTATTTTCTTTTTGTATATTTGCATTGTGTGCTTTTATATCTTCCATTCTAACTATAAACAAACCACTTTTTGCCTAACAATTGCGCCTTTTTTCCTTTTTCTTTTGATTTAAAAAAATAAACCTGGCCTACATTTAAATCAATACACCCCACCCCCCACCTCCCCTCCAAACACATACAGTAGAGTAATGGGCAAAATAACTATTATCCAGATATGGATAATAATTATTTGCCCATTATTAAACACAATATTATCAATGCAGCATAAATAAAGTAGATAAAACAGTTCTACTTACCTCTGGCAATATAAAGGGTGTCCTCGTCAGCTTGCTGCACGTCCATGTCCTCTGTTGCCAGAAAGTGGATGTATTAATGAATTGATGTGTTGGTTACTGCTTTTATACTGTTGTGATGGCTTGTTTTGATTTGTATTTTTTTTTACAGATTGTTGGGCGTTTGTATTTAATGATGTAATTTGTTGGCTAATTGTTTAATTTATGTGTTGCCAAGTGGATGTATTAATTAATTGATGTTTTGGCTACTGCTTTTATAAATGGAATGTATTGTTCGGTTAGTGGTGTGAATTCTTTCATTGATTGTCAAGTGGTGTGTTTTATTTAATTGATTGGCTAGTGATTTTATTTATTTGATTGGTTGGCTAGTGGCTTTATTTATGTAATTGATTGCCTATTGCTTTTAATTTTACAGTTTGGGAGTTTAGGTGCTTGTTGTATACAGTAGGATTTATTATTGTGTATTTTGGATAGTCAGGCTTTTGTGACCATTGACTGCTATTGTAGCTTATCATGCCATATTATATGGGTATGATGTACTACTATAACAATCAATGGGTACAGGGTGGGTAGGGGGGCAGTGTGGGTTAACCCCTTAATTACTATAGCGTATATTAACATTAAGGTGATTAAGGGCTAGGGGCTATTAGAATGTATTTTGCTATGTTTTTTTCTGGTAACGGTAGACATGGCCCTGCAGTAAGCTGACATGAATGACCTTCATATTGCCAGGGGTAAGTAGAACTGTTTTATTTACTTTATTTAAGCTGCATGGATAATGTTGCATTTAATAATGGGCAAATAATTTATTATCCATATCTGGATAATCATTATTTTGCCCATTACTGTACTACATGTGTTTTGGGGGGGTTGTGGTGGTGGGGGGTGTATTGATTTAAATGTAGGCCATGTTTATTTTTTAAATACAGGATTGGTACCGCAGGCCTGCGGGGACCACCACAGGACCCACGGATGCCCATGGGGGACACCCGCAGGGAAGGACTGGGGGCCCCACAGCTTTGGAGGACCTGCGGAGACCACCCGGGGGCCCCCTGACACCCGTGGGAACCACCCGAGTTACCCAGATCCCCAAGGGAACCACTAGAGGGCCCACAGACACCCATGGGGACCACTCGGGTACCCCCAGACACCCGCAGGGACCACCCATGGACCTCATTAGGGCCTGTGGGGATCTGCAGGTACTACCTGGAGGCCATGGAGCCTATAGGGGACAACCCGGAGGCCCCCAGACACCCATGGGTACCCCCCCAGGATGCACTGTGGGGCCTGTGGACACCCGTCGGGACAACCCCAGGACCCCCGCCAGCCTGGGGTATTAATCCTGTGTTTATAAAAATAAATATTAGTTTTACACTATGTGGGGGAACGAGGTGGGTTGTGTATTGGTGCTTACTAAATATTTAATTTTAAACATTACACACATGTAGCAGGGGGTCTCCAGAGCTGAACCCCATTGGATTCAGGTCTGAGGACCCCCTACTTCCCGAGATACAGGCCACATCATGTGATCGGGATATTTGCATGCATAGGAGATACCGGCACCCCATAATTGGGCCTGTATCTTGGGAAGCAGGGGGTCCCCGGACTTGAAACCAATGCGGTTCAGCTCCGGAGACCCCATGCTACTATACTGTAATGTTTAAAATTAAATATACCCCCCGTGATCTCCTGTGATCTCTTACTTCGCATCTATTACAGAGAGGCAGACCCCGGTAGGACTCACACAGCAGGGACCCCTGCTGTGTTAATCCGATGGGCCATTACAGTCTGCCCCGGCAAAACTTGTGCGGATCACGAGGAAATCTTGAAAACCATTTTGAGATTTGTACAAATAACGGCCGCTGCATCTGTATGTTGGATAACAAAGTGAAAAACACTCAATGTTTAGTACTGTATATCAAAACTATGTTAAGATAAATGGAAAAGTGCAAAGTTGCACTAACACTTTCACAGATTTGAAAATGCTGGAGAGTAATTTCTTGGAGGCGATGCAAGGATAGATTCAGGGGAATGCCTTTAGTTCCAGTGATGTTTTGGGCGTCTGTGTGTTCCATCTGTGCTTGTTATCTGAATTCACTTCATGCTACTCAAATCGGCTCTCTGCTTCCATTGGATTTGTCACCCTACGCATTTCACAGGGGCACCTGCGTCAAAGATGATTGACCCCCTCATAATAGTGTAATTCATAATAATATTGAAAGGAATAAAAAGAACAAATCTGAAAAACAAAATCTGTATCCTTTGTGCTGCTGTCGAGGTTGGATACCCCTTCACATACCGGGCTGCCAGCTTGAGCACCGGGGTACAATCTATGAACATCCCAAAACTCTGATAAGTTAACTTGGGGGGACAGTACTTATAATAGTCCCGAGCAACGTTGGGCATGGGTGATGCCAGGGGATTCTGTAAAGCATGCCACCACTGTATCCTCTCCGCTGGAGTAGCCCCCAGCCCCAAAGCCACCATTATAGCCAAAATATCCTTAGGCGAATGAACTGGGGTCCCCGAGACCACGGGTACCCCTTGAGCCACCAGGGCGACCTGGACCAGTCCCCTGGACTCCCTTCCTCCGCTCTCTGCAAAGGCAACTGCTCCTGCTGGGTGAGCCCTGGCAAGGGCATCCTCATGGTCCTCCAGTATAGCTATCAGCTCAGCTCTGCTGTGGCCCTCAGTTTGCAGACTGAAGGTCTCACACTTGGCAGCAATTGCTTCTTGACTCCAGGACCGATGCGTCCTGATCTGGAAACCATCTTCGCCTTGTGGCACTAAACTTAAGTGACACTGAATAGAGTAAGATTCCTCATTTTGTAAAAATGTGTTTTCCGACACTACTTGTTTTGAGAGCTTGCAATCTACAAGCTCACTTTGTCCTATAATTCCCTGCAGGAAGCTATAGTGCAAAGCCCTATGATCCCACACACTGCCACCAGAAAAAAGCCTGTCACGGTAGACCAGGTCTTTTAACACCATTTTTTTTTTTTTCCAACTTAATTTTTATTAGGCTCGTACATCATTTACATACAAAATATACTTTCATAATACAGGTTCATCGTACAAGTATGTAACTCCATCGTGTGTAAGGGCCTACGACTACAGACAAACTGGGCAGACAAACAGACATACATACAGTCCCCGGGATAGGGGGGGGAGGGGTGTTGAGGGGGGTGAGGGTGTGTGGACTTCTCCTACTGTGGCTCCGCCTATGTTATGCTCCAGCTGGCTCTCTGCATCTGGGGAGGCAGGGTGCTCCCCTTATTTCAGTCCTGATTTACCTTCCGGTCTCTCACTGCCGCTATCTAGGCGTTCAGGGGGGTACCGTTTTAACTGTCATGTTCTCTTAGGCCATCATTCAAGGGAGAATGCATTTGCCTCTATTAGTGCCAGATTGTGGCCCTTTCCACCCCCGGGATGTCTGTTTGGGCTAACCATGGTAGCCAAACTTTTAGGAAATTTGCACCAGTGTCGTTGACCAAACTTGTCAACTTCTCCATCTGGCAAACTGACCAAATTCAATTCCGAATCTTAGCAATTGATGGGATTTCATTTTGTTTCCAGCGTGCTGCGATCTCCCCTGAACCGCCATAGCAAAGTGAGCTATTAGTTTGTTCTCACCTCTGGTAAACCCTTTATCTGGCCTGTTCAAAAGAAACAGCCATGGGTCAAATGGTACGGGTTTGCCTGTAATCTTGTTCAGCCAGTCTTTAATTGAATCCCAGACTGGGGCGATCTTGGGGCAAGACCACAGCATGTGCAACAGGTCTGCCTGCTGTCCACATTGTCTAGGACACAATGGGGAGTAACTGGGCAGAAATTTAGTTAGTTTTGTGGGGTATGGTACCAGCGCATCATAACCTTATATGCGTTATCCCTTAAGGTCGTGCACATGGAACTTTTAGATGTCGCTGTCACAATCTTGGTCCACTCCTGTAGTTCCAGTTCCTCTCCTAAGTCTTTTTCCCAATTAGTCATGTACCCCGTTTTGTTCGTCACTGTCGCGCTAGACCCGGTCACTTCTTTGTACATCTGCGATCTGAGTCCCGTTGTGGATGTCCCTGATCGACAAAGATTTTCAAAATTTGGCATGGGGGTATGCGGCTGGACAGTCTGATAGAATGCCCTGATCTGGAGGTATCTAAAGAACTCGGCATTGGGGATATTTTTGTCAGATTTAAGTAGATCAAATGTTTGTATGCCTCGTCTACCTTCCAGGTCTATCAATCTCTTAATGTTTTTTTGTTTCCAGATAGTGAATTCTGCACTGGACTGTCCCGGAGCAAAAAGTGGGTTGTCCCACAGTGGAGTCATGCCCGGTGACATGTGGGTCAGTGTACATTTGAGCCTAGTAGCCTCCCAAACCGAGAGCAAATTGGTCATTGAGGATAGTGGCATTTTGGCGCCTAATTGCACCTTGTTGGGGTACCAAATCAAGTGTTCCAACTCCACTGGGGAGCAGAGCTCTCTTTCTAGAGCAGCCCATCTTTTGGAGTATAGGTTGGAGTGCCATTGTGGAATTTGGCATAATTGTGCCGCTTTGTAATAGGACAACAAACAAGGTACCGCTAGCCCTCCTGCCCCGGTTTGTTTGCGCATGATTTGTTTGCCCACCCTCGCCTTCTTCCCTCCCCAGATAAATTTATCTATCTCGGATTGGAGCTAGAGGGTATCCTTCAATCCTAATGGCACCGGAAGGATTTGGTAGAGATATAGAAGGCACAGTAGCAAATTCATTTTAACGCAGTGGATTTTACCAATCCAGGAGATTTTATGTGTGGTCCATCTCTTAATGTCCCCTCTCAAGGTTCGCATCAAGCTGGGGTAGTTTCCTTTGTATATTGTGCTATATGCCTGATTGACGTTGATGCCCAGGTATTTAATTTGGTGCTGTTGCCATTTGAAATTAAAATTTATGGCGATCAGTTTTTCCAAATGTTTGGGGAGATTTATGTTTAGGGCGTCAGATTTGGTCTGATTTATTTTGAACCCGGAGACCCTGTTGAATCGTCCCAGCAAATCGAACAGGTTTGGAAGAGAGGTAAGGGGTTTGGATATTGTCAGGAAAACATCATCCGCATATAGTGCCACTTTATGCGACTGGCTTCCGATGTCAATACCCGTGATGTCTTTGCTGTCTCGTATCTGGGCCGCTAATGTCTCCATACACATCGCAAAGAGGAGGGGAGAGAGCGGGAATCCCTGTCTTATACCACTCTTAATTTGGAATGAATCTGAAGCAAATCCCTGGTGGGTAACCCTAGCCGACGGGGTCAAATAGAGAGCAAATATAGCTTTTATCAATTTATCTCCCATGCCAAATGCTCCAAGTGTGGCTTCTAGGTATAGCCAGTCTATCCTATCAAACGCTTTTTCCGCATCCAGACTGAGCGCCAGAATTGGTATTGATTTTGAATTAGCGAATTCTATCAGATCAATAATTCGTCGGGTGTTATCTGATGCCTGTCAACCCTGGATAAACCCGACTTGATCTGGGTGCACCAGTCTGGGTAGGATAAGACTTAATCTGTTGGCCAGTAATTTAGCGTAGATTTTTATGTCCGTATTAATCAGGGATATTGGTCTGTAGCTTTTACAGTCCTGGGTGTCTTTCCCTTGTTTGTGTATTACCAAGATGGACGCTTGGAGCATATGTTGGGGAAAGGGGTACCTCCTAGCACTTGATTAAACATACGGAGAAGGTATGGGGCCAATTGTTTCCTATATTTCTTATAGTAAAGATTCGAATATCTGTCGGGACCCGGGGCTTTAGAGGGTTTTAGGTTTTTAATAAACTCTAATAGTTCCTCATTTGTGAAATCACTACCTATTACCTCTCTATCTGACTCGCTTAGGTCCGGCAGATTCGAGCTTTTCAGGAAATCCTGTAGGGCCCTGGTCGTTCCGGCAGATCGGGATACTTTTTCCCCATCATATAATTTTTCGTAGAAGGATTTGAATTCACCTACTATATTTTTGGGATTGGCCGTGACCCCACCTGATTCCAGGTGCAGGGCTTGTATATTATACTTATTTGTTTTAGAATTAATCATGTTAGCCAGCATGGTATCTGGTTTGTTTGCTTTCTCGAAAAATCTTCTATTTGACCAGCTAAGTGATTTCTCGGCTTGGGAGGTAAGGAGTAGATTCAGTTTAATCTGGGTGTCCTTAATTTGTTGGAGGGTGGTTACTTTTGGGGAGTGCATGTGTTGTTCCCATAAATGCTTTAATTCTGATTGTTCTTTTATAATTTTTGCGTTGCTTTCTCTTTTCTTTTTGGCCGCAAGGCTAATCAAACCCCCCTCAATGTTGTTTTATGTGCCTCCGTGAGGGTAATGTGAGAGTAAACGCTACCTTCATTTTCTTTAAAGAAAATTTTAATCGCCTCTCTGATTTTTCCTTGCAAATCAGGGATTTTTAAGAGGGATTCGTTTAGTTTCCAATTTGCTCCGGGCCTTTCCAGCCCTATCCGTGTGCACCGTAGCTCAATGGGTGCGTGATCTGACCATGAAATATCATGGATCCCTGTATGGGCGATCGCGGGGACCAGTCTACTAGAGACAAAGAAGTAATCAATTCTGCTGAATGAGTCATGGGGGTGGGAGTAGAAAGTATAGTTTCTCTCCAATGGGTGCATCTCTGTCCAGACATCGATTAATTGTAGATCTTTTAATCCTTGTTCCAGGGCCAAGGGCCGTGGTATTGCTCTGTGTCTGGGGGGGCCTGATCTGTCTAATGATGTATTTAACACAGTGTTAAATCCCCGCCTACAATCATAGCGCCTTTACTGAATTTCCGTAGGGTATCAAACGTTTTTGTAAAGAAGTCTGGGTCGTGTCCATTTGGAGCATATATTGTGGCAACCGTTATTGGCTGTTGGTTAATGGACCCCGTAATCATGAGAAACCTGCCCTCCTTATCTGTTTTCACTTTATCCACCACCAGCCCCACCCTGTTATGGATCAATATTGCTACTCCGCGTTTCTTTTCCGATGCAGAAGATAAATACACCTGTTTAAATTGTTTATCAAAAAATTTGGGGAAGCTGGTGGTGCTAAAATGTGTTTCTTGAATTAACACGAAATCCGCCCTCTTTCTTTTATAGTCAGTGAGTGCTATCTTGCGTTTGCGGGGACAGTTCAGCCCTTTGGCATTGTGTGAGATAAAAGTTAGAGGCATGACGGCTGTGTAATCTTACCTCTCGTCCGTAGTATTTCTAACTGGGGAGTCAGACCTGTTTTGGGGAGCCTCTGGTCCTCTGCAGTGCATAGCTTTTTGCTCAACTTCAGCGGGAAACCACCTATGTAGGAGACGGTGCGGGATGGGTAGGAAACATAAGGAACATGGGACACATAAGGGGAAAAAGACACAACAAACACAAAAAACAGGGTGGGAAGGGTATCTGTGGTCTGAGACCACTCCCCCCCCTTGCCTTTGGGTTGGTGGAAATCCTTAGAGCTCCCTCCGTCCTCTTTCTCCTCGCCAGGGCTGCTCCGATCCACCTTTTCCCAAGGTCTTGCTCGGGGCCTAGTGCAGCCGCCCTAGCCCGAGATTGCAGACACATGACGACGACGAGACCTCAGTCCCAGCCGACAACTCGTTATCCATATCACAAATGTTCAATGTTCTAATCATATTTTAAAACCGTTAAACTTTTAAAGCACTAACTCAACTCGCGTGCAAATAGCATTACCAACACTACCTCCTAGTAGGTCTGTATCCCCCAAACAACTAATATGAGCTGACATTCTCTCCTCCCTATTTACCCCTACGCTCTTTGCGTCCCTTTGTGGCTTAAAACTGTGCCTCGTGCTCCTATGAACTTTTGCTGAGGCTGTGTGTCGCTGCGGGCCATTGTGTATTTTATCGCTCTGCTCTATCTTGGTATTTGTACTGCCTTTACCCTGCCTGGAGCCCGTCCAGCTAGATGTCTGTCTTCCCCTATGTTTCCTGTCTATTTTGCCAATGTCTTCTTCTTTCCAAATACCATTTATTTTTAAAGGATCAATCACAGGGCAAAACAAGACAGTGAAATAAAATGAGGTTTATTTTAGATAAATCCTCAAAAACACACAAGAAGATATCCTTAAAACCTGACATGTTGGAGACATGCAGGAGAGCTCCATCTGGAAACAACTATAAGGAGGGGGAAAAGCTCAGTAAAATCTCTCACAAAGCCAACGTTAGCTGGGGGAAAACCCTCTCCACCTACAGCGGGACCCAGGACAACAGAACGGCGGATAGATTGAAGCTCACACTTACATCTGTCCGGGAGCCCTGAAAATCCAGCCGAGGCCCACAAAATGGCCGCCAAATTATAAACATTTCATTAGGCCGAGCAGCAGTGAGCCAGTGGAGAGAGCAATCCCAAAGCAGCCTGTGCAGGAATTGGGGTAAGCTGTGCAGTCCTCTGGGGTTGGAGAGCGCAGGGGCACCGGTTAGAGCGACTGCAGCAGCAGGGAGACCGGCTGGCTCAGACAGAGATGCGCAGGCTATTAGAGCCGTAACAAAATGGCCACCGCTAGTCTGTAGGAGAGCGGAGAGAAGCGGAGGCAGCCAATATAACCCGTGGCGCCGGTCTTCCACCCCCCGAGGCCACAGGCACAACACTTACCTACTCACTGGTGCTCGGGTTGACGAGCAGCGAGCGCGGATGCGCGTATTAGCACCGGAGCCCCAGACCGCCCTTCAGGAGTGAGGCGAGTGCCACGCAGGAGATCTCCCCACCGGGTAAGCCTGCGGAGGCATCCAGCCCTGCCCCGTGCTGCGGGAGGGCTGCAGCTGGTGTGGGGTCCCGGCGGTGTGTTGCGGGAGCTACCTGCAGCAGCGAGAGGGCCCGATCACTGAGGGCTCTGTAGGAGCGGCCACGTGGGGAGCTGGGAGAAGAGCAGGCAGCCATCTTGCCCCTGCAGTGCTCTGAGGTCCTGAAAAGGTTAGGGGGGATTCGGGGCCACAGCAGCAGCATAATAACGACCCCCTCTCCTCCTCTCCCCTCTACACAAGCTCACTGGGAGGGGTGTGGAAACCTCAGGGGTAAATAAAGCAAGCAGATCTCTGCATCCCCCCCCCCTGCAAACATCCCCTTCGTCAGCTGGCCTGACCCTCTGCAACAGGGTGCGGCGCAGGAACCACGAGTCTCCCCTTCATCCCCAAAGGAGCCGTCCCTCAGCAGTGTGAGGTGGGGAGGTGCTGGACAGGAGAGGCTGTGATCTGTCTCCCCTCTGCCCCCCTCCCCCTCCCCCCATAACTCCAGAAAAACCCCAGACAACCATTCAATAAAATTACTTTATTTCAATAAAAATGTTCATTCGGGGAGGACTTCCAGTGACATCTCAGAGCATGGTCGAGTTGTAGGACTTCCGAAAACCCTCGCCGCTAACCCGCTCATTTACACACCCCCCGCTCCAAAAAAATCTCAAACACCCCCAAAACATATAAGAACAGGGGACCATGCCTTCAAAAGGAAAAGCGACCCAGAATCAAGGGGTCACCAAGTACTTTACCCCCGTGCAGCACTTACCAGAGCCGAGCTGCGATTCGCAAGATGGCACCGAGGAGGCCATGCAGGCCTCAAATGTGGATCGGGCGCCAGACACAGACAGCCGAGAACCGCCGGAATTCGGCCTAAATAAACAATACTTCGATGCCCTTTTCCTCCAAATGAGGAGAGGAGTCCAGGAAGACGTGAATGCTGCCTTGGAGAGCCTAAGGGCAGATATCAACGGCCTCACGAAGCGCACTGACAAGCTAGAGCACAAGATCAGAGATGTAATAGGATCACAAAATAGCACAGAGGAAGAGGTGATCAGACTGGGACAGGTCATTGAAGAGTTAAAAGACTCCCTCGAGGACCAACAAAACAGGGACCGCAGGCAGAACCTCCGGATAAGAAATATACCGGAAGAAATCACACCTGAGGTCCTCCAACCTTACCTGCACAAGCTGTTCCGGTCCCTGGTCCCAGACTTGACGGAGCACGACATACAAATGGACAGAGTTCACCGAGCGCTAGGCCCGAAATCCTCTGATCCAAACCGTCGCAGAGATGTGATTATTAAATTTCACATGTACTCCGCCAAACAAAGAATCATGTCCGCGAGCAGAAAAGCAGGAGACCTCCACATAGAAAATAACAGAATCCAGATAAACAGCGACCTGTCGAGGGTCACGGTGGCCAGGAGGAAGGAGATGAAGCCCCTCATTAACATTCTAAAGGACAATAACATCACCTACTGCTGGGGCTTCCCATTCAAATTGATCGTTCTGAGAAATGGCCGCCATCATACCATCTCCAGACCAGAAGACTCCCCCTCTTTCCTCAAAGCACTGGGGCTCACCCCACCAACAAACATCAGAGGGCCCTCTAAGTCTACAGCGTGCTAGGAAGAAGCAGAAACGCCCAGAGCCTCCGAACGCATAGCAAATCAGAAGCTCCCCAACGCCTCAGACCAGGATCTGCGCCTCCAGTCTCGCTCATAACCAACCTGGGGCTCCCCCCCCCCACCCAGCTTTCCTCCGCGGTTCGAGAGAAAGAAGTGGAGCCGAACCAGCCGAACACCAACCTGGGTCATCAACAGCCTCCCGGCCCTCGTTCCTTGGATCGGGAAAGAAGACCGCAGCACTCTGAGACCAGAGACAGGACCTGAATGACAGATGTCAACTTGACACGCAGAGCCTGTTAGCCCCCGTCTACTCCCCATCCCCGGCCCAAACCCCCCATCCTTTTCCCCCTCCCTTTTCCCCTCCCCTCCCTCCACCCCTCCCCGCCCTCTCCCCCTCCCCCATTCCCCCCTCCCCCCACCCCCCTCCTCCCCTCCTCCCCTTCAACCCCTCAACCTCCCCTTAATCCTTCCCTCCCTCCCGCTGTCCACCTAACCGCCACCCCTCAAGAATTCACAGTGCTCCTGGTTTTAGGCGCCTCCTCGCAAGCCATGCTCCAGCAGCCACGGGAGCCCGGTCTCCGGTCCGGAGCTGCCAGTGGGAAACACCCGTTTCACCGCTCTACCAGACGCACCCCCTTGTAGATCCGGCAACCGAGAGAAACATACAGTAACCAGAGGGATCACGTATCCCTGGACTGCTCACCTTAAAAGTGGTAGCAGAAGTCATCACCACCCCCTACGTGGTCCACCGAGTGCCCCTTTTGGACTGCCTCCTGGGGGAACAGGAAAGTAAAGGTTGTATATCTACCTACACCCCCCCACCTACCCTGCCCCCCCTCCCCTCCCTCCCAGGGTTGAAGATATATCCCCTCTCAGGTTTCCCCACAACCTGCCTCTCCACCCCTCCCTCCCCCCACCCATTGAGTCAAGATATTACTGCAGCTAGCAGGCCTCAAAGCACAAGAACTGTATGATCTGCTCTAACATGCAGTGATTCTAAATGCTTCCCCATAAACATGTATGTTTTACCATCTTGGGAACAACTGTTGTATATGCACAATGTCTAGCAATATCGCTAAGCTCACTACCCACCTCTACCCCCCCTCATGTTTCCCCTAAGACAAGATCTCTAGGTAGAGCACAAGTCTCAAAGTAAATAAGCAAGCATCACAACAAAAAAAGTGCTACAGCACCTATAAGGACAAAACCCTTACATGCCTCCCCCTTCCCCCTCCCATGCCCTTCCTCCCCCCCTCTGTGCCCCCTCTCCTCCCCGCTCCCTCCCCCGCTCCGCACCCCCCCTCCTCCAGCTCTGCCCAGCCCCTCCTCCTCACCCCCCGCCTTACCCCAACGCGTCACCCTCCCCCCTGCGCACCCCCCCTCCTCCCTGCCCCCCACCCCCCCGCCCCCTCCTCCATCTCTTCCCAGCCCTGCCTCCTCACCCCCCGCCTCACACCCCCCCACCTCACCCCCCCCGTGCCACCCGCACCCCCCCTCACCCTCTCACCCCCCTCCTCCCCGCCGCCCCCGCTTCCCCCTCCTCCATCTCTGCCCAGCCCCATCTCCTCACCACCCCCTGCCCCTCCCCCCCTGCACCCAGCCATCCCCTTCCCCCTCCTCCCCCCCCACCCTCCTGTGTCAAGATAAAACAGTGATGTACAGGCCTCAATAGAAAATAAATGTTTGGTTCTGATTTCTATGCAGAGGTCTCTAAGTTTCCCCATAACTGTGAATGTAACCCCCAATTCATCTTCAACAGTAGCATCCATAATTATCTCAGAACACTAATAAAGTCCAACCACATGCCTCCTCCCTGCTCCCCCACCTCCCCCTCCCATCCCCCCCTCTGTCCCCCCCCCGTGCTCCCCCCTGCTCCCCCTTCCCTGCCCCCCATCCCCCCTGCGCCCCCCCTCCCACCGCACCCCCCTCTTCCCCCACAACCCTCCTCCCCCCCCTCTGCGCCTCACCTCCTCCATCTCTTCCCAGCCCCCCCCCCTCACCCCCCGCGCCTCACCCCTCCCCCCCACCCCCCCCCTTAATCCCCCCTCCCCCCCAGCCCAGCCGTCCCCCTCCCCCCCACCCTCCTGTGTCAAGATAGAACAATGACGTACAGGCCTCAAAAAAGAAAATAAATGTCTGGTTCTGATTTCTATGCAGAGGTCTCTAAGGTTCCCCATAACTGTGAATGTACCAATATATTCCTTTTCAACTGTAGCATCCACAAATATCTCAAAACACTAATAAGGTCCAACCACATGCCTCCTCCCTGCTCCCTTCCCCGCCCCCTCCTTTCTCCCCTACCTCCCCCCCCTCTCCTTCACCCCTCCTGCCCTTGCTCTTCCCCTCCACCCCCGATTCCAACTAGAACATGCCACATTCTAGCACGTCCTACTCATAAGTGCCTTCCCCATTCCCTCTCCCTCCCACCCCACCCCCCTTCCTCCACCCCCCACCCCCTCCCTCTCCCCCCACCTCCCCCTCTTCCCCCCCCACCCCCTCTCTCTCCCCCACAACCCCCCTCCCTCTCCCCCCACCCCTCTCTCTCCCCCTCCCACCCCCCTCTCTTTCTCCCCCCCCCCCTCCATCAGTCCCGCCCCCCCACGCCCAGCCATCCCCTTCCCCCCCCACCCTCCTGAGTCAAGATAGAACAGTGACGTACCGGCCTCAAAAGAAAATAAATGCTTGGTTCTGATTTATATGCAGAGGTCTCTAAGGTTCCTCATAACTGTGAATGTAACAATCAATTCATTTTCAACTGTAGCATCCACAAATATCTCAAAACACTAATAAGGTCCAACCACATGCCTCCTCCCTGCTCCCTTCCCCGCCCCCCCCTTCCCCCTCCCCCCCATTTCCCCTTCCGCCCCCTCCCTCACCTCTCCTGCCCTTCCCCTCCACCCCCGGCACCAACTAGAAATTGCCACATCCTAACACGTCCTACTCAAACGTGCCCTTCTCCCCACCCCCACCCCCACCTCTCCCATCTCCCCCCCACCCAACACCCTCCCCCTCTCCCCCCCTCCTCCCACCCCTCCCCTTCCCCTCCCTCCAATCCCTCCCTACCCCCCATCCTCTACCAGGTTCAGGTCCATGGGCCATACCAAGCATCCAGGCTCACAAAAGATTTTTTTAAGAATTGTTGTCCTACCTCACCTGTCAAAGTTTTTCTGTAAGCGGTTTTACTGTTACATTTTACAGAGGGTGCTCGACCCTCTGACCGTTCCCATTCTATGTTCTGTGTCCCAGAAGTCTCCCCCGGGGTGTTCAACCCCTGACCTTCCTCATTTCAATGAGTAAGGTTATCTTTTCAGGGCTCGTTAAAGGCCCGCTTACCCCCACCTTTCCTCATGTATCCGCCCCCCCTACCATTACCCAGACAGATTGTTCCAATACCTTTTTTGCTGCTCACCAGATTCCAAACAGCCTCCAAGAACTAGGTGCCAGGCCTATTCAGCCTCCACCCCTCCCCCCACACCCCCTCAGGGGCCCCAGGTCCACCCGCTTTTGTCGTGGGAAATCCAAGAGCCTCGGAGCTTATAGCTCAGAGAAAGCTTCTAGACTCCAAATGTCTGCTATAAAATTAATATCGCTCAACGTTAAAGGTCTCAACTCAGTCCAAAAAAGAAAACTGGCACTTATAGAGTTTAAAAAAACAAAAGGTTCACATTTGGGCTGACGGAAGGCGAGCAGAGAAGCCTGCACACAGACACTGTCTTAAGCACAAAGGCTATACTGAGATCAAGACACCCAGAGACCCAGAGACATATAATTCCTGGACACAGAGGAACCAGGAACCTGCCAGAGACTGACATGGAGGGCGACCTCCTTAATGTACTTCCTGCGACTTTGGGGTGATAGGCTGGTGATGGGAATAGCCCTCCAGTCCTGCAGATAGGGTCTGGGGAAGTAAGTTATCCCTTACAAAGTGATAGGGGTTTGCTATTTTGTTGTTTTTGTATGTTTTGCCTGGATAAAGGAACAGGCTCAATAAAGCCAAGATATAATTTAAATCAAATCGGTCTCTATTATATGTAGCTCTGCACACATCTCTTACAGTGACAATTGACTGCTACAGTGGCTTATCATGCCCATATTATATGGGTATGATGAAACACTATGCCAATCAATGGGTAGAGGGTGGGTATAGTGGTCCCAGGGTTGATGGTTAGGCCTCCCAGGTGGATAGCGGGTATGAGAGGGTTAATCCCTTAATTACTATAGTGGTTATTAACCTCTAAGGTGATTAAGGGGTTAGAGGCCACTAGATTGTATTTTACTTGTATTCTTTCTGGCAACGGAGGACATGGACCTGGAGTATGCTGATTAGGACACCCTTCATGATGGCAGGGGTAAGTAGAAAGGTTTATTTGCTTTATTTATGCTGACTGACTAATGTTGTATTTTATAATGGGCAAATGAGCTATTATTATTATCTGGATAATAGTTATTTTGCCCATTACTTTACTGTATGTGTTGGGGCGGGGGGGGGGGGGTATATTTATTTAAATGTATTGCACATTTTTTTTTGCCACAGGATTGCAACAGCAGGGACCACCCGAGGGCCCAGAGACACCCGCGAGGACAACCTGAGGATGCCCGGACACCCATGTGGACAACTGGGGAACCTCGACACTCAAGGGGACCACCATGGGGACCCCACGAGACACCTGTGGGGACCACCCGAGGTCCCCCAGACACACACGTGGACAACCTGAGGCCACCCACGGCCTCTGTTATCAATCCTGTGGGTGTAGAAGAAGTGGGTATTAGTGTTTATTGTGGGTAGTTGGGTGGGTGAAGGGGGTAATTGACCCTTAGTGGGTAGCTGGGGGGTTAACCCCTTCATTGCCTAAATGGTTAGCCGCTAAGGTAATGAAGTTGCCTGTAAATTCATTTTTATTTCATGGGATTCATGCCGGGGTCTCCAGAGCTGATATTAATGAATATCAGCTTCAGAGACTCCCGGCATCAACCCAATGCAGAAAAAAAGCATTTTTTTCTATGTCCTGTATCGCCGCCTCTCTGCAGCTTCTCACCAGCGATTTTGGGAGAAACTCACCATTCTAAATCCGCTATAGGCCTCGATAACCTAATCACGGCTACTAGAATTGTACGAGTTTCAGAACCTGCCGATAAATGGCTTATCGCCGCTCACCCGGCGATCTTTTTTTGACAGCTGAAAAATTTGGCTATTCATTCCTTTATCGCACACTTATCGAGGCTTACAGAAACGCAGTAGGCATTTTGACAGATAAGTGGCTTATGAACGCTTATAGCAAAGGCCCCATAGTCCTGTACAAAAAATAAAAATCATGTGTTCCCCATTGCTAAGAAAATCTAGAATTGAGTAATTTAATTTCCAAAGTGGTATGTTATAGTGCAGACAAGGATCATGTAAGGTACAATAAATTCTATGGGCATTTGGTCCAACCATGAGATTATACCAATTTTAGTGGATTCTACTGTATAGAGTGTATACCTTATGTCTGTGAAAATATAATCAATCCTAGAACAAAAAGATTGTGAGGGAAGAATAGAATTATAATCTTTTACATTGATAATTAGACATCTAAGCTGTGTACATGCAACAGAAGACCATGCGGTGTCGACCGCATGAGTGACATTACCCGCGTTAAGTGGGAGTGTTTTGTGGCCAAGGTAGATGCGCCGTGGGGTGTGTCTGGGGTGTGTCTAGGAGCATGTCTATGACATCACGGAGCTGGTTCATTTCATTCGGCGAACAGCTCACGTGACCTGCACGTCGCTCCGAGGAATCAGATTGAACTGATTCCTTGCACACTGCGTGCCCCCTCCTGCTGTTGCGTGCACGGTCTAAAGGCGCGATCAATGCCTTAAGACATGTGATAACGCCATGCCCTCACGCCTTCGCGCAGTCTTTGCCAGCATGTACACCGCCTAATACAGACATTTTTTTTTACTGTATAATATTCTCGAAAGATTTTAAAATATGTTTGTTTAATTAACTGCCTCTTTTGAATGGCTTGCTAGATTTGTCCAGAGATGGGTTTATTACAAGTTTAAAGTCCCACAAAGCCTTCAGTATTTCACTATTTTACAGTTTATCTAGTTTAGTGCTACAGAATGTAATTATATGCTTGTTTCCTCCAATACAGACCAGAGGTGTTGGTAAACAAAATGTAATTCTGACAAAAGCAAAACATGGGACGCTCAAATCCCTGTGTATTTTTATTTGGTTACTCTAACATTTCTGTTCTGTTTGGGCCCTTAATAAGGGAGTGATCCCCATTGGATCCCATAAACATATATACTGTAGACATACATACTATCAAAACTAACTATTGCCCTTTATTATTCAATAATAATGGCCTAAAAATAGTGCATGTTATAATATTGATATTTTCTGTTTTAGCATGCTGATTCTTGAGTCACACTAAGAATTGCATTAAATATTAGCATAGTTTTAGTTCTAAGATCATCAACAAATGCATTTCTGAGATTTCAGTAACCAGGAGAACAGAAAGCGGAAAGATCTGGTAAGCTATTATAGGTATAAGTATTATACTTCACTATCAATGGTGGTATACATTTTCACATGACCTTTGGAGGGTTGAGAATAAAACCTAAGCAGTTTTCCAAACATGGTAAAAGAAAAGAGGTATATCGAACAGAGAAGCACAAGTGTAAACACTAGCTCAGTTGGAATGCACCTATTTGAATCTGAATAGATGTTTAATGATTCCCTTATTTGTTCTTATTACGTTTACATATTGATATCTATTGAATAGAAAGAAGTGAAATGAATGTCTAAGACAAGAGTATAATTACAAACTTTATTATAGCTTTAAAAATAGATGCTTGTATGACAGAAGATTTACAGACAATATGGTTTTGATTATGGTGTATTTACATATAAGAAGAACCACTTTAAAGAGTCATACATTTACAGTAGTTTGTTGGAAAATGTGGTTAAAATCATAGTATATTTGAAAATTGTGGAAACAGGAAAATGGTTCTGATCATTGAAATCTATATTTTCTCAGGAGTACCTCATAATATTTCTCAAACAAAAGAAACGTATACAATATATCTGTAGCCAAAAAGGCGAGGTTTTGTGGTGTTGCTACTATTGGGGATTCAGGCTGGGCTATATAGATCAAGGAAGTATCTAGTAGTAATAAAGATGCCAGTAAAGTTTTTTTTATATTAGAACACTGTGGCGTCAGTGGATCTCTTGACCCCCATTATCCCCACCCAGGAACTAGTTGAGTTCCTGAAAAGTACCCTCTATGGGCAAAGAAATATGAAGATGCAGTTGGTCTTCAAGAAGTTGAAAGATGCCTAGCTCATTCTCCACTCTCTCACGATATATATGGAGGCCAACCACAGAGCCAGAAACTCCGGGAGCCTTGACGATATATACAAGCTCAGAAGTTTTATCAATTATTGCGAGACCACAAGGATAAACAGGGTTATGTACCCTGAGCACCTATAGAAAGCGCAAGAAAAAATCTTGACTATCAATGGTTTTGCCCATTTGTACGCTTAATGTCAATGGCTGTAGGGACGAGTTTCGCAAGTTCCAGGGTCTCTACTTTTTACGGAATGGAGGGTATTCTGTGAGCTTCCGGGAAGAAATCTATGCTACATCAGAGGCTGAAGTCAGCTTGCATTTGGAGTGGTAAGGAAGGGGTTTCTTCAACCATTTGATGGCTTCATCTAGTGGAGCTTCATCTAGTGGAGCCATTCTTTGACCACAATTGTTCATCCATGATAGTGGCACTACTATCAGTAGCACCCTTGGCTGCCTATTTGCACGTCAACAATACATTGTTGGAGGACATGGGGTTTTCAATTTTGGTCCAGGAGTTTTGGACTCCCTGGAGAGGTTGCAGGGTGGATATTGTGATGTTAGAGCAGTCGTGAAATGTTAGTATGGTACGTCTGTGCCTTGTGTGTTAGGAGTACGCTGAAGGTGCAATTGCTCGAGGCCCTTTGGGGAAGAAGAGTTGTTCTAGAGAAGCGACTGTCTGCGTCAAGAAACCAATACCTGCAACGTGCATACATAGAGAGGAAGTGCACTTTCCAAAACATGGAAGATTGGCAAGCTCGGGAAGCATAAGTTTGTTTCTGCATCCAGTTCCTTCATGAAATGAGTCACTGTTAGTGGCTCTTCTATGAACTCGAGAGAAAGCGGGGAATACATAAGTTTACCATTTGCTTACTGATGGATCTGACAGCATCTGGAACAGAGCCCATAAGTTCTACATATACCATTTCTCTCTGGAGTCCATCTGCTAAAGGCATGCAGGGTTTTATACTGTAGGAGGAGCTTCTCACGGTCAGCAAGGATGGAAGGGAGAGGCTTGAATTACCATTGATTCTGAACAAATTCTCTGAAGCCTTCAGTTTCATGTCCCATTGAAAAGTACCTAGACTAGATGGGTTGACTGTGGAATCACCAGGTCCTGGAAAAAGCACTAGAGTCAAGTGAGATGCCCCTTTTGTGTCAGTGGGCTGTCTCTGCTGTCAAAGAAGAGGGTCTCCATCAAATCTCTTTCTGATGACCGGTTTCACTGCTCAACACGGACTATAAGATCGTAGCCAAAACCAAAGTCATGAGTGTATCTATTGAAAATTATTTCCCTCAGGGGGAGGTGATCAACCAGTTGGTAGCCAGTCAGCTTTGGCACTGACTCATAGCCATGGGACCTACCCCTGAATTTGACAGAAAGATTCAGAGGAAATTAAAGGATTTTCTCTGGATAGAGGAAGTATTGAGTGTCTGCATGTGTTGCGTGTCTCCCTCTGGGAGAAGGCAGACAGGAGGAGGTGTGTGTCCTCTCCCAGATATACACTTTTCACCTCCAATACTGGCAGAGATACCTACTCGCAGATCCGCTTCAGCAGTGGTTCCAGCTGTGCAACATGGGGTCTGATTGGAAACTGTTTATAATGAAGCCTAAGGGGTATGGTAGAGACCTCTCTGCCCTGCTGGCATAGTACCAGCACCTACTAAAGACCTGGAGCCTGGTGGTCATGTGTGCTCAGATGTGTGCTCGGATATGAGAGTTAACGTAATGTCCGCCACCGACTAATTTTGGCGTGAGTGACCAGAGTGGGGGCTATCCATATAATGAGCGATGGGACTGGGTGGAGCAGAGTTACTAGTGTACCAGATTATTTATAAAATATTTTACCAGGAAGTAATACATTGAGAGTTACCTCTCGTTTTCAAGTATGTCCTGGGCACAGAGTAAAACAAATAATACATGGTTACAAATACAGTTACATAAATGAACAGGGTATACATTATATACAAGTCATTGCGTGCACAGTTAAAGAAAATATATATTATGGGCGTATGAAACAGTTACAGACCAGATTAAAATGTGAGACAGCCTTAGATTTGAAAGAACTTAAACTGGTGGTGGATGTGAGAGTCTTTGGTAGGTTGTTCCAGTTTTGGGGTGCACGGTAAGAGAAGGAGGAACGTCCGGATACTTTGTTGAGCCTTGGGACCATGAACAGTCTTTTGGAGTCTGATCTCAGGTGATAAGTGCTGCATGTGGTAGGGATGAGGAGCTTGTTCAGGTAGCTGGGTAGCTTGCCCATGAAGAATTTAAAGGCAAGATAGGAAAGGTGAACTTTGCACCTAAACTCGAGTGATGACCAATCTAGTTCTTTGAGCATATCGCAGTGATGTGTGTTGTAGTTGCATTGGAGAACAAAATGACAAATTGAATTGTAGAGGGTGTCAAGTTTGCTAAGGTGGGTTTGAGGTGCCGAGCCGTATACTATGTCTCCATAGTCAAAAATTGGCATTAGCATCTGCTGTGCGATACGCTTTCTGACCAGGAGACTTAGGGAGGATTTGTTCCTGTAAAGTGCCCCTAGTTTGGCATAGGTCTTGGTTGTCAGGATATCAATTAGACTGTCTACTGCCTGCGTCACTCGCCGTCTGGTCCGGGAGTTTAAGGATACCATTTCCCCCAACTCACACACTTTAATTGAGGGAATTATGCAGATCGGAGAGTATTTCACCCCCAGCTCTCCGGATCTTTCAAGGGACCAAAACCACAACAACCCCTTAAGGCTCCTCTCATCCCAACCTCAGCATGTTAGAGGTTATGTCCCTGTCTAGGAAGGGGCTGTATTCCCTTATGCTCCATGTTTAAGGGGTATATAGGAGGCATCGTCATGTAAATAGATAATCTGATCAGATAATCTGATCTATCTTGAAGGACGATGCCCCCCTGTCTGTCTATTTAATAATGACATGATCCATATTTCTCAAATCTCTCAGAACTAAGGGCTCTATGCAGTAAGCGCCGAAAAAGTGTAATCGCCAAGGGTACCTTATTGTCATGAATATGCCGATTTTCCATCTCCGTATGCAATAAGTTCCGAATCCCTTCCGAATCAAGCCAAAACATTTGTTCCCACTCTGCCGATGATTTGCCGACACACACACATGTATCGGCGTGCATGGCGAGGTGGTGTTAGGTTCCCCAATGAAACTTCTTGCTGAATCTGCCGAAGCAAGCATGTTTTGGATTGAGCGGCCCATTTAAAGGCTGCGTGTATTTTTATTCATTCTCTGTGTTGTTGGGAGAGAGACAGAGACACACACAGAGCTGACCAATTTACATATTTCATATTGACTGAGACAGTTGTGGTGTATTGTGAGAGGTTTGTCCTGTGTTGTTTTGTTTACATCTTTGTCTTGTTTTCACTTTGTAAGTGTTCAGTGCGATTGTCTTTAAATTTCTTTTCTGTTCTTTGTGAGTGCTAGAGGTATGGCCGCAAGGCGTGGGAAGAGTGATGCTGGTGTGAGTGGTACTGGTAGTCATGTGAGTATGCGTCTGAGTGAACGTAGGATTCAGGGGAGTGCTGTTGCTGCAGTGCGAATGGTCCCGACCTACCTACGCTCTCAAAATCCTGATCGCCGCCTGGAGTTGAGCCGCACACCACTTTCGAGCGGCAGCCATCTTTCCCTGATCCTCCCTGGTCCGGCGCGGGAGCTGCAGTGAGGATGGCGCGAAGCCAGGTATGACGTCGCCGTCGCGCTGCTCCCTCTCGCAGGATCAGAGTTCCCTTGAGTGATCAGACGCCACCACCAAGATGGCTGCCGCTGGATGCCGCTGACGTCACCGAGGACTCGCGAGATTGGAGTTTCCTTAAGGGATCCGACGCCACCACCAAGATGGCTGCCGCTGACGTCATCGAAGTCTCGCGAGATCGGAGTTTCCTTAAAGTGATCCGACGCCACCACCAAGATGGCTGCCGCTGGATGCCGCTGACGTCATCGAGGACCCGGATGCAGGAAGAGCCCAAGCTGAAAGGAGGAAGCCGGATGCCAGACGAGCAGAGAGAAGAAGAAATTCAACATAGCGGCATTCTCCCCAGTATCCACCTCACTCACACCTACACTGTACACCACACACTAACAAACTAATAAACTAATAATCTAATACATTACATAGTTATATACATATGAGTGTATATGGGTGTATGTATATATGCGTTCGTATATAAGTATGAGTGCGTGGGTATGTATGCATTTGTACATATGTATGTATATGTATATGTATGAGTATATATGTTTATATATATGTGCGTATGTATGTATGTATGTGTGCACGTGTACGTTTTTGCGTATGTATATATGTGTGTATATATGAGTATATGTGTTTTTATATGTGTGCGTGTGTATGTATATGTGCACATATGTGTTTATATGTATGTGTGAGTATATATGTACCTGTGTATGTGTGTATGTGTGCATGTATGGATATGTATGTATATATGTATGTACATGAGCGTATATATGCGTTTATATGTCTGTATGTGTATGTATGTGTGAGTATATATGTATATGTATAGGTGTGCCTATGTATGAATATATATGTGCAGATGTATGTATATATGTGTGAGTTTGTATGTGCGGGGATGTGTGTGATGTGTGTGATGTATATATGTGGATACGTATGTACGTATGTATGTGTACATGTAAGAGTGCATTTATGCACATATATATGTATAGATATATACTTTGATCCTGGCTCATCACCACAATATAGCCGAAACATCCGGCTTTTACCTAGCAGGGAGAGATCCGAGGAGGCACACTCTCTCTTCGACTGCATCGCAGATGGGTTGGGAATCTCTTCAGGAACTATACTCCCCAAGGCTTCCAAAATATATAATCCAATCCTTAACTCATTACTTACACAATAACTACATTTTCTATTGCAGGAAATTTTACTATCAGTACTGATCCCACAATAAGCAGCTATCACTATATTCAGTCCTTAGGTGTCCCCCCTCGTGTTCGTTCCCCCATATTTTAGTATGTATACACATGCTTGTTTATCCAGCGGTAGGTTTATGTATACTTAGGCGGAGCCAGATGACTGACAATATATTTTAATACATACTCCAGTTACCTAGGCTACTCTCCCAATCGGGATTAATCATAGCTGTAGGAGGTCTGGGCTCAAAGACTCTGGTGGGATCTGGGCGGTTTTCGCAAGAAGCTTTACACTCACCTACAGAAAGAGCCAATATTCTGTACTTACAGTTCACAGTTTAGGGTATATAATCTGTTTAATACCTGTTTAATATGTTCGAGTTATTTGCCGCAAGTTTGATTTGTTTTTCCAATAGAGGAGTGCCGGCGGGCCCAGCCTCGTCGTGGCATATGCCTTCTCTAACCTGGTCCCCTAGTTTACGGGACAAACCTCAAGACCTAGGGAGATCTGACTCCATTTTTGGAGGCAGGCTCATCCAGGTGATGAGACCTGAAGTCCCTCCCTCTAGGCGCAGGAGCCGTCCTCGGGGGCCCCCGAGGCGAGCTCTTGTCTTCCCTTTTTTCCCCTACCTTTTTTTACTTTGCATATGTTGCACATTACTTAATTTATTTTGCTCTTTCCCCCATGTAGCTTTCCCAGTATGTTCAACCTCTCCCCACCCCCTCCCCCCCCCAACCACACTCCTAAGACTCCGGGATCCAAGGGTCACGCTCCAGACGCGGGCAGAAAAAGACAAAGCTAAGACCACTTCGGGCATTGATAACAGTAAGTACCCATCATACGACACATCGTACCTCTTCCCTATTGCACAATGGCATTAAACTTAATCTCACACAACGTTAAAGGCTTTAATAGCCCAATTAAAAGAAGACTAGCCTTCTCTGATTATAGACGAAAACAGGCTGAAATATTGCTCCTCCAGGAGACACACTTTAGTAAAAACAATACACCTAAATTACTAGACAAGGGCTTCTCCCAGTTCTATACAGCTTCGGCGCCCACCAAAAAAGGCGGTGTAGCTATACTCTTTAGCAATAAAACTCCATTCGTAGCCAAAACAGTGAAAAAAGACGCGGAAGGACGTTTTCTAATCCTTGTAGGTACTATACACGAACAACATATCACCTTAGCATCCCTATATGCCCCATGTGTACAAGATGCTGCATTCTTCAATAAATTTTTCCGAATTCTGCGCTCAATATCCCAAGGCAGCATAATCCTCGCAGGTGATTTCAATATAGTAATACAAGCTTCCCTAGATAAATCAGGGGGAAAGGACTCAGACAACAAAAAATCTCACTCCTCCCTACTTAAAAACCTAAAAGACAACCAACTAGTGGACATTTGGAGAGAGACACACCCGACGAGTAAGGATTATACTTTTTACTCCACACACAACATATAGCAGAATCGACTACTTCTTCATTTCGGGTCAACTGGTCCCTATGGTCGCTCGTTCTGAGATCCATGATATTTCATGGTCTGACCATGCACCTATAGAGCTACTGTGCACTAAAATTCAGGCCTTTAGACCAGGGGCGAACTGGAAACTAAATGAATCAATCCTAAAGATACCCGCACTCTGTGATGCTATAGGTCAAGATATTGATCAATTCTTTAAACTTAACACAGGCTCTGTGGAATCCCATATTACTCTTTGGGAAGCTCACAAAGCTACACTGAGGGGTCTACTAATCAGCATCACCGCTAAAAGAAAACGGGAGAGAGACGCTAAAATTATTATTCTCCAAGACAAACTCCACTCTCTACTAGTATCTCACAAGTCTCACCCAAACAAACAAACACTTCAGACATTAAAAGATACCAAAATTGAACTAAACATGTTATTAACTTCCAGGGCCGACAACTCACTAAGCTGGTCAAAGAGGAAGTTTTATGAAAAAGCTAACAGGCCGGATACGATGCTAGCCCGTGCGCTAAAAGATAGACAATCTAAGTTTAATATCCAAGCTTTACGCTTAAAATCTGACATCCACACATCCAACCCCCAAAAGATAGTAGAAGAATTTGGCTCTTTCTATGGCTCCTTATATGATGGGAAGAAAGTGGCACATAACAGCAAAACGAGCAAGGCTCTAAGAGATTTCTTAGCCAGCTCAAAACTAGAGAGATTAACAGAGAGCGAAAGCAACAAGCTGTGTACTGACTTCACATTGGAAGAAGTTTCACAGGCTATCAAAGAACTCAAATCTTCAAAGGCACCAGGTCCGGATGGCTTTTCAGGGCTCTACTATAAGAAATTCTCAGAATTACTTGCCCCAAGGCTGCTCCACATGTTCAACGCTATCTTAGCGGGAGCCCCAATCCCCGGAGATATGCTGCGGGCGTCTATATCTCTCATACATAAGCCTGGGAAAGATCCGTTGCATTGTACAAGTTATAGACCTATATCATTAATCAATACGGATATCAAATTATTCGCTAAACTCCTGGCCAACAGATTGAGTACAATCCTACCCAGACTAATACACCCAGATCAAGTCGGCTTCATAAAAGGAAGGCAGGCAGCGGATAATACCCGACGATTTATTGATCTGCTAGAATTGGCAAATAAAAATAACACCCAAAGTATGCTATTAAGTCTGGATGCAGAAAAAGCCTTTGATAGGATTGACTGGCCATATCTTAAGGAAACGCTCGCAGCATTTGGATTCGGGGATCAGGTGAGCAGAGCAATTATGTCTCTATACTCAGGCCCAACAGCCAAGGTTATACATCAGGGTTTCCCCTCTCTCCCATTCCAGATTCAGAGCGGCACACATCCGAGACAACCCAGATATCTCAGGGTTAAACGTATATTCACAAACTCATAAGGCGGCCCTGTACGCAGATGATATCTTATTAATAATTTCAAAGCCCCTCACTTCCCTCCCAAACCTATTTGACCTACTTGACAGATTTTCCAAAGTCTCTGGATTCAAAATCAACCAATCCAAATCAGAAGCTCTAAACATTAATCTCCCTAGTCACACCGAGAAATTGTTAAAGCTCAACTTCCAGTTTAATTGGCAAAAGAAATCCATAAAATACCTAGGTATTCAAATTACAAAAAACGCTAAAAATATCTATTCCGCAAATTATCCCAACCTAATTCGTTCCTTAAAAAAAGACCTCTCCAGATGGGCCTCCAAGCAAATTTCATGGATAGGTAGGATACATAGCATCAAAATGAACCTACTACCCCGTATCCTATACCTCTTCCAAACCCTACCAGTGCCACTCAGACTGAACGATATACTCTCACTTCAGTCTGAAATATCCAAATTCATCTGGAAGGGGAAAAAACCGAGAGTCAATAAAATAAATATGAAAAGATCTGTGTTAGCGGGAGGCTTGGCGGTACCCTGCCTGTTATCGTATTATAAAGCGGCTCAATTAAGTCATATTATACAATGGCACTCCGACCCTAAATTGAAAAGATGGGTGGAGTTGGAAGGTACTGCTGGTTCCCCATTGGACCTTAGCAGTTTAATTTGGCTACCTAAAAACTCAAGAAAACACATAGATCTGACGCTCACCTCAATGACTAACTCGTTGTCGATCTGGGAAGCTTCCAAAATTAAGAACTCTCTTACATCAGTTAACTCCCTAATGTCCCCCATATGGAATAATCCGAGGTTCGCACCTGGTCTAATAGGCAGTAATTGTTCAGTATGGAGATCAAAAGGATACAATAGGATCAAGGACCTAGAGGGTTTTGATCTTAAAATTAAAACATTCGAACACATCAGATCAGAACAAAATATCCCCCACTCAGAATTCTTTAAATATCTCCAGATAAGAGCATTCTACAACAAATTGGCCCCATACCCCCCCTGACTAAATTCGAAAAGCTCTGTCGGGCAGAAACCGACACTAAGGGACTTATATCAACGATATATAAAGAAGTAGTCGATCTCTCAGCATCACACCAACACACCCCTGCTTTTAGAAACCAATGGGAGACGGACCTAGGAGAGATTCTAGAGGAGGACGATTGGAACACCATATTTTTAGCCACAGCCAAAAGCTCTATTTGCACCACACTAAAGGAGAACGCATATAAAGTACTCATGAGGTGGTACCTCACCCCACTCAAATTATCTAAGTTCGTGCCAGGTTCCTCCCCCCTATGCCCCAAACAGTGCGGAGGAACGGCCGACTTGTTACATATGCTGTGGTCTTGCCCACGAATAGCCCAAATATGGGACAAGATTAGAAATTGGATACAGAGGATTTTTGACCTCACTATTCCCCCAGATCCTTGGCTGTTCCTCCTGAACAGACCTCTAAAAGATCTAACAAAATCCCAAAATAAATTAATTTCTCATTTTGCAATTGCAACGAGGTGTGAGATCGCAGCACTATGGAAACGCCCCGACATACCAAACATCCCAAAGATTCGGAATCGATTATGGTTTATCTGCCAGATGGAAAAGTTAACGAGTCTGGTTAACGACACTGGTGACAATTATCTAAACGTCTGGCTGCCTTGGTTAGCACAGACAGACATCCCCGAGGTTGAGCGTAACACAATTTGGCATTGATAATGGTAGATGCGTTCTCCTGTAGGAGTGAGCGATCTCAAAGATCCCGTTCTATCTTATATACTTCAACGCTCAGGCACCAGCTTACTCATTCTACGACTGACAACTGGAGTATCTCTCGTGACCCGGCGATACCAACATCTAGTAATCAGTTACCTCCCTTCCCTATCCCCCCTGCCATTTCCTAACCCTCCTCCCCCTTCCCCACCTCCCCCCCCCCCTTTTTTTTTTTTTTCCCCCCTCAACCCCGGTTCAACCCCATTTTCCACGGCTCAGTAGGGCGAGAAAAGTCGTGGAACCCCCACTTTATTTACAGCACAATGTTTCAAAGATTGTATTTATTTTACTACGATGCACAAAGTAACTATGTAATGTATGTTTTATTGTATTTCTTACGCAAAAAAATATTTCAATAAAATACAAGTTATAAAAAAAAAAAATATATATATTTTCTGTTCTTTGTGAGTGCTAGAGGTATGGCTGCAAGGCGTGGGAAGAGTGATGCTGGTGTGAGTGGTACTGGTAGTCGTGTGAGTACGCGTCTGAGTGAACGTAGGATTCAGGGGAGTGCTGTTGCTGTGAGTGCGAATGGTGTTGATGGGAGTGCGAGTGATGTTGCTGTGAGTGCGAGTGCTGCTGGTGGCTCTGTTGCTGGTGCTGCTGGGGTGTCTGGTGGTGGGGTGGTTGCTGGTGGCCCACTTTTGGAGTCTCTTCCATTGGAAGAAGGAGAGTCCAGTCAGCAGCAGCCAAGCTCTGGGCCTGCACGTATTCAGAAGAAACGTGTGGAGCGACCACGTAATCCTCAGTTCAATGAAGAGGAAAACACAGTTCTTGTCACAGGGATTCTGGAGCACTATGACTGTCTGTATGGGCATTTACTAGGTAAGTCTATCTTTGCATTGATTCTTCAAAGACATGTTATCCTAGGTCATGTGAGATGTCTTAATATAAAAATATTATTCTATAATATCTATCAATTAAACTTAATTGTTACACACATATTCCTTCAGGCTTTAGAACGACCATAACAATCAGTCTAAAAATGTTGCCAAAGTTCATACAATATTCATGCAAGCTTCCTTACATTTGTATGTTTACACGTAAATGGTTATGTGGTACACATATTACACCTAAACCAGCATGTTTGGTATCTCTTGGAACAGGTAGCAGTTTAGGAAGCTGATCGTTTTTATAATAATAATTAACGTCATATATTTTGTATGTGTTTCAAGGGCGGAAAAGTTCAGCATCAAAAAAAAAAATGTGGGATCAAATAACCTTGGCTGTGTCTGCGTGTGGGAATCATGTCAGGGACCGGGCGAATTGTCGGAAGAGATTCGATGATATCAGGGCAAACTTAAAAAAAAAAAAAAAAAGCACAGCGGATGCATGCTTCCGGCACTTGAGGTGGCCCATCAGCACAATCTCTAATCTTAACACCATTAGAGGAGCAGATGCGGGAAAAAATTCTTCCTGTCGTCGTGGAGGGTTTGCCCGGGGACAGAGATATCAGAATTTATTCTGCTCCATTGCCACCAGGTGACAAATGTTACTGTACTAGGCGTGTCGTAGGTTACAGTTCTTATCTATATTTCCGCGGCAACTAATACTTTCTTCCCAATATAAGTATACCTACATATATATCTGTATATATGTATCTATCTATCTATCTATCTATCTATCTATCTATCTATCTATCTATCTATCTATCTATCTATCTATCACTCTATCTATCTTTATATCTAGTTGTCCTAGAAAAAGTAAAAATTAATATATATGGTGGCAAAAGGTGGCACTGAGTGCTCATTTGCATGTCATTTCCCAGAATCCCTTGCTGCAGTGGAAGCGCTGTTTGCTGGGCGATAATGGGGAAAGACAGGGTTGCAGACCTGTCTAAGACATGCAAATGAGCATACAGTAATATTTACAGCTTCTATATATATATATATATATATATATATATATATATATTTAAATGAGTGATAATCTATGTTACACCTATAAACAGGTGATTACTGCCTCATCAAGTCTTGCATGGAAGATAGTGCATTCAAAGGCGAACATTCATAATTTGCACAAACACATTTCGTTATGTTTAATTAAACCTCTTTTTTCGCTTCATGTATTATACTGAGAGCATAAATAGGAACATGTACCATATGTTATTTAATTGTGTTCATATGTACTGTAGCTCACTTCAGATTTGACTTTCGCTCATGTACCAGTGTGTGAAACCAGCTGCAATTAATATGTCATCACAGCATAGAGGAGAACACAGGGGGTGGGTTTGTGCACTGATCCAGATCACAGGGTCATGTTACGGTCAAGTCTTGTGGGACGCCTTACAGGTGGTAGAAACAAATAAAAGGTCAGGGTGCTGTTACGTCTTGGGGGAGGGACTACAGTTGTTAGAAGCTGACAAGGTGAACAGAAGTTCATCACATTCATTTGAAATGGTAATTCTATGAAGACTTTCACCCACCAGGCCAATATATATGAAAACGTACGTTAGTTATTCGTTCACTCATATCTTCTTTTAACCTTATAGATACGCCACATTATCACACCAGTACCATATGTGAGCGACACACTGCATGTGTTGATGAGTGTCAGCCACATTGAGCGCTACACCTGCTTCTCTTAAATGTTCACACAGATCACTAAAAACATTCATTCACATTTCCACAATTAGGTACTGAATTATAAGCAGACTCAACTTTTCTGTCATGGTAGTGATGTACATTATTATTGTTAGATGACTATACAACATATGCAGTGTATGTCCAACAGAACACTTAATTTTAGAACGCATTCCTGTATGAACATTGTATGTTGTATGGTTTTTACAATAAATGTGCCAATTAGGTTCACATGTACATTGATGTTAAGATGGATAATATACAGCTTGCCAGAAACATATTGTCATTTCCTTATGTGATGCTGATATTTAGCTATAAATACTCCCACTACACAAACTAAATGTTAATTATGTACACATATCAATAAAATTCTTATGTTATTCTTCTATATAGTTACTCCTGAAGCTCATGTGTCACCTGACATTGAACATGTCTCATCACCTGGCTCATCCAGCTCATCATCAAGCATGGAAGGGGAGTGTATGAGGTGCAGCACATCTAGGGCCTTATTCAGAGAACTATCAAAAAAAAATTGCCAGTGAATTTAAAACTAGTATTTTTTGGGTGTTGCTATCACGGTATTCAGAAAGGCTCGATTACCAGTGATAGCAAAATGCCCAAAACGGGTGAGTTGCTGCCAGCGAGAGCATCGAGCCTCTGAAAAGGCCTGAACCAGCGATTCATTTCTTCTGCAGAGAGAGCTGCTCTGAGAGAGCCGCCTCTCCCAGCTGAAATATCGCCCGAGATTTATTTATTTAAATATATATTTCTTTAATAGTGTAGAGGTGCAGGGGGTCTCCGGAGCTGAACCGCGTTGGTTTTATGTCCGGGGACCCCCTGCTTCCCGAGATACAGGACCCTTTATGGGGTGCCGGTATCTCCTATGCAAGGAAATGTCCCGGTCACGTGACACGAGACATTTCAATGCAGAGGGATACCGGCACCCCATAAAGGTTCAGCTCCGGAGACCCCCGGCACCTCTACACTATTACAGAAATATATATTTAAATAAATATTAAAAAACACATCAATACACGCCCCCCCCCCTCTGCCCAAACCCATACAGTACAGTAATGGGCAAAATAACTATTATCCAGATATGGATAATAGATTATTTGCCCATTATTAAACATTGCATTAGCATACATAAATCAAATAAATAAATAAAGTTATACGTACAACAACAGCAGGTCCCTCTGTCCTCCGTTGCCAGAAAGCATATATACAAAATAAATACATTCTAATGGCCCCTAACCCCTTAATCACCTTAGCGGTTACTAACCGCTATAGTCATTAAGGGGTTAACCCACCCTGACCCGGGAGGCCTAAGCACCCACCCTGACTGACTATACCCACCCTATACCCATTGGTTCCCACGATCTGATTGGCTGAAATACCTTGTGACACAGCGGCCATCTTGGATTTACCAACGTTATGTTAAAGGTAAATGAAGCACAGCCATTCTGATTGGCTGGCATCATTCCCTTTAAGTGGTCACGGCAAAAAAATTTTTTTTAAGTCTGCACATGGTTTTAACAGCCAATCAGTTGGCTGTTAATCATTGTGAGGGTAAATGTGACGTCACAAGCCATATTTAAGGCCGTGACGCCTCATTTGAGCCCAAGAAGCCGACGAGACAGCATCGGCTGGGATTTAACATGGGGTATTTTGGATTGACAGATGAAGAAAGAAGATAAAGAAGACCAAGAAATTGTGACAGATGAAGATAGAAGAAGGTGAGTAAAGAAAGAAATAAGAAGATTTGGGTACCTGAGCAGGATCTTCATGGCAGATGGCATCGGATGCTGTTGGAGGCCTTCAAGGTACGTGAGCTTCCTGTTACCCTGGGAGTCGGAGGGTCACCGCTTCTAATGGTAAGTAAGATATTCAATGTTTGTAAATGTCTCTTTTTACAGGTGTATTCTTTGGGTTTTTATTTTTATTTTTGGGGGGAGGCACATTGACTGATAATAAATTAATCTGTACCAGCTTTTCGAAAAAGATTAAAACACCAAAACAAGAAACTGCTCCAACCTCAGTCGTGCAATGTTTAGCAACTGGTTCACAACTGCCACAGCCCACACCCAGTGCCCCTGAAGTGCCACAGCCAACACCCAGTGCCACTGAAGTGCCACAGCCCACACCCAGTGCCCCTGAAGTGCAACAACCCACACCCAGTACCACTGAAGTGCAACAGCCCACACCCAGTGCCACTGAAGTGCCACAGCCCACACCCAGTGCCCCTGAAGGGCCACAGCCCACACCCAGTGCCACTGAAGTGCCACAGCCCACACCCAGTGCCACAGAACTGCCACAGGCCAGTACAAGTCATACAGTTAAGGCCAAAGTACTTGGCAAAGGGAAAAGGCAAACACAACAGCCAACAAGCAGGCCTGTGACTCGCTCTCAAAAGGATAAACAAAAATAAATAATCACATTCACTAAATGTGTTGGTGTCCTGGTGATGTTTACTGCAGACTATTTCATGCATAGTGTATGTATGATCATGTACAGATGCTTGCTAACATTCAAGTATGTTCTTGTACACATGAATGTTTAGAAATGTTCACTGACTGAATTAAGGCATATTTAATAACATATGAATATGTATTAATCATCAGTTGATTAATGGTACAACATTACACACTTGCCATGTTTATAGAAGCTGACATTCACTTAGCTGTTGTTCAAGATGAGATGTATGTGGGTTTGTTTGGTAATGTAGATAGTCATTTCATGCTAATATTATTGACATACAACTTTAAGTAACTACCCATATAACAGCATACATTTTGATGTTGTGTTTTCTGGTGTCTTAACTCTGTAACACATTACTTACCTTAATCTTCTTTCATAGTTCATAATGTTGGCATGTGATCATGTACTGTATGATTTTTGGTTACAATAACAGATCTGTTAGTGTGTATGAATATATCTGTAGTTTCTCTGTATCTCTATGGATATATGTACACACACACACACACACACACACACACACACACACACACACACACACACACACGCACACACATATATATATATGTATATATCAAGAGAGACTAACAGAGAGAGTCAAAGAGAGAGAGAAACAGAGAAAGAAAGAGAGAGAAAGAGAGATAAACAGACAGAGAGAAAAACAGAAAAAGAGACAAACATACAGATGTGTGTGTATGGTTACATCTACAGAGGCGGCACATTTTATTTGAGTGCGGCTAGCTCCGCAAGCCTGGGGATGCCCCGGCATGCTAGCCGCACTCCCTCGGCGTGCCGCGCGTCATCGACGCACGGTCACGCGTCATCGGGTGCCTGTGCCCCCTGCACGCGCGTCCAGGGCTCCCCGAGGGAGCCCTGGTGTCCCGTGATGTGGGGGATGGCGGCAGTGGGTTCCGGGGGACCCGGCGGACCCGGCAGCGGGAGGGAGAAAGCCCCGATCGGACGGCGCTCCTCCGTGTCTTCGGCGTGCGCCCGGCACCCTCTGGCGTGCGCCAGGTTACTGCTGCGGCCGAGAACGGGCAAATGCTCGAATAAATTCGGCCGCAGCAGTAGCTAAGTGTAACCAGAAATCTGTTCAGCATAGCACTGTAGATGATTTCACACACATTGTTATTGTAATTCAAAGAGTCTACTTGTTTTGCACATGTTGATTGCCTAAGCCGAAAGTAAAGTTTCGATTCCTGTGAAAAGAGTATCTTACCCAAAGAATTTCAGCCAATTATTGTAACCAATTTCTTGTGGGAGAAAACCTAGGCGTATAACTGCTACGTTGTATTATAACCTTGGAAGAAACCGCGAAGATAACATGTAACTATTCACACATTCAGCAGACATCTGTATGCGTTCAACTTCGCACACCTACACTTGAAGAGAGAAGAAATAGCAGAAGCTGCACATTGCACAGCCATCCACGTAAATCATACAAATTTATGATTTATGAAGCAATCGAATCAACGCCAGAGAAAAGTGCAAACGTGGCCAAAATCTATGACTTGATCGAAAAGACATATCCATACTACCAACAACCTGACAAACAACGAAATTTTAAAACTTCTGTACGATTCACTTTATCCGCAAATGAATGTTTTGAGCGTGTCCATGATCGGCTAGATCAACGATATGGATGCTGGCATGTTGCGCCATCATTTAAACTTACCATGGAACATGGAACATATCTTCTGTTAAATAGCATATTTTTGCCTAATACCAGTGACACTGAAGCCGCACCGACTGTCGCATCTGCTGATCTACCTGCACCCTCCATTCAGCCAGACCAGATGCAAGATGAACATAACTACTATGATATGTATCCAAACTTATATGGGCAATACCAATGTTGATGGGAAAACAACCACAACTGTACTTACCTCCGGACGTCTTGTTTGAAGAAGCCACTGCAGATCCATATGACGCCCTCATGGAGATGTGTGTGATTCAGGATTCAACGGTTGCCTCAACCATGGATGATACTGTTGTGCTTTCCTGCAGCGAGCAGTTGCAGCCAAATCAGTTTTGACTTCTACAAGAATGGTAAATACAAATTTCGTTATGCCTTTACTCAAATTATATAGGTCTACATTATTAATATACACCATTTGTTAGCCAAATGAGTGGATACAGCTTAACATTGCAGACAGGCTTACATGTAGTGTGCACAAAGACATTATTTCCTATAACAATATACTACATGATGAACCATTAGTACACATTGGTGACGGAGTCCTAAATCCTAGATTATTATCGCTTTTAAAGTATCATTTCAACATGTTACACTAACTGTAACATACACACACACCTCATTGTTTAGCATTCAACATATAAAAACAAAGTGTCGCCCACATATGACGTGGGAACCTGGTCATGTCCCAAGGCGTCCTTAAAAAGGTTACCAACGCATGACTTCCGGTGTCGTCACTCTGAATGGCAGGGTAGGCAAAGAGCTCCCGACACCCTTCCCGCAAAGCTAATCAGAAGAGCACCCCAAACGACGCAATTACTCCCCAAAAGTGGCCAGCACCCTTCCTAATATCTTGGTCATGGCGGGGAAATAACAAAAGAAAATACAGTACCCCGTTTCGAAGTTTTTCCAGACGACTCAGCGACCGATGGAGCCGTCCTCACAGTCGCAAGATGGCGCTGAGGAGCACGAGCACGCCGCGGAGGCCGCGTTGCTCGGCCAATTTGTCCCGGCCCAGCAGGAGCTCAATAAAGAATTTTTTGAGGCTCTACTCCTCAGGATGAGGAGGGGATTTCTGGAGGACTTGGAGACGGTTCTACGAGATATCAGGACGGACTTGAGCACCCTAACTGCAAGGACAGAGGCACAAATAAATACCATCTCAACAGCCCACTCTAATACGGAGGATGACACGGCAAGGATGGGGCACGAGATTTCTGCCCTCAAGAATACCCTCGAGGACCATGAAAATAGGGACTGTACGCAGAACGTACGATTCAGAGGAATCCCTGAATCAGTCCCACCAGAATCCATCCAGCCTTACCTTAAAAAACTCTTCCTAAATCTTGTCCCCGAATTATCCGAGCATGAGCTCCAGCTCGACAGGGCACACAGAGCCCTCGGTCCAAAATCTCCTGACCCTAACCGCTCAAGGGACGTGATCGTGCGATTCCACGTCTACACCGCGAAAGAAAAGATCTCAGCGGCCGCGAGAAGAGCGGGAGACGTCAAGATGGATGACCATACAGTCCAGATTTACAGCGACTATCCAGGTCCACGGTCATGAAGAGGATGGAGATGAAGCCTCTCACGGCTCTCCTACGAGACCGTGGAGTCACCTACCGTTGGGGCTTCCCCTTCAAACTGATAGTCCCAAGGAACGGAAGATTCTACACTATCTCGGACCCGGAGGACACCAACGACTAAAAGCCATCGGCATCACCCCCCCCCGTGAGGAGAAGAACGCACCCCCCGGACCGCATGATCCAAGCCCGCCGAAACTCCACGAGCTTCAGAACGACTCGCTAACCAAAGGGTCCACTGAGTCTACCACCACACAGCTGTGTCCCGAACAGCCCTATCACCCCTATGCCCCCACCTGGTTGCCCCCTTACCCGACATCCCACTCACCCTCACTAACTCTCTCCTGCATTAATCCCTGAGCCATTAAAGAGACGATCCGGCCGGATCTACTCTACTCCCCCCTCTCCTCCCCCCTCCCTCTACCCCTCCCCTCCTCCTCCCCCCCTCTCCTCTTCCCCCCCTCCCCTCCCCTCTCCCCCCCTCCCCTCCCTCTCCTCTTCCCCCCCTTCCCCCCCTATCCCACATGAGGTCCCCCCCCCAAATGGCCTCGAGCACATCTCCCCCCTCCTTACCTGAATCCGTCTAACCCCCTCACATCTGCTACCACCACGCTTCGGCTGATGTCCATCCCTCAGCGCAGACGAGCCATCCCGAGGAGCAGTTGATGAGACACGGTGCCGAGGGACTCTCCTTCCTTCCGCAAAGACAGACCGGGATCAGCAGATGGCAGCTGTCTAATGCATCACACCGATCGACAGGCCCGACTGCCCAAGAAAGGGGGGCCTTAAAGGGCCAGAGACACTGGACTGCCCAAAAAGCAGGACCTCCCCTCCCGGGGAACCCGACTTCCCGATCCCCAACAGCCTGGACAGAGCAGCTCTTGAACTCTAGGACTCTAAGCAGCGGCGCAAACCACGAAAACTCCGGGTAGATGGCTGACTCCCCCCGCCACCAGCACCCGATGAAAGGTCGTAAAATCCAAGCTACCCCCCTGCCCCTCCCCATCCCCCTCCCTTTTTGCCCCCCTGCCCGGTTCAACGGTCCCCCCCATATCCTGCTCTGAGCCTGCTTCAAATGTACTGTGCATAACCAATACCGCATGCTTGGCTGTATTCTCTGTGTACCCCCACTCTATGCTCTATGATCGATCCCCCCCCACAGAATGAAGACATCTACAAACTGAAGATAAAGTGTTGCATCTTCCCCAACACTAATTCCCCACGAATACGTCCCCTTCCCCCCCCCCCCCTCACCCCAACACCCCCCTCTCCCTGTAGCTCCCTGGTCCAAAAATTGGTTATATCATCTTGTAAATGAGTCCCACTTCAACTAACGCTATATCCTTCCCCTCTCCTCCCCCCCCTATGTCCCCCGTACTCCCTGACTTAAGGGGTATTCTAAGACGTCCACCCCTTACCTATACGCCCCTCAGGGGCTCTCTGCGCCGAACCTCAGTTTAAAGTTAAGGCAATATAAACTGATGCATCTGTCAATGTTATGTACCAACGATCACTCACCACCCTTCCCCCTCCCCCTTCTTCCCCCCCCTCCCCCCCTCCTTTATTCCCCCTTCCCCCCCTCTCCTGCCCCCTCCCCCCCTCCTGTCCCCTCCCCCCTGTCCCCTCCCCCCCTCCCCTGCTGTGTCTTCCCTCCTCCCCTCATCCCCCTCCCAGCCCCCCCCCCTCTCCCTGATCTCTCCCATCAGTAAGGATCATGAGGCAGGAAACATGGCCACCCTCTCCCCTCCCTTTAAGGAGCCAAACCTCCCACGTCATGGGAATCACACGGGGCCCAGACCACTCAAATCTGGGAACAACCCCCCAAATAATGAAATCAATTAAAATTATCTCCCTCAATGTTAAGGGCCTCAACTCAGTTAAGAAACGCAAATTAACACTACAGGAACTTAAAAAAACCAAGGGTGATATTATCTGTATTCAAGAAACCCATTTAAACTCAAATGACCCCCATAATACGTTCAAACATGCCTTCCCTCAGGCCTTCTATGCCTCTTCCCCCATTAAAAAAAGGGGAGTCGCCATACTGATAAAAAACAATGTCCCCTTTGTCCCCGCTAATATAACTAGAGACCCGGAGGGAAGATACCTACTTCTGCAGGGCTCCCTGTCAGGAAACCCAATCTCTATCATCAACGTATATGCCCCCAACGAAAACCAGGTTCACTTCGTACAGGACCTCCTAGACTCCCTAGACCAATCAATACTCGCCTCCCTGCTACTGGTCGGGGACCTTAATATGGTTCTCTCGCCTGACAAAGACAAATCTAATATGCCCACCACACCCCACACAGCCCAGACCCAGCAAAAGGCGAAAAAGTTCAGAGAGATCTTACAGAACTTTTCCCTCACAGACATTTGGAGGGCCCAGCACGTAGGCCAGAGGGACTACACGTTCTTCTCAGCCCCACATCAGTCTTACTCGCGGATCGACTATTTGCTAGGCGCCACAAACGTTCTCCAGGCGGACTCATACTCCAACATAGGCCCGATCACATGGTCTGACCATGCCCCAGTCGAACTGACCCTCTCTCTACCTTTTGTTAAGAACTCCACGTATAAATGGAAACTTAATGACTCCCTCCTCAATGACCCGCAAGTCGTGGAATCAATTCAGCGAAAATTAGCCTAATTCTTTCAAATAAATAAAGGGTTAGTCTCAGCAGCGTCAACGCTCTGGGAAGCCCACAAAGCGTCAATCAGAGGAGACCTAATCTCTCTAGAATCCCACAAGAAAAAAACCAAGCTAAAAGTACAGAAAGCACTAACAGACAAGATACTAGCCCTCGAACAACAACACAAAAAGGCCCCCTCCAAAAAACTACTCAGAACACTTGACAAAACAAGATCTGAGCTAAAATTATCCCAATTAGAAGAGGTAGAGAGAGCGCTCAAATGGACCGACCAAAGGTTCTACGATAGGGGCAATAAGGCAGACAAACTCCTAGCGTCAAAACTAAGAGGTATTAAGACAAAGGCCCAAATCACAAAGATCCGCACAAAAGGCGGCCACACTACTTATATGGAGAAAGAAATCGCTCAAGAATTTGCAAACTGTTACACAGACCTTTATAATCTCCACCCCCCTAACCTAGACACAGCCGCCGCAGATATTGCCTCGCAATTTCTTCCGCGATGCAACCTACTTCTCTCACTGACGAGGAGCTAACAGCCCTGAACCACAAAATCTCGCAGGAGGAACTGACCCAAGCCATAAGCTCTCTCAAAATAGCTAAAACCCCAGGCCCAGACGGCTTTTCGAACGCCTACTACAAAAAATTCATATCGTCCCTTTCCCCTTACCTAATTGAAATGTTCAACTCCTTCCTAGAAGGAGAACCGATCCCGGGCACAATTTCAGCTGCCAACTTAGCCATTATTCATAAGGAAGGAAGGGACCCGCTACAATGCGGTAATTACAGACCGATCTCCCTGCTTAACACAGACCTTAAACTCTTCAGCAAGATCCTTGCAAACATGCTAAACCCTATTCTCCCCAGACTAATTCATATAGACCAAGTGGGTTTCGTGTCAGGAAGACAGGCCTCTGACAATACCCGTAAAATCATTGATATTATTGACCACGTGCATCTCATAAAACTCCAGGCCATGATTCTCAGCCTAGATGCCGAGAAGGCTTTTGATCGGATCAAATGGACCTTCCTCGACCAAACCATGATTAAATTCGGCTTCTCAGGCCCCTTTCTCGAGGGTGTCTGAGCCCTATATCAGAACCCCACCGCATACTTAAAACTCCCAGGAGGACAATCCAACCCAATCCAAATAAGAAATGGAACCAGACAGGACTGCCCCCTCTCCCCTCTGCTTTTCGCAATCTCTATTGAACCACTAGCATCTCAAATTAGAGCCGACCCAAACATCAAAGGCATAACAATCGCCGATAAAAACTATAAAATATCCCTTTTCGCGGACGACGTTATTCTGACCCTCGCTGACCCGCACATCCCCCTCCCTAATCTACAGAAACTATTAGACCAATTCAGCCAGGTCTCAGACTATAAGATAAACAAGGATAAATCCGAAGCGCTGAACATATCCCTCCCAGATCTCATCTGGAAAGTCCTGCAATTAAATTACAAGTATAAGTGGAACTCCTCCCACATAAAATACTTGGGAATAAAAATTACTAGTTCATACAGCTTACTGTACAGAGCAAACTACCCCCCTCTATTTGACCAAATCAAAAGAGACCTAGATGTTTGGAACATATACCAGATCTCCTGGTTTGGCAGAATTGTCTCCGCTAAAATGAATATCCTCCCCCGCCTATTGTATTATTTTCAAACACTCCCAGTCCCAGTTCCCCTAGTCGAATTAATAAATATACAATCACATATCCTACGTTTCATATGGAAACAACGTAAGCCTAGAGTCCCGAGGTCGGAACTCCTGTCCTCAAAGACAAGAGGGGGACTGGGGGTCCCTGACGTGGTTAGATACTACCATGCAGCCCAGCTTAGGCAAGCAGTGGTTTGGAACAACCCCCCGAGCTCTAAATGCTGGCTAGAAATAGAGTCACACCACGCATCCCCCATCCCCCTCCCATTACTATTATGGTCCCGAGTACAAGGAAAATAGGCCTCAGAAGCTCGAGCTTGGAGCAATGAAATGCACGTGGTCCACTTGGTTCAAGAACAGAGGGAAATATGGCCTAACTTCATCCCCCTCCCAACTCACCCCCATACTCGGGAACCCAGAATTCCCTCCTGGGTGCTCCCGAACCCAGTTTGGTCAATTCCAGGACCTAGACATTAGCATGGTTGCGGATCTGCTGGAGAATAATGAAGCTCTGTCCTTCCAGGAGCTCAAAACTAAATTTACAGCCCCCAATCTCCCCATATTCAAATTCCTACAGATAAGGCATTTCCTTGGAGCTCTATCCCGACCTCGAAATTCCCCCCGCTGACCAGATTTGAGTCCCTCTGTCGAATAAGAGAGTACCAAAAAGGACTAATTTCAGGAATCTACAGAATAACCGAGAACTCCCTCCCCCCACCCACCCATACCTACATGCAAAAATGGTGTGCAGATCTCAACACACCAATAGACCTTGAGGACTGGGAGGACGTCTGGGAAGCAGCTTCCAAAACTTCAATATGTACCGTCACAAAAGAAAACATTTACAAAATACTATTTCAGTGGTACCTGACCCCGAGAAGACTGAGCCAGATTTTCCCCGGCACAGATGACCTGTGCTGGAGAGGATGTGGTCAAAATGGTGACATGGCCCATATTTGGTGGGCGTGTCTGGAGATCCAGAAGTTCTGGGCTAGAATCCAAAGACTCTGTCAAAGTGTCTGGAGATCCCCCTGGACCCCCTGACATACGTGCTGGGCAAACCAATAGACGCCCTCCCAGCCCCCACGACCAGGCTGACCTCTGCTATACTAACGGCGGCGAGATGCTCAGTTGCGGTGGCCTGGAAGCAAGTAAAGGCACCCTCAAGGAGGACAGTAGTGAATTTGTTTCGCTTCCATATCATAACTTCCAGCCATGATATGCGTACAGCTAGCAGCACCATGGAGGGACATGTATTGAACGCACAGCGTACACATCGTTTTGCGCATGCGCTAAAACTTAGTCCACACATTCGTGACGTGCGCGCGCAACAGACGTTGTGCGCGCACATTATTATGTATACAGGCACCGGAAAAAACATATCAGTAATAATGCCAGCAACGTCATTCGCAAAATGAGACAGTTCTGTATCTGTAGTTTTATCCTTGCAGTTTAAACATATACGTTACTTATGCGTGAATATCCACAATCATATAGAGATGTGTTAAGCGTTGTCATGCTGAGACATATATAAATGTGCCATCTTTGAACATCATGTGTTTGCTGTATTTCACAGATGTCGCGGATGAATACATGGGACCAATATATGATTTCAGATGAGCCAATCGTTATATTAGATGATTGTGATGACTAGCGAACAACTATTTTAATAAATATGTAACAATGCTTTCAATGATTGGTGCGCAGATTTACAATCACTACATAATGTTATCCTATTATGCCAATATTTACTTTGCACATAATTAACATAATGATGTTGCTAAGCACTGTAGTTAGAACTTATATTGTTTTTTTGTTCTTTTCTACTAACATTATATGTATTGCCATGTGATATATGCAACCAACATTATCACTCAGCAAACACATTAATCTACTATATATTATAATCTCACATGTGACTTTTCAAAGAATGTAAATGCTACATAACAACTTGTAGACATTGTATGTGAACGTACATAATAACAATAGTGAGGTGATAGAAACTGTTTAGTCGTGTGCATTTTATATTATCAACTAAGTTGTAGTGCTAACATGCATGAGCTAATGAATGTTAGTTAAAGATCATGAAACCATGAACATTTGTGTGTACATTTTATTCACACGACTAACTATAGTTTAGTGTTATTAGTAAACGTTCAACACTAAGTGAGGCCGATGATAAAAGCAACATTATTATGTTGGTTTATATTATTTCACGTAGAAATACATGCATCACACAAAAACTAAAACACACACATACACACACACACTGTTGCTGAAATGTGTGCGTATGCAAATGTCCACTTCATTTATGTTCATATGTTGACATTAGTTATAAAGGATCATGATCATTATGAATAACTAACGTGAATGAAATAAAAATTATATTAACAACATTGTCATTGTGTTGAATGAATTTGGAAAAGTTGAGAATCCAAAGATCTATACTTTGGAATGGTGTTAACATTTTGACACATGTTACATGTACGTCAAATCAACACACATCTTTCACTTATACATACACATGTGACAATGTAGTAATCAACATGAAGATGAAGTGATACAACAACTAATCACATACATTGCAATGTTAATGATGTTTAAAACATTAGGGTCTTTTCATACAAACATGCATTGAGTGTTAACATGTTCTCCTCCAATAATCAATAGCTGAGCAGGGTTTATCCCCTTCTCGGGGATATCGTGTACAATGTAAACATGCAATGTTATTGAGTGTCCAATTGCGGATGTCATCAAAAGAGGGAGGTCACAAAGTACATGTACATGTACAAAGTACATTTAAACATGAAAACAAACAGCTACATTTACGTTTGATCATGCGTTACACATTACAAGCATTGTATAATGTATAGCAACATTACTAGACGCTGGATCTGGTAGATGTGTGAAATGTGTTACATCATATAATAAATTGAAGCAAACTAAGTAACATGTTTTATATGATGTGACCTGTTCCTTTAAGAGTTGAGCATAGGATTTTCCCTTGACACATCATAACATTAAGACTAATGTGACACGCAAATCATCATAACATTGAAAAGTACAATGTTATGCAAATAATAAACGTAAGGGGTGACACGATGAAGTGAATGACCTCCACACTGTAATGCCAAGCACATTTTAATTATGAGCAATAGAACGTAAACAGTCCTATAATGTTATAAGTCCCCGCTCCATTGACTCCATTGATGCAGAGATGAGGTTTTTTTTCTAAGTGCAGTCCTGGCAACCTTGCCGATCCTTCTCCCCTCCAACTTGCCAACTTTAGTTGGCGGGACCAATTGCCGATGAAATCTCCATTTCTGAGTGCCGATCAGCACCGATAAGCTGATCGGGGCTACTTGAATACAGCCAATTTCAAAAAGTGCCGAAAAGTGCCGATAAGTGGGTTATCGGCAGCCGCTTGCCAATAAATTTTTATCGGCAAGAAAAACTGCCGATTTTGAGCACTTATCGGCGCTTACTGAATCTCAAATCCAATTTTGGCGGGAAATGCCGATAAAAGCCTTATCGGCGCTTACTGCATGAGGCCCTAAATCCTCAATCTGATTGTCTCAAGTACCATGTGACTCCCTTTGGATGACATCACATCCTTTCTCCCCCAAACCTCTGTCACATGGTCTACTACAGCCAATCAGAGTTGGGATTTAGTTCCCATGCTCTGATTGGCTCAAGTACCATGTGATGGCGGCCATCTTGCTTTTGATGACGTCATCTTATTCTGATTGACTGGCTTCATTTCACATGGTTTTTACTGCCCAATCAGGGCCTTGGGAACCATTTGATTGAAATGTGACATCATAGGCCTATAAAAAGCCTATGTTGCCTCATTTTAGAGCAAGGAGCAGAGGAGGACGGACCTCCTCCAGCAAGAAGAGGACCAGGGCAAACCGGAAGAAGATACAGATGAAGAGGAAAAGACATATGAAGACCCCGAAGACCCCAGAAGACCCCCAAAGACTGACGGAATGGATTACAAATTTTAAAAAAGAAGAAAAATACTTGGGTTTTTATTTTTTAACCTTGTTCCTGTGTGTGGATTGGTTCGTGAGTATGCGGTGTCCCCAGGAGTCGGTGGGTGAGGTCATCTAAAGGTAAGTAAACAAAATAAATGTATGTTATTTTATTTTTTCAGGTTTTACATTTTTTTTTAAAATGTGTTATTTTTTTTTAAGGCAAAGTTATTGTCCCTGTATTTATGTATGTCCCTATGGCTATACATACATACATACATACATACATACATACATACATACAAACAGGGACAATATATGGTTGTTATGTATTTTTATTTTTCATGTCATTTAATTGTTTCTCATGCCCATTTATTGCCCCTGTATTTATGTATCTCCATATGGATATATATATATATATATATATATATATATATATATATATATATATATATATATATATATATATATATATATATATATACACAGTGGTTGACAAATCACCAAAAAATCTACTCGCCACACAAAAAAATCTACTCGCCACCTAGTACCAAATGTGTGCTGCTTGGGCCAATATTTACTCGCCCGGGGGTTAAATCCACTCGCCCGGGGCGAGCAAATGTATAGGTTTGTCGACCACTGTATATATATATATATATATATATATATATATATATATATATATATATATATATATAAAGGAACAAAAATTGTAGCGCCAGAGTAGAAATGCGAGTGTTAATAAACTAATGAGTGACTAAAGTGTATAAAGTTAAATATTGTGTTTAATGTGCAAAAAATTCTAATACATATGTATCAATAAACAAAATGGTAAAACACAATAAACTTGATATAAAGATGTGAAAAAGTGTAAAGAAAAGAATGATAAAGTCCAACCAGTCCTTTAGATGTTAGTCCAAGAATAAAGGTAAATAATGCTGATAAAGGGGTTCTCCGGCTGCTCTCACATGGGATAAACCACATCCAGGGGTATCTAGAAACAGAAAAAGAGTGAGAGCGCACGCCCCATAGCATAAAACTGTGTTTTTAATATGAAAAGGGGGAAGGGAAGGGGGGGGGAAGAAACACACTCACAAGAGTAAAATGATAAAAAGACAATTTGTGATTATATCACCACCATCCGGTTTCTTTGCTGCAGAATGTCAGTCCTTGTAGGCTCCCTCAGGGCTGCTTGTGGAAATCACAGCTCACCAGATGCCAGGGATTTCTTAGATGTGATCCCCATTTGAAGGGCATTCTTCCGGACCGGGCCTCAATTGTCTACAGAAAGGCCATGAAGAGCATTTTAGCTCCCACTAAACTGAGATCAGGTAACATGTCTAAAAATTCAGCTATTAATGGTCTAAATGGTAACCACAGATGTGGACGAGGTAGATGTATTACCTGTAGACATTTGAAGACCCACTCCGAGTTCAGTTCTCCCAATAGAGATATTATCTACCAGGTTAGGAATTTTATAATTTGTCAAAGTTCTTTTGTAGTGTACTGCATCCAGTGTGGTTGCGGGCAACGTTACATTGGCCGCACCACACGACCTCTCTGCACTCGTTTCCTGGAGCATAGGAGAAGTGTCATAAAGGGAACAATTGCCAATATTATTTCCCGACACTATAAAGCTATACATAATCAGGACCCTCAATGTATGACGGTTATGGGCCTAGAAGATATTTCACCTTGTGTTCTGGGAGGCGATCGTTTTAAGATCTTGTGTAGACAGGAAACTTATTGGATCCACCAGTTGGGGACCCTTACCCCTGGTGGTCTCAATGAGTGTTTGGATGCCAGTACGCTGGTCTGATCTTCTGCCAACTTGGACTCTCATCGCTCTAAAATAGGGAGATTAGTGGGTCTGCCAGTTCCTCGCTATCCTCTTTTTCCTTCACTCCAACATCAGTTCACTGTTCATCCCCTTCCTCCAGTCCTTTCCCCATCCCCTCCCCCCCTTTCCCTCCCCTTTTCCCTACCCCCCTCCCTTTTCTCCCCATCCCACTCCTTTTCCCTTTGCCTCCCTATCCCCCCCATTCCCCACGTGTCCTTTCCCCACCATTGTTCAGTCCATTTTCTCAGCCATTCCTCTCCTCTCCCCCTTTCCCCCCTTCCCCCTCTTCCCCCCCATACATAATGCATGTTTCATTATCATCCATTGACATTTTTTCATTTTTATTTTAATTTTATTTTCATTTTATTTTCATTTTTCAAAATTATTAATATTCTTTATCATTAGCATTTGAATTATTAGTTTTATCTGATGAGTTTTTTTTAATATTTTCAAGGTTATTATTCACCATTCATATGCCCTTGTTAGTTTTTTTTTTTCTCTCCTCTCCCTGTTTATAGTCTCCAACCTTTTGGTTATTGGTAACACAAAGATTAGTGCTACCATCTAATATATCAATGTGCTGATTGAGATAATAATTTTTCAATAATTTAAGAATATTGTCTCTGTGAATGTATATACATGATTGATCATGTGTTATTGCTACATTTGCTTGGGGAAATTTATACCTCATTCATGATGGTTAAATAATCCGATACACATCAACATGTATATATATATATATCCATACACTTTGATTTGGACAATAGTGTTTATTTACTTAATTCATAGTTGCTCATCTTGTATGTGTATATTATATTGTCTATATGTGCATGTTGTATTGATGAGTTTTTATTGTTCTTATTGCTTTATTGCTTCACATATGATTATTGGATCTCAATTCATTCCACCCCTGTGTATTTTATGTTTTGGAGCCAATTTAGGTTTTTTATTATTTTTTATTTTTCATTTTTCATTTAGTATACAACTGGGGTTAATTTTAATTTTATAGCATTCATTCAATCAATTGGTCTACATTATGAATCTGAATCCATTTTAAATAATTTTAAATATTACTAATAATGAATTTAAGTATCTATTGTGGTAAATATATGTTTGATTTTTCCATAGATCCTTCCTGCATTATGTGTTTTTACCTTATCCATATCTTGTCATTTAGCCAGTTAGTTATTTATTTATATATTGTTTAGTATACATAGTTATGCCCAGCTTTACCAGCACATCATGGGTTAAATAATTATTCCATTACGGGTTGCTAAGCAACGGACTAGCTATAAATATACAGGATTGCATTCTATTCACTATCAGCCCTTTGAGAAAGTCGCCCAGCAGTGACGAAACGCGTCAGGGACTCTGATAGCGTGATTATGTCACTACGACGCTGCGCACGCGCACGAGGCCACATCCAGCGTGGGATTCACACGGCAGCCATTCTTAGTGGAGAGGCAAGTGTTTGGACTCCGGTGGACTGATTCCAGTCGGCAAACGGCACCCCTGGCATCCGGTGAGCTGTGATTTCCACAATCAGCCCTGAGGGAGCCTACAAGGACGGACATTCTGCAGCAAAGAAACCGGATGGTGGTGATATAATCACAAATTGCCTTTTTATCATTTTACTCTTGTGAAGTGTGTTTCTTTCCCCCCCCCTTCTCTTCCCCCTTTTCATATTAAAAACACAGTTTTATGCTATGGGGCGTGCGCTCTCTCTCTTTTTCTGTTTATATATATATATATATATATATATATATATATATATATATATATATATATATATAGAAGAAATGACCTATGCGCAAATTGCAGGGAGAGGAAGAGAAGAAGGGGGGGAGAAAAATATCATAGGGCAGTATGTCAGAACAATCAGGACTTAGGTGGTAAGATATGCAATTACCTTTTGTCAGCAATTTAAATCCTTTAATCCACAATGGGACTCAGGAACTCTGCTACTGATGAACTTCAATTTCATCTTAAAAACAACAGTTGGTATCCCACTCACATGTGTTGAATCGAATAAGAGCAGTTGAGAGTTTAAACTGAGTCTCTCACACTCATATCACAGAGACGCCGGTCCACTGCACGGCTGGTGTGCCAGAGTCCTTCCGCATCATGTGTGACAGAGACCCACTGCAGAGAAACCCTCGGCACCGGAGCAGAAGCCGTGACAGAGGACTGTGGAAGACGAACTCTCGCGAGAGTTGGAGCCGACACACGTGATGCGGAAGGACTCTGGCACACCAGCCGTGCAGTGGACCGGCGTCTCTGTGATATGAGTGTGAGAGACTCAGTTTAAACTCTCAACTGCTCTTATTCGATTCAACACATGTGAGTGGGATACCAACTGTTGTTTTTAGATAGGAATTTTATTAAAGGTTTTACACTATATTCCTTTTTTCCTATATTACTTTTCCCCTCCTCTCCCCCCCCCTCCCCATGTGAGATCCATCCCGTGGCAAGACACCTTCCAGCAGCAGAATGATGATGAAGCTGTGAAAATCGTTTGAAGAATCGTGTGCAGTCTAAGAAATCTAAGACGAAATTGAAGTTCATCAGTAGCAGAGTTCCTGAGTCCCATTGTGGATTAAAGACTTTAAATTGCTGACAAATGGTAATTGCATATCTTACCACCTAAGTCCTGATTGTTCTGATATACTGCCCTATGATATTTATCTCCCCCCCTTCTTCTCTTCCTCTCCCTGCAATTTGCGCCTAGGTCATTTCTTCTCTGTATACTCTATTGCGGCAGGTGTGGAGCCGTGGACCTAAGTGGCAGCATTCTGTAGGGTTAGTGGTTTTAAGGGTTAATCACCTCTCAGTTGATTGATTGGCAAGGTGTATAGTTTATATACTGTACATCTAACTAAGTGTTTGGTATTTGCGCTGTTGTATCTTGTTCCTTTTATATATATATATATATATATATATATATATATATATATATATATATATATATATATATATATACTGAGTTAAGTTATGGTGAGTAAAAAAAGTGACAAAAACCCTCCACAGGAAAGCAAATATGCAAATATAGCTGTATGCTCATCTGCATGTCTTATATATATATATATATATATATATGAAGTAACACACAGCGCAATCCCACAAATATATCTAATAAATCAATAATACCACATATACATCGGAGGGTATTAACCCTTACAATCTATCTATCCCTAACTCTGTCTGCAGCCAATTAGGTCTACAGATCCACAAGCTGTAAAGGGTTAGATACCAGAAGATTGACCTTGGCACATGGGGAGACAAGAGAGAGAAAACAACATAGGATAGTATGTCTGGAAATTGAACCCCTTAATTGGTAAAATATGCACTCACAGCGTTTCTTGTAATTCAGGCCTTTTATCCACCCTGGGACCCCACAAGTACCATGAGTACCAGGAGTGTCACGAAGAGTACCTGGGATCTAATTATATGAACTGTGCAATTAGAGCAAAATATACTATACACCAGGAGAAAAACAGAGGTGTATAGAAATATAAACAAAGGAACAGTGACTGCTGTAAGCCCAGCTGGGAGCCGGTAGATTTGATGAGTGTGAGATACTCTGACATTCTCAATTGTTTTTAAAGAGCACACAAAGTGTGATTTTTTTACCTACTATGATCTATTAAGTTTTTTATCATTAAAACTGTGTTACACTATTCTGTGTGTTCTTTACCTCCCCCTATATATATATTACCACAACCTATGAGATGGAAACTTGGCAGTGAAGAATCGTTGCAGAATATCCGAGGATACAGATCCAGGAAACATTCCCAGTTTATCTACAGAGTTCCAGATCCCAGGGTGGATAAAAGGCCTGAATTACAAAAAATGCTGTGAGTGCATATTTGACCAATTAAGGGGTTCAATTTCCAGACATACTATCCTATGTTGTTTTCTCTCTCTTGTCTCCCCATGCGCCTAGGTCATTCTTCTGATATATATATATACATACAGGGACAATAAATGCTTCTATGGCAAATGGTTGTTTTGATGCTTTTTATGTCGTTTGCTGGTTTCTTTAGAACTGTTTCTGAAATGTCATCTGTATTTTTATTTAGTTAGATGTAATTTTATGTGGTGTTTTAAATAGTTTATTTCAGGGGGGGCTTGCTTTTTAATAGTGGCTTCTTTTTGGAAATTAGATTTTGGTTGATGGTGTTACTTTGAACTTGCATTTATTTAATAATTGTTTGGTTATTTTATTTTAATATTGAATTGTGTAATTGATTTTATATTGGATTAATTGATGGTAATTTATTTCAGTTTACTTGTTGCTTTGTTTTTATTTTATTATTGTTTGGTTGACATTGTATATTGTATGTAATTGTTTCTTTTAGTTTGAACATTGATTGGCATAGTGTTACATAATGCACAGATTAATTGCATCATGTACACACTGTACAATTAATATATTTGATTGGCATTTATTACATATTTCATTGGCAATGCGATGTTTTGCTTTTGAGATGTGCTGTTTTATTTTTTATTTACTATGTGCTTTTTTGATTTTGAGATGTGCTGTTTTGATTTAGCAATGTGATGTTTTTATTTGGATTTGCTATGTGCTGTTTTGATTTTGGCATGTTTTGTTAATCCTTAACCATTTCTTTGTATATTGGTTAATTATATTATATAATATATGGGCATGATGAAGCCACTGTACAAATTAATGGGTGAAGGGTTGAGGTAGTTGCCTGGGAAGTGTACGTAGGCCTCGTGGGTGGGTATAGGGGCAGGGTGGGTTAACCCCTTAATTACTTTCAAGGTAATTAACCATTAAGGTAATTAAGGGGTTTGGGGACATTAGAATGTATTTGCTATTTGTTAATAATAATCCTCTACTTCAGCATATGTAGGGATCGTCTCCAGTACTAGGATAGATTTCTTATTACACCTCCGGAGGCCTTTCCCCACTGTTACGGCACTGGACAGGTTAAGGTGGACGAGCGGCTCGGAGGAGAAATAATTGAGTCTGACACCAATGAGCGTTGTCAAAAACTTCTCCTGTTTATTAAAGATTTTCAGTCAGGTTATATAGCTAAGCAAGTGAGCGAGTATACGTGCAGAAAACTTACTTCCCATTTTCTAACATTAACTCCTTATCTAAAAGTCACACTAGTCTGTCTTTGAATGAAGTCATAAATTCTGACTCGAGACTTGAGACACTAAAATGCTGAGATAGTACAATGTGACATTGTGTACTGTATGTGTCCAGACTTCCTGCTTTTACAGGAAGTGCCATCTGAACACATACTAGGCACTCAGCCAACATATATGGGCATATGTGGGGCAAAGTGAACAACAGAATGGCTATATGATTATTACAATACAACTTGACATTATTAATGAATATGGAGTACACCCTATAAAATACACATTATCACTATTTATATTTTTGTGGCAACGGAGGACACCTGCTGTATCCTGACATGCATCATATTGCTGTGGTAAGTAGAACTGTATTTATTTACTTTATTTATGTTGTTTTATGTGTTTAATAATGGGCAAATAATCTATTATCTATATCTAGATAATAGTTATTTTACACATTACTGTACTGTATGTGTTTGGTAGGGGGAGGAGGGTATTGATTTATTTAAATGTAGGACATGTTTTATTTTTTTTACACAGGGTTGGTACCTTAGATCTGCAGGGACCTATGAGACCACCTGAGGACCCCCGGATGCCCACTGGTTCCACCTGCGGACCCACGGGGGACACCTGCGGGGAAGAACTGGGTGCCCCACAGCTGTGGGGGACCCGCAAACCTGTAGGGACCACCCGAGGCCCCAGACCCCCATGGGAGTCCCCAGACACCCGCAGGCCACCCATGGACCCCATTGTGGCCCACGGTGACCTGTGGGGACCACATGGAGGCTCAGAGCGCCTAGCGGAGACCACCCCGAGACCCCCAGACCTGTGGGCACCCCACTCTGGTGCACTGTGGGGCCTGTGGACACCTGTCGGGCCCACCAGGGACTCCCATCAGCCTGTGGTATTAATCCTTTATGTAAAATAATAGATCATGTTTTTATGGGGGGGCACAGGGTGGGTGGGTTATGTATTTTTTATTAAATATGGTAATGTTTATTGTGGGGCTATTCTGTGTATTGTTTTTATTGTGGGTATAGGGTGGTTAGTCCTCCCGGGTGGGTAGTGGGTGAGGGTGTTAGGCCTCCTGGTTGGGTAGTGGGTGAGGGTGGTTATTCCTCCCGGGTGGGTAGTGGGGGGATGTGGTTAGGCCTCCTGAGTGAGTGGTGGGGGAGAGTGGGTTAACCCCTTAATTACTATAGCGATTAATTACCGCTAAGGTGATTAAGTGGCTAGGGGACATTAGATTGACACTTTTTATTCTTGTGTATGTTTTGCAGCACCGGAGGGCAGGGATAGGGTGAGGATGAGGACAGCCTTCATTGTGGCAGCATGGCAAAGGTGAGTGCAAGATGTATTTATTTTATTTATTGTGATGAATGTATTTTAAATTGGCAAATGCACAATTATCCATATCTCGATAACATTCATTTTGCCCATTATTGTACTGTATGTGTTAGGGGGTGGGGGGGGCTGTATTTTTTTACAAGTATTGTTTATGTTTTGGGGGCACACCATTGGTACCGCAGGCCAGCGGGGATCCCCAGACACCCGCCGGGACCCCCGGGCAGCTGTGGGGGGGGAAACATGCGGAGAACCCCGGACTTCTGTGGGGATCACACGGGGACCACAGCGGGGTCAGCCGGGGACACCCGCAGGCCTGTTGTAGGGATTGTGTGTCTGCAAAAAGGTAAACAAAGAAAAAAATTCTAAGTCCACCTCCTTTTGCTGGCGTGTTTTTTCTTGCGCATTTTGAAAGCACAATCAGTTATCACAGCTTTGAGAGTCACGCAGATTGGCAGAAATCAGCACATTTAGCTGATCGGACAAGCTTTTTGGGACTTAGAAAATGTTCTTGAAAAAATCCAGTTTAAGAACGCAAACTCCCTGTTATCACTCAGTGAATCTCTCTGAGTGCAATATTACGTTCTTAAGCACTTATCGGTCTTTAAAGCACTTATCACTGCTTAGTGCGTACCCCCCATGGTCTCCAAATCCTGGAGAACCATAGTTTAGAACGTGTCTATAAACCATCCCTTAGATTGATAAGGGAAGTACGTTGATTGTGGCCTAAATGGGGAGTATATAATAGCCAAAGATGGTTCCAAAGTGTCTAAAGTTACTAGCCCATGCCTACTGGGAGGATTGATAATAGAATCTTGTGCAATCTCTGTCTCTAGCAGGCCAGAACCTACATGACCGGTTGAAGCCAATTGAGGCACACAATCTTGTGAAGGATGTAACAGTTCATCCTGTGCACTGGGCAGAAAACCAACCGGTGCTGATAGTGATGTTTTGCCGTGTTAAATTAACAGGCGCATAAAATAAGGATTTAATTTCACCCTAGTCGGTCTCCCTTAAATGTACATCTGCACACACTTCTTACATATGGTGTCAGAAGTGGAATGAGAGTTGGCCCTAAAATTTTAAAGGGGCCCAGATACTGCCTGTGAACATTTTTGTGCTTTTGCCTAAATACAGTTCTTGCAACAGTCTGATAAACAAAACAAAGAATCACGTGCAGAAGTGACCAGAATTGAAGGGCTACACATCCAGGCAGGAAAACTACACTGCACTGGAGAAGGCCACAATGCCACAGTTTGACTGGGAGGACTGCGACAGATGGTGACCCACACAAGGGACTTATTCTGTGACTAGAGTCTACCCCACAACTTGTGTGAAATAAAAAAAACATGGGATTTTAAAATGGCCGCCCATCTGAAGTCAAATACAGACTCTGCAAGAATGGGGAAGAAATGTGTTCCTGGTGTAAAGAGCCCAGCCACACAGAGCAGTGTCCCTTCAGGCCTTATTCTGATGATGAGTATGATCCCTATGTGGCCCAGAAAAAGGGCAGGAATATTTTTTTCAAAGTGCCAAGGAACTGTAGCAGCAAGCAATGCGCTGTGGTAACAAAGACAATTCAGAGGTTTTTCTTAGCAAGTGCACATCCAGCATCACTGATGAGAAAGAATGTGTGCACAGTACTACTGATGTCCCAGATTCTGCAAAAGTAAAGAAAAAGAAAAAGTCTACAGAGACGCCTGTGAGAGCTACGAACTTTGCAAGCAAAGTCTGCCCAACTGTAGGACTACCAGATGGGTTCCAGCGAATGTAATAAAAATGCACAGATGCGCACCAGGGATTAAGTAAATGTTATTTATTAAAAATACACAAATAATACTGACAGGATCCAACCACACCTCAGCTAAAATTGTTATACAGCTCAGATATAGGGACCATAAAGATGACCTCTAAAATATCTAAACCCTAAACAGCATAACACATAGAACACAATAAAAACGAATATAATCAATGAAAGAAAACAATCCCAACGATTTAAAGTGAAACCGCTATAAGGACTATCAACAAAACTGACAAGGGGAGACGGACACTCACACTGAGGCAGAAATGCGGGTCCACGGTGTCCGTATTGGGATCCGGATCACGGCACCGTAGAGCTGGAACACACCGCTTGTGCCTCTCGCAGGCTCCGTCTCAGCTTGTCAGCAAACACGCGCAGGATGACCTTCCACAGAGAGTGAGCCGTCACCCCACATTACCCTCGGGAATGAGTCGCATAACTGAGGTTACAGCGAATACACAGAAAACAGCTGAAATAGCGCCTCCCGAGGTCAGGAAGAAAAATACTCCTGATAGCCCCAAAATGGAGGACAAGATGGGGAATTCCCTGTAATGAACCCTACCCCACGGAAGAGTGGCACTTCTGGTCCTATGAGGATATGGATAAGGATGAAGATAGCTTTTATGGGGAACCCGAACCGAGTCACACCCACAAAACACCCCATGAATGGTGGAGGTGCCTAAACTTGGTACGCTCTGAACAAACAGGACTCTATGACCCCGAATATTCCTGCCAGCTAACGCAACTGCAAGAAAAGCCTGGCGGATACAGTGAAGCTGCTGAAGTTTCAAATAAAGACAGAGACCCCAGTATCCCTGATGGGACGGAGTCGTCCAAAATAAAAAGGCAGGAATATAAAAAGAAAAGTAGTTCTTCACTTACCGTGGAAGGAACAGACATGGCCGCAGATCCCGCGAAGAAAAAGGGGGTCCGAGATGCCCTGTAGCCTAGATAAAATGGAGGATTCATCACGTGGATGACAGAATATTCAGAGGGCGCAAGGCAGAAGTCGTGTAACCCAAAGAAGTGTCTGTCCGGTGCCAACAGTGAGGAACCCATAACCGACCATACCAGGGAAGTGGAGCCGGAAACAGTGAGTGACGATACCTTGACCAGCCCTGAAGATGCACTGCAAGCTGCCAGGCATTACTGTGATCTGCTCTGTAAATGATTGAAACAGGAGATGGAAGCTTATGCCAGCCTACAGAGTGATCTGTTCTCAATTGCCTTTGACTGTGGGACAGTGATGAACATGGTGCATCGCTTATGTAGTGACTTAGAGAGCTGGATGACTGAGCTTAAAACAGCAAACGCTACTATTATTGTCATGGATGAAATCCAGAATCAATCTGATAGATTGATTGCTAATCTGAAACAGAAGTATGAGGAGGCACTGAACGAGATTAGACTCTCTCAGCAAGAGGTTCGCAATTGCCATAGCGAGGTGGAAATCTCTCAAAATGAGGTTCATACTCTCTGCATAGAACTGAATGCCTCACACAAGGAGGTCAACAGAGTCCAGACAGAGGTGGACATTTCGCAGAATGAAGTTCATACTCTCTGCGAAGCACAGAATGGCTCACACCAAGAGATCAGCAGTTGCCGCACAGAACTGGAAGTCTCTAAAAAGGAAATTCACAGTCTCGCTGAGGAGCTGCACATCTCTCAAAAAGATGTCTAAAGTCTTAGAATGGATCTTAAAGTCTCTCAGAAGGAGCTTCACACCTCAACCTAGAGATAGAAATCTCATGCCAGGAGACCAGGAGTCAACTCAGAAGTGCGTATGTGGAAGGAGGACTATGAAGAGGCCATCAAATGTTATAATCTGTAAAAAGAGAAAATACAAGGCTGAAAGAAGAAAATTCTGATTTCACTGACCACGTCAATGAAAACAATGAAAAGCTGCACAAGCTATAAAAAATAATGAAACTACAGGGATACCCCACATTAATGTACGCAATGGGACTGGAGCATGTATGTAAAGCGAAAATGTACTTAAAGTGAAGCACTACCTTTTTCCCACTTATCGATGCATGTACTGTACTGCAATTGTCATATATGTGCATAACTGATGTAAATGCCGCATTTGTAACAGGCTCTATAGTCTCCCCACTTGCGCACAGCTTCGGTACAGGTAGGGAGCCAGTATTGCTGTTCAGGACGTGCTGACAGGCGCATGCGTGAGCTGCTGTTTGCCTATCGGGCGATATGTCCTTAGAGTGAGTGTCCTTAAACCAGGGTATGCCTGTATTTGAATATGAAAAGTTAGAAGCAATGGAGCAACACACACAAGCAGAGCACCTACTGCAGAACCAACTGTAAGGTCTGTGTGCGTACCTACAGATTGCCAAAGAGAAGCAGTGATGTCTGCAGGAAGAAAATCTGCAGGTTGCTAAAGACATAGAAATGCTGCAGGAACGTCTGATTATCCAGTGTGTCCCCACAAAGCAGCATGAGAAACTAAGGGCTACCATGAGCTTCACCAGAGCATCACTAGAGTCCAAGTTAGAGGCCAGTTGATTCAGTACAAGACTGAGCACAAGAATGTCCAGAAACTGAGACCAGGAGCTTTGGCCCGAGCGAAGAAATCCACAGAACTCCAAAATATAATGAAGAATGCGTTGATGTACACTCAGAGCAAGCTCCAGAAACAGGATTCTATCACTAATGAGCTAAACTTCTTAAAAGGGGATAAAAGCAGCAGAGTAATTCAGAAGTACTACAAAGCTCTTGTCCAAGCAAGGTTGGAAAGAGAAATATATCTTCGCAAACGCTCTGCAGCGCTCACCATACAGGCTGCCTACAGATGAATGAAAAATTGTCAACTAAAAAGCCAGAATAAAACAGCCTGCTTTCTTCAATCCATATGGAAAATGCAACGTCAAAGAAAGAATTATGAACATTTGAAGCAGTGTGTAATCTTACTCCAGTCAAATGTTAGGAAGTGTCTGCAGCAAAGATACTATAAAAAATGAAGGAAGCTGCTGGTGTGATTCAATCCAGATATAGGTTCTACATCACAAACAAGCACACTGTGAATTCCTATAAGCGCACCCACAATGCCATCTCAGTACTATGATCGGCTTTCCACACAAATCAGGAAAGAAGAACCAAATTACGACTTAGAAGCGCAATCCCAATATGGTCATGCTACTGTGGCCTTAGGGCCCAAGCAATATTCCTCACAATGAAGATAGCCATTAGAAAGATACAGTCTTTGGCTAGATTGAGGCAGAACTGTTTTGGTGTACAGGTACAACATTAGGTAACTACCAAACTAAGACGCCATGGAAGTCAATCGGTATGAATGAAAACTCCACCCAGATTGAAACAACCATGAATATGGCTACAGAACCCAATGCAGGTGGTCTCCCTAAACTCAGGGAAGAAAGGACCGCCAGACGGAGGGGAAAATATGTGACCAAGCGGTCAGAAGAAAGACTGTGCTAGGGAAAAGTCTGCCTCGAATGACTGAAGAGTGCTGAGCACAAGCACATTCTTGGAGGCATTACTGACCTTGTGAAACGGCTCCAATCCAAGCGGGACTGAAGGTTCTTGTTCTCCATCAACTCTTATTCAAGCTGCAGGGATATATCTAGTGAGAGTGGAAGGACGGGCTTTGACCATGGTAAGCCCGAGCTTCCCACAAACAGGGGAAGTATTTAACAGGGACTTATCACAGAAACTGCCTCTAAATCCAGCAGTGTGCTGGTTAATTGTACACAGGCAATAAACCAGACTCCACTTGGCTGATTAGGACTCTTAGAAAAAGCATGATGTGAGAAACAGGAGAGGGATTCCTTAGCTCACATTAGAGCTGACATAAGGTGAAAGAGGTCTGCAGAGATTTCCTTAGCCCACAACTGGACTGACCTGAGGAAAATATGATGTCTTGATGCACACAAAAGGACTGTATGCTGACAGCAAGACAAGGGTACAAGACCTCTATACCTCGACACAGAGGTGGAGAGTTCCATAGTACACAAGAGGATGCTGACACAGGAGAACAGAGAGGCCTTACCCTACAGCTACAACAATAGAAACAGATAACAGACTTTCTTGTTGGACTGATGTATACAGTATATATATATATATATATATATATATATATATATATATATATATGAGAAAAGATAAAAACTGCTGTGCTAGCCTGGATTAATGAATATGAGATGCACAGTGAATATTAATGCACAAATTGCCAAAGTGACTGCACAAAGACAAACTACATAAAACATATGACACACATAAATACAAACAGACCGGGGAAAACAAAAACGGGAAGGGGGGAAGGGACTCAGAGTCAGCCCCAGCGCGCGGGACTGTCATCTGTAAGGAATTGGATATCGCCCCCTTACCTGATCTACGGTGGAGCCTAACAGATGAAGACATCGCTTTGACCTGGAGATGAACTAAGTTTTAATTTTTCCTGTGGCGGCCACCTTTAACCTAATGCGGCTTTCTCCGCGAGTTTTTTTAAAACGCTGCGGCGCGCGCCTTTTTTTTTTAGTTTTCCCACGCCGCGGGCGCTTTCAATGATAAGCGCCATTAGCGCTTATCTGTTGACGCGGCCGCCGCGCGGGAAACTCCGTTCCCGTCGGAAAAAAAGCCCCGCATTTAACCCGGCAAGCTTTAGAATAAAGCTGGCCGGGACAGTATGTAAGTTTCTATATTATTGTTGTTACATTATATTATTATACCCTTACCTTGGTGCGCACCTGTGCTTTTTTTCATGGTTGCCTGGTTCTGCCGACGGAGTCTTCCGCCGGGGTCCGTCTTTGGAGTGGGGGTATACACTTCGAACCACAGGAGCTGCAAGAGGAAAGGGGAGATATTACTTTTCTACACTCATAGGAAGCAAGAGAGCGGACTGAACATTCTTTGACTGGCTCTTTAATAGTAATTGTGTCCATTACTGTACTATATGTAGTGGGGTTTGGGGAGGGGGGGTTGTATTTATGTATTGCACTGTAAAAAAAAATTGAATTGGGAAAAGCACTATTAGCCATCTTTGGTTAATAGCTCTTTTACCCAATCCTATTGTAGGTACAGGGTATGGGTGAAGGTGGTAATTACCTCAGGGTTGTTGTTTAGGTTTTGCGGGAGGGTAGTACGAGGGGATTAACTCCTTCATTACCATAGCGGTTACCGCCACTAAGGTAATGAATGGGTTAACTTCTACTGCCACCCTCCCGCAAGGACTAAACACCCATCCTGGGGCAACTACAAGCTTCACCCGTCCCCATAACCAACAACTATGCAGTGCCTGCTATTTAACCCTTTCATTACCTTAGTGGTTAGCCGCTAAGGTAATGAAACTGACTGCAATTTTATTTTTATAGAACAGGATTGATACCGGAGGCTGGTGAGGATGCGGGAACATGAGGGGACCCCCAGATCTTGCTCAAACAAAAAGCCTGCCACTCAACCTGTAAAGTTGGCGCTGTATATCTGATTTGAATGTGGTGCATGAGGGAATAGAGCAACTTTTATTACTAAAAATTGTTTGTAAACTCAAAACGGGTTTCACAAAAAAGAATCCTTCTCAATATGCACTCTACATATGATTATCTTTTTTTGCAGAGATAATTGCAGAGTCAAATACTCAGAACATCGCAAGAAAACTGAAAGAGTGCAAGGTTCCCAAGGGACCCCACTAGTAGAGAAAATTAATAAAATTTTATTAACATATATACCAATAGTTAAAATGAACATGCAAGTGATAGTGAATAAATGTGAATAAATCCCCTCGGTGATATTGTCCAGCTACTGCAGTATGGTGTAGTCAAAATGGATTAATAGGGTCATTAGGCTAAAAAATGACTTAATATATCCACTAGGTGGCACTATGGCCACTGTGTACGTAGTGGTGGCTAAATAGCCTAATGATCTTCTCTATGTAACCAACTGTTCCAACAGGAATAGGAGAATACGGGGGGTGCGCTGCGCCTGACATTGAACTCTCTAGTGGATAGAGAAGATATGTATATGTCTGTGTAGTTGGGAAACGATGGTACCATGTGTGTTCCTACTATTGTGACCAGATAACATATACATCACATATACAGACTCTAATGACACAGAACTGTGTAAATACAAAACGATCTCCATATCCATAAAGAGATTACCTGCTATGAGGCTAGACGCTAATCAGCTACACCTGTGTGATGATTTAGGTTGTGTTCTTCAAGTAGATGTAAGGTGTACATATATAGGACACTGCCTAGTTCAACCTCACCTAGCTTACACCAGCACAATAACCCTAACCACTGAATCCATTCAACACTCGTCTCAGATGGCAATAGAAACGCCCATCCGGTATATCACTACTGAACTAATACACGTGATGTCAATAAGGCTTCATCCCGAGCAAGATCCCGTATAAGTAATACTCCGTCTTACAATATGTGGCAGCGGAAGTATGCAGGGCAAAAACCACCCGATTGCCAAATGCAGCATGCGAGACACAATATACACATGCAGGTTGGCGTCAGCGCTATACTACCCCTATCCACGTCCCTCCAACTCCTCTGGACCGTTCACTGTAAGGACGTCAGAGTCATGACATCACTGCTACCCGACGCATGTTTCCCGTGAATTTGTCACGCTTCATCAGGGGAAGGAGGAGTCTCTACCTTTTGAACCTCAGGTCTTATATATCAAGATGTTCGAGAGGTGTGGTTGTAGGGTGGCATTTATATACATCCCCACCTCAGCCCCGGGGTCTAGTCCAGTTTTTTGGTGAGCACACGTGACAATATGCTCAGCACACGTGACAAACATGGACCCCGCTGGGGTGGGTCGACGACTATATGAATATGACGGTATGTTCAAGCAAGTGTAGGGATCCCTTATGCAAAAAGATCAGCAAATGAACCCGTTAAAGGAGGTAGCTGCTCACCACAGGCACGCTTATTCAATTAACTCTTTGCACAGTGCTAGGAGTCCCCCTTGCTTAGCGGGCCCATTCTACACAGAGTATATATTAACAGGACTGCAGCTAGGTTCTGAGCTGCATAACTGACACTCCATTTCCACGGTGTGACCCAGAGGACATCACAAGTGGTATATAGGGAAACATGGCATTATGTCACCATAAGTTAACTCCTTCAACCCCAACAGGGTTTCGGGGCAACCAGCCAGGAAGAATACCTTTATGATTGGTCTGGTTACCTCTTCACGTCACAATGACATCTTGATCTTCTCCAAAGCTATTCAAGAATAGACTGCAGGAAAATAATCTCTTCGCCAAACTGGAGAAATACCAATTTCACTAAACTTCAACTTCCTTCCTCGGGTCCTCGGGTACATTATCTCTGACACAGGACTCGCCATAAATCCAACCAAGGTCAAAGCAGTCATGGACTGGCCGTGCCCGTTATCTCTCAAAGCTGTCCAAAGATTTCTCGGATTCGCAAATTATTATCGGATATTTATCCAAAATTTCTCTCCAGTGGTGGCTCCGATTACTGCTTTCACCTGAAAAGGAGCCGACCCAGCACATTGGTCTCCTGAAGCTACCAGAGCCTTTACAAAATTAAAGAAAGCCTCTGCTTCTGCACCTATCCTGGTACACCCAGACCCTAGGTTGTCCTTCACGCTTGAAGTGGATGAGTCCGACGTAGGAGAAGCTGGAGCGATACTTTCTCAGAGAAAAAAGCCTCAGGCCAGACTACATCCCTGTGCCTTCTTTTAAAAAATATTTCTACCACTGAGAAAAACTACTACGTGGGAAACCGTGAATGTCTTGCGATAAGGATGGCTTTAGAAGAATGGAGACATCTTCTGGAAGGTACGGAGACTCCTGTCACTATCCTAACCGACCACAAGAACAAGAAGGGCGCGGAGTGTGGGAGAAAGAAAGGCAACAATAAGAGAATGCAGCTTCCAGAGCAGAGTCAGACTGAGTGAGCCAGGAGAGCTGCCAGGAGCAGAGAGTGTTGAAGGTGCACGTCGCTTGGGGTCACGATGGTCCTTATTTTTCACCAGTTTAAATGTTGTTATATCTTACATTCCTGGTTCTCAAAACATAAATGCTGGTGCACTCTCCCGACAATTTCTGGTGGAGGACAAAACAGAGGATCATCATGAGACTATTCTTCCTCCAACTTGTATTCTATCAGCCAACACCTTCGATGTCTTACCAGACATCCCAAGGGATCAACTTAACATCCCAGAAGGCCTCACAGATCCTCACAGTTCTGGAGGGATGCTTGTTCAGGCTACCTAACTGCCACAGGAGAGTAATGGAATGGGTTCAAGCAATCCAATGCGGCTGGTCATTCTCCATCGGTCTAGTCCAGTTTGTTGTGAGCACACGTGACAGTAGGTTAATAGAGCAGGTTTCTGCAGAAACGAGGGGGAGATGGAGAAGGGGAGTAGCGAGAGAGAGAAAATGAGATGAGGTGATGGTCAGAGAGTGGAAAGGGGGAAATGGAGAAATGGAGAAAGAGGAAATGGAGAAAGAGGAAAGTTTTTTTGTGAAAACCAGGTCTAGGTAGTGGCCATCCTTGTGGGTGCTGGCTGCAGGCCACTGTTGAAGGCCAAAAGAAGAGGTTAGAGAGATAAAGCAGGAAGCCCAAGGGAGAGAGGGGTCATCAATGTAGCAGCTGAAGTCCCCAAGGAGAAGAACAGGGGAGTCTGAGGAGAGAAAGGAAAAGAGCCAGGATTCAAAGTGAGATAGAAAGGCAGAAGGGGGATGAGTAAAGGTAGGTAGATGATAGATGACCACCACGTGGACAGGGAGAGGAGAGAAGATCTGGACAGTGTGAGCCTCACAGGAGGGAAATGCAAGAGAGGGAAGAACAGGAATTGTTTGGTAATGGCAGATAGAGGAGAGCAGGAGTCCCACGCATCCCCACCTGTCATCAGGGCACGGAGTGTGGGAGAAAGAAAGGCAACAATAAGAGAATGCAGCTTCCAGAGCAGAGTCAGACTGAGTGAGCCAGGAGAGCAAATAGGAGCAGAGAGTGTGAGAAAGAAGTAATGCACAGAGAGGAACTTGTTAGAGAGGGAGCGAGCATTCCAAAAGGCACAGGAGAATGGGAGAGAGAAGGGAGGGTGGTAGGGGATGGGTATGAGGGTGGAGGGGTTGACACCAAAAGGAGTAAATGTTGCATTTGTCAGGCGAGGACGAGAGCATGTAGGAGTAAGGCAGGGACCAGGATTGGGAGAGATATAACTAGAAGCAAGGAGGAGAAGCATGGATAGAAAGAATGTGTGAAGATGATTTGTAGGTGTGTGTTTCTAGGTGCTAAGCATTTCGAGGGTAGTCTCTCTTCGTCAGGTCATCAGACTACTCTCGAAACGCGTAGCCCTGTGTTGGTGGAGCTATAGTATTTTGATCACAGAAGGCCACCGTAGTTCTCAGGTGAAAGCTTCTGTCACAGGCCCTGTGACCGGACGCGAGAGCAGGGAGATCCCTGGAGGAGCTGACACAGAGGATACATTGGCTGGAAGTGCTGTACTTATATGTAAGTTCTGTATACTTACTTTTTTGGTTTAATAAAGTATTGCTTCTTACATGAGCATATGTAGATGTCGCCCTTATTTCTGAGCATTCTAAGAGGGACTGATTCGTGTTAGCTGCCCTCAGACATCAATCTACCCCCTCGAGATGACCCTAGAGGTGACAGGGATCGTTTGGAGGAAAGAGCTGAAAGATATTGTGATAGGATTTGCTCACACTTGCCCATGTGAGTAGAGCTGATATCAGCTTTATTTTATTTATTCCAAATCACCCTGCCATTCCCCATGTGTATGGTTGTATGACTGATTCGTTTACATATTATTATATTCATCTCTGTATCATTATTTGTTTGTTCCTATGACTTCACCACATCTCTATGACTACTGACTATTGAGGATCAAGGGAGGATCCTTCTTTCAAGGTTGAGCTGCAGTTTGGAGGTTACAATACATACAAGGGCAAGTATTTGACTGTCTTAGTCCATTGTTGATTATTTTACCACTGTATATATTTAGGTATTTCTAGGGGAGAGCCGTAGTTTTCCACTCCAGGATCAAACTTAAGAACTGAAGACGCAGATTGCTGAGTGCAAAATACAGCTCGCCGAGAGGGAGGAGGTGTCCATCTGTCAAGTGGCCGACCTGACACTACGCTATGAGACCGAGATGGCCGATACCCGCAAGCTGCTGGACAAGGTCAGGGAGTAGCACTGGCAGCTGCAGGTCAGAAAAAGAGGAAAAGAAACAGATTTAAGCCTTGCTCTGAGTCTGCTAGGAGATGTGGAATCGCGACTCAACGCCAAAGAAGATGACTAGCAGCTGCACTGAGTGGAAAAAAAAAGGCAGAAGGACAGCTTCAAGACCAGAGGAAGGACCTGGAGTCTGAGTGTGCTGGCCACAAGATGGCAGAGAACAAAAGCATGACCTGGGCAAGGAGCTCGAGACTCTGAAGACTGAGTGGGAACGCTACGTTGGACTCTACTGCTGCCCAGCAGGAGGTGTCTCAGATGAAGTTGGACAAAAAAATTACAAACTAAGACTGACACTGGGGTCGCAGAAGCAGTCTGTGGATAAGATGGCGGTAGAGTTAAAGCAGAATGAGGCTCCACAGAACAGTAATGCACAAGTGTCCCCACTACAGGTAAAGGCATTGGCCCGGCGCAAGCATCTGTGTCCCACAGAAACTAATACCCATGAAGGCAAGGATACAATGAGAGCTGGGGACACCGCTCAACTGCAAAAAAAGGTTACAAAGTTGGAACAACCTGAGCAAGTGAGGTGCTCCTGGAAGCGTGACTGCAATACATTTGCAGTACTACAGTCTACTTTCCATGAGGAACGGAATGGGAAGGCCAAGTTGCGATGGAGTAGCACAGTAAGAATCCCATCATACTGCAGTGCCCATGTGACCCAAAGTGGATTCCTTGCCATAAGGGCAGCCTAGGTGAAGAGATAGTCGCGAATGGGATGGAAGTGTGTCGGCGATCGTAAGATGAGAAAGACCTCACAGATTGTCCAGCGACACTCCCAATGGAGTAAGCTAAGGAGTCAAGACAGAAAGGACCAAGCCTGCGAGTCTGCCGACTGTAATAGAGAGTAGTCATGGGGTGCACTTCGCGTTAATAAGAATCCTGCCCAAGTTGAAGTACTAAAGATTAATGGTGTGGAACCCAACACTGAAGGTACGCTAATGGAGAAAGGTCCAAAAGCCATCACCACTAAAGCGGGGTTGCTGTCTTAACAAGAGAAGGCCAAACAGTCACTGGTGAGTGTATGCAATGAGCTGACAGCGGTCAAAGCTCTTCTACAGGGTAAGAGAGTCTCTGAGCACAATAGGAAGATGACAAAGATGCATCTTCAGGATTTGCAGATCAGGGTCACAGAGCGGCATAGAGTCCTGGCAGAGAGAGCTGGCAGATGGCAGGATGCTCGGGAACCTCTACAAATTGGGACATAACAAAGGTGGAGCTTCAACCCTAGACTCTGGCCAGCACAAGATAAAGAGGTAGCAAAGGACCAGTCTGCAGGCCCAGAAGGCCTAGTACTTGCCCCAAAGGGAAGACTCTTTAACTGGAAGGCAAGGAAAAAGAAGAGGTGGATGTCAGACATGTCTGACAAAGAGGCTGGTGCATGGTAATAGTGCACGGGCCGCTCACAGGACAATGGTTTGCCGGGGAGGGATATGTGATACCATCAGGTTTATCTAGGTGCTGGAACAGTGCAGTAAGTGTACTTTTCCAGATCATAGAGAGTTAATCCTCACTGGAATGGCTAATGCAGCTGCTGCCTAATTAATCAGCCTGGTCTGAATGACCTGAATGAGGAAGTGTTTTAAAAGACACAGGAAGCTGCCAGACAGGGAGAGACTGTTTTCCCCAGAGAAGGGGGGTAATAGAAGTGCTCCCCAGCTGCGGAAGCTGCTATAGAGGACCTACAGAGGAGTTTATCTGGGCTCATTGTGGGGCTGAGTTGCCTTAGGAAGAAAGGAGGAGAGACCGTGCTGAAGCAGGGACGTCTGTTCCGAAGGACTAAGATACTGTAGTGCCGACGAGTATTCTAAAACAAATCTGGGGCAATCACCAACAAGACCCAGGTACATGCTGGGTACATGCCGGGTACATGCTGGGTACATGCTGCAACATTTCAGTGACATTTCTGCAGACAGACTAATGGCCCATTGGATTAACAGCGGGGTCCCTGGCAGTCCAATTCAAACTGAATGGGACTGCCAGGGCCCTGCTGTGTTAATCTGATGGGCCATTAGACTCTGAAGAAATTTCACTTAAATGTTGCAGCATGTACCCAGCATGTACCTGGGTCTTGTTGGTGATAGCCCCAGATTTTCCAAGGCAAGTTTTAGAATACACAGCAGCGCACCTGTTAGCAAAACACTTATTATTGTATGCAGAGACTGTGTTACACTGTGGCATATAGAGATGGGTGATCTGGCACCCACTCAATACAACAATCATGATATAACTTGCCGGTGCCCACGGGCCAAGGGGGATAGTCCTGCAAAGTCCCCAAGAAGTCACATAGGTAGGAAAGATGGTCCAGGCGCTCGGTCTTTGCAAATAAAGAAATATTTAATCCAGCATAAAGTCCAACGTTTCGACTGCGTATAAGCAGTTTTTGTCAAGGTGAGAGCAGTTTAAACGTTGGACTTTATGCTGGATTAAATATTTCTTTATTTGCAAAAACCGAGTGCCTGGACCTTCTTTCCTTCTTTCTATTACACTGTGGCATATGCCAGGGCATGATTTGGCTTGGGAACCAGCTTAACTGGCCATGCAGTTATTGAGGGCGAAAGCTATGGTGTAGTTAGCTTTCCCTAAAGGGAATAGGTGTTTATTTTCTATGATTTGGTTTTCTTAAAGGGACAGTGTACCCGGAGTTTATTTGGTTGTGGCTAATAAACCACTATAGTTTAACGTTTCATACCATGTCTAGCATCTTACTAACCCTGCTGCGACGTCATCCTGCCACAATAATTTGAAAAGAAGTGAGGCCATAGCAAATATAAATAGTAAAGGCAACATCACAGAAATAGCAAAGTGCCGAGATGTGCAGTCGGGGATAGATAATATACTCCTTGTCAGCGTATATCAAATCCAGGAAACAGTGTCAGTAGGTGTCACTTGTTCACTCATTTTGAACTCCCTCTTAATCTCCAGCACTGTACGCTACTTTAATCTTGGCTACGTCATACATGGCTGCAAAACTCCACCGATAAATAGGCATTAATTAACGCATCACAATACAATCATATCATATATTTCTACCATAAGGTTATGTGATATAAATTATTACAAACCCTCCGGTAGAAAATACAGTAACCACTTTGATGCCTGTGGCTAAGTATGTATACCACAGGCACCAAAGATGTTAATAATTAACTAAAACTGTACTTCCTACCCCACTTGGTTACCTAAGTGGCTAATAAGGCATTGCATGGTAATACCTTACTAATCGCTAAGGTAAACAAGTTGTTAACCCCTACCACCATCCCCCCAGGTGGGCTAACCACTGTGCCAGTGACAACTACTACCAACTACCCCCACAACAAACATCACACCTCTTTAAAGTAATGGGCAATAGCCCTACTAGCCTTGTGCCTAAAAGGGCATTTGGCGACTTTATAAAAGATCCACTCTTACCCCATCCATGATGAAGGCCATCGTCATCTTTAGCCCCACCATAACCAGTCCACAAAATAAACAATGCTCCCTCCCACCCCCCCAAAAAATCAATCCAAAACCTATTGGCCAAAAAATGCAAACAAAAAAATCATAAAAACGTAATTAAGGCCCCATGCCTAATCTGAGCCCAATGCAATGGGGGATCAGCATCGAGACCTGATGCCCTAGCTCCTCTGTTGATTGAAGAGTCTTCCTAATGTATGTGAGTATGCCTTAACTTTTTGATGAACAAACCGTAGATCTCAACAGAAATTCTTGAAAAGTAACTATACAAAAAGAGATATAGAGAAGGCTATGAACATAGCCAGTATTAATGAAAAGGGTTAATGTATTAGTTTGCAGAAGAAGGCAATCACTCACAAGAGAACTTCTGAGTTCATCCCATTTGTCACTCAATACAATGACATGGCCCAAAATGTTAGACACATTATCAACAAACATTGGAGTATCCTACAGCGCGATAATAAGCTAAAAGAATTTCTGCCTCAAAAGCCACAAATAATATACAAAAGGGCTAGAAATCTCAAATTATCCTTAGCAACCAGCTGCCCTATTAGTACAATGAAGGAATTATATATAGTCCCATATAATGGAATCTACATCATCCAAGGGGAAGGAAATACAGCCCTGCTTACCTTCAGCGAGCTCATCTGAAAGGTGAGTCCCAGTATGTATCTCCTTGCTAATGGCATATTAAAGTAAAGAATTAATGCTGCAGAGTCCCATTCATAATTATGGAACCCCACAGCGTTAATTGTTCTTGGCCACAAGGCTTTCTGCAGAGGGGCAGAGGGTTTCCCCTTTTGTTCCCCCGCAAAAAAAGGATAATACAGTACGCCTAACTACATCTGTATTAACATCTGAAGGGGGAGATTTATGTGCCTGAGAATTTTTGTGAGAGTAAATGCTTACAATAATAATTTCCAACATATATTGTTCAAAAATTGTTTTTAGAGAAAGGGAAGTTTTGTTCAGATTAAGAAAAAAAAAACTTAAACATAATGGGGGTCATGCACTAAGCTCCGATAACTCACTTTTATAGCGCAAAGTGCTCTTAGAACGTGATTTTGAGCTCAACCCGATGCACTAAGCAACGCAAAGAGGCACTTTGCGCTCTAAAACTGACTTTTTTCTGGAATTGTTTCCAAGACAGGGGGCACCGAAGACCCGTAGTGCCCACCTGTGGGTCCCCAGACCCCCGTGGGAACCAACCGAGGCCCCTCAGACACCTGTGGGTCTTACCCGGGGCCCCCAGACATCCACGGGCCTACCGTGGGGACCCAATTGTGGCCCACGGTGACCCGCGGAGACCACCTGGTGGGCCATGGCGCCTGGTGGGACCCACCAACAGGCCTCCAGAACCTGTATGAAACAAATTGCTGGTAACCTGTAGGTCTGTGAGGTGACCAGTCAGGCCCACCGGGGACTCACGTGTGCCTGGGGTATGAACCCTGTATGTAAAAGAATAAATCATGTATTTCTGTGGGGGCGCAGGGGGTGGGTTATGTATTTAATAAATAGAATGATGTTTATTGTGGAGCAGTGTATTGTTTTTATTGTGGGTACTGGTGGTGGGGGGAGGGGGTATTGGCCCCAAGGGTATGTGGGTAGGCCTCTCGGCTGTGTAGTGGGTGAGGGTGGTTAGGCCTTATGGGGTGGGGGTTAGTGGGGGAGGATATGTAGGCCTCCCGAGTGGTGGGTGAGGGTGGGTTAACCCCTTAATGACTGTAGTGGTTAATAACCGCTATGGTGATTAAGGGGTTAGGGGACATTACATTGGCTATTGTGTTTTGCAGCACCGGAGGGGCATGGGCAGGATGAAGATGAGGATGAAGACGGCCTTCATCGTGGGTGCCTGTAATAGGTAAGTGTCATATATATTGACTGTATTTTTTGTAATTTATATGTATTTGAAATGGGGAAATGCATTATTATCCATATGTGGATAATAGTAATTTTGCCCATTACAGTACTGTATGTGTTAGGGGGTGGGTGGGATGTGTGTTGTTTATTGGGGGCAATTGTCCCCAATAAACATGCTAATGTGCCTTAACCCCTTCATTGCCTTAGCGGCTACCCGCTAAGGTAATGAAGCTGCATTAATGTAAATTTTAATAATGGACGCCATCTTTATAGAGCCCACCTTGCGTCTTGGATGCTATAAAGATGGCGGCGACACTGGCACCCGATGCCCCATAGCGGGGCCTGTAACTCGGGAAGCAGGGGTTCTCTGAGGCAGAAATCAATGCGGTTCAGCTCAGGGGACCCCCTGCTCCTGCACACTATTATTAAAAATATATTAAAGCAGCTTCATTACCATAGCGGATAGCCGCTACGGTAATGAATTATTATTTTTGTTATGTGTGTTTTAATACTAGTGTAGATGTGCAGGAGGTCTCCTGAGCTGAACCGCATTGGTTTCAGCCTCGGGGACCCCCTACTTCAGGAGATACAGGCCCATTTATGGGATGCCGGTACCCCCTGCAGAATTTAAATGTCCCGGTCACGTGACGCGGGAGCTTTAAAGTGCAGGGGATACCGGCACCCCATAACAGGGCCTATATCTCCTGAAGTAGGGGGTCCTCGGACCTGAAACCAATGCAGTTCAGGTCCTGAGACCCCCTGCTTATGTACACTATTATTAAAATATATTTATTTAGTGTACGATCGCCTGTAACAGTCTTGCATATAGATGGCAAATCTCCATGCAAATGTTACATGCAGCTTTTTTTTCTATCAGCTAGCGTACGTAAAGGTTAAGAACGCTAGCAGGGGGAAAAAAAGCAACACGTACGCTGTGGCTGTTCTGAGCTATTTTGAGCAGGTACGTTAAAAAATGGGCTCAAGGCCTTAGTGAATTGCGTCCCCGGCCTCACTTTTTAACGAATCTGCTTTTTTGCAAAATCAGAACGCAAAGCCATTGAGCTTAGTGCATTATCCCCAATGTATTTTTCATTTAAATTACCTGGACATTTTATAAAACATAAACATTTCTTAGAATAAGATTTTTTATTATTTGTATTATTGTATTATTATTATTCACAGGTTACACATTACTGAACTTTGTCTTTATGTTCAACTACATAAGAAATGTGATATCAGAATTTAACTTTTTAACAATTTGAAAAGTCTATTGACATGTAGATACAAAAATGTACAATCAGGATGGCTGTTTTAATTATATACAATTAGGTTTGATTCTGGTCACTACAGTACAATAAACTAGTCCTTTTACTTTATACCCTTGCAACAAAAGAAACCATAAATGTACCTTTGTGATGATATTTAAAATATTTTCTTGCAAACTGTTGTTAAACATATACAATATTTCCATTTAATTAATTTCCCAGTGTTTGTTTGCCTCATATTTATTTTTTTTTTTTTTAAATCAGGATTACTAGGTTTGATTAGCCATTACTATTTCTCTTCATGTACTGTTGTCCGCTACTTAGTCTTTTTTATTATGTCCTCAAGATATGTGTTACTTCAGCAGCTGGATAAAGCTATTGATTCCATATGAGCGTAAAGATCAAGAAGCTTAATATTGTTACGAGAAACATTAACATGTTGCTTTTCTTTCCTAGCAGCAGCAGGAATGTGGATAAATTTGATAAATGCAGACAAGTGGAACAAATAAAATATGGTAACTATTACTGATCTGTATCCATTACACATTAGCAACCATCCAAATGTTCTCATTGAGTGCAGAAAAAGAAGACAAATCTCATAGTTTAGAATTCATTAGCTTTTCAATTTTCAGTTTGTGATTTAGTAATTAAATTTGTTTATTTGGCTGATTAGACAGTCAATGGAACATTCAAATTGGTTGCTACTCACACAGAAGTAAAGAACAGTTTAGTGTATATGATGTTCAAGACTAAATTTAATGACGAGGCACGTTCAACTTCCAAAGTTCTATTGCTCTCATCTTGTCCACACACACAGACACACACAATAAAGTCATTAAATTGTCTACATACAAAATGAGTTGTACGATATGACTTCAGCAAATCACTCAATGGTCTCTCCTTTCTCAAACTCAGGTGTTCCAACAAATATTGAATATACCATACTGTATCTTTTTACAGATCTTTTTAGCAGAGAGAAAATGAGAAGTACAAGAAAGAAGGTACAGTATAAGTGAAGTGGAGGTTATCTTCGAGGGAGAGAGAGAGAGATAGTGAATTGGTCCAAAGGATTCAGAAACTTATTTTATTGTAGGTGTTTCTTTAGAGTGGAAAGGAGAATGTAAAGTTAATTAGTAGGAATAACAAATGTACAATGAGGCAAACCAATAAAAACCATAATAATTATATAACCTCATACCTTCTGGTATTATTGTGCCTGTACATCTTAACTCCCTGATGGCCCTTCATCCAACTTTGTAAACCAGAGCTATTTCTAGCTAATCATAAGATAACCCAATTATCTTTTCTCTTTAGGAGTTGATTTTATAGTAGATCTCAATGTATTTTACCTTTTAGCCTTTTGAATTGAGATCAAAACTTCTGTATTTCTTAGCATTAAATTGTACAGTAGTTTAGTTTCCATAGATAAATCTTGATTTTGTATACTTCTTTTAAATTGATAAGTTACTGATTTTTCTATCCTCTGCTAATAAGCATGCTTTCTCTTTTAAACCAATAGTACTGTCAATAATAGGTACTTCTAAGAAGAAAAACACTCATCGTCAGGTCTACGGGTCACCATCCTTTTGAAATTAAATTTTTTAGAATGTACTTAATACATTTATTTTGTGCAGTACTCAAACACTTTACAAAGCAACCCAATTTCAGGTTGTTGAAGGCTTTACTCATATCGAGACAATCTTTATAATACCGTTCTTTATTGTTAACTAAAATTAGGGTTTTATTAAACTACGAGCAAAAATATTTGGTAAGAAGAAAATTACATATTATATTAGTAAAAAAATATAAAATGGTCTTTTCAAAACCAAAGTGAAATAAATATATTTGTTTCTAAAAATTAAACAAATAGAAAAAAATGCAGCAATATGGATGTGTAGTAGACACCTGAGGAAAATCACTTAAAACAACTGTGACATGGCAGATTCCCAGGGTCTCCCTGTAACCTTATTCTAGGTTAAGCGGTACTGGTAATGCCAGTCTCAGTCACATATTGGGATTCCAGAGTATCAATTTTCCTGTTTTATTAGAAATACACATTAATTGGCATCTAGCCATTGAGGAAGCAAGATAGATAACAAATAAAAACCTAGCTTCATTGGAGCATTGACTGAGCTCTTATTACTGGTCTGCTTTACCAGCTAAGAGTTAACTAAGTCCACAAAAGGTCCAGCTAAACCAGGTCTTGAAATTCTCCCTCACCTTCCTTCCCAGATTACAGTAGTAGAATGTTTGAAACACTTTCTTTTTTAACTTAATTTTATTTGCCATTTTCAATGGGATACAGAAAATGAAAAAGGGAACATTTGGGACCACATCTAGCAGTTTTCACATTAAATAACATACCGGCCAGTCCAGCCCAACTTTCAGTCAAATTTGAACAGTCTTGATGGGGTCAAATTAACAAAAACTACACTAACACATTTAAAGAATAACCAAACCAGACAAGTTTTTAACGTGTCTGTTCACCAGTACCCGTGTTCTATAGGAAATGCTCTGTTTCAGGCTTTGTGCGCACAACTTCTTCAGAGGAAGCGTTTGTTCCTTTCTATATAAACGATAACTCTATTGTCCCATTGTCCCCTTGTCCCCCTTCTCCCATTTTAACCCCAGCTGGTGTCCTTCCAGCGAGGACTCTGGACACACCTACCTAAATATATGATTGTTGATTCTAATGCTTATTGACCATGAATGTGCGTATGAATTAATTCATGTATGCCCATATTTGTATATAGTATGTGCTTGATTGCATATGTAACTTTGTGTATGTCCATAACTACAGATGTATCAGGCATTATTGCACCTGATAACGCATTAGTCACACCCATTTATCTCATGCGGCTAATGGAAAGACAATAATGTCTGCTTCCGCTGACAAGTTGTGTGTGCACCGCAGCAAAGACTTAGCGAGAGCAGTAACGTCTGCTACACCTGTATGTGTGTTTGTGTGTATACTTGCATCTGTACATGTAAGGTGCACATTTTGCATACATGTTTTCATGTGTGCCTGTTAGTATATAATTATGACTGTGCCTGTATACATACATGTATAATTATGTGTGACTGAATGATTGTGTGAGTGAATTGTACCAGGTACTGTAATATGAAATACTATTGCATATGAATAGTTTGTGGAAGGTAGCTTCCCTGAAAATTTGATTCCACATCATGTGGATAGTGATGAGGACATTAGAAAAACTAGAAAAGCAAGTAGAAAATAAAAACAGACTTACTATAGTCAAGGAGACCAGAAGTTAGGGTGCTGCATGGGTTCCTGCATTATCCACAGGAAGGTTAAAGAAGCATGTTGTCAAAGTAATTAATGAATGTAGAAGTTGTTCTCATGGGAAGCAATATTATGGAAAAAGGAGAAAGGACAATAAGTCTTCTTTGCAAGATTCCTGAACTCAAATGTGGGTAGAAGAAACGGCGCCACAAAAAAGTATGCCAGGAGAGGTAATATTACAGAGGATCAGTTTGAAGAATTGACTGCATAAAGTAAGATTTTATGGATTATTTCAGACAGGACATGCATTCCATCTGCGCAAATGTTTTCAAATTTGTTTTTCACTTTTTTCCTCGGTTTTCTCTAAATTTTGCATTATCAAGACTTTTATTATTTCATACTGTATGGGAATGCACAAATGGACTTAAATACAAAGGTTTTGCCAGATTACCTCAACATTTTGAGAAGATAGTTATGTTACCTAATGTAATTTGTTCATTGCAAATTGTACAGCACATTGAGTAAAATTGATTGTCACATTGTTCGGTACTGTATGTTTGCAGTTTTGGCGATATTTTATACGAAACATTTGCCGCAAATGCACATCCCCAAAAAATGCAAAGTATCCTGAAACACTGACACAAAAGGCACACGATTAAAATAATGCTTTAATTGTAATATACAGTAGAGGCAACTCTTATTCGAACAAAAACCAGTGGCAATTCCCCAAAAGACCCAGGTACACCCAGGTACATTCTGAATACATGCCTTAAACTTTCCTTAAACTAGCCCCAGCATTTCTGCATTGATTAATGGCCTATCAGATTAACAGCGGGGGTCCCTGGCAGTCCCATTCAAACTGAATTGGACTGCCAGGGATCCCTGCTGTGTTAATCCTATGGGTCGTTAGTCAATGCAGAAATGCCTTAAACGTGCCTCAAACTAGCCCAGAACATACCCAGCACATACCCAGCACATACCCAGAATGTAACCCGGCTAGTTTACAGCAAATGTTAGAATAAACGTTGCCTCTACTGTAATTGCAGGTGTTTTACTGGAAAATCCACCTTGATACAATACCCACTTTTACTATATTTATTCCTGATGGTATTTTCCAATTAAATATGAGCAGCCTCATACAAATTTCATAAGCCAATTCTAATCTGGCTTTCGCCCCAAACACCCCACAGTGTGGAATGGAACTGGGACAACTAACTGGTGCAATATTCCTACATTTTGCCAAGTCTTTTGATACTGTTGATCATGTTATCTTGCTAAAAAAAAAACCCCAGTGCTCTTGAATAAGGAAGCATGCTTTAAAATGTTTTAATTCCTACCTATCATGTAGATTCCAACATGTGTCTATCTCAGGCTCTAACTCTAACCCCTTGAATATCACCTAAGATTGTGTCATCGGCATACATGTGTATTGAAGCTCCCTTACAAGCTGTAGGAAGATCATTGATTAACACTGAGAAGAGAAGGGGCCCCAGAACAGAGCCTTGCTGGACTCCACAGGTGATATTCAATGTTTAGAGTTAGAGCCTAAGATAGACACATGTTGGGATCTACCTGATAGGTAGGAATGAAACCAGTTAAAGCATGCTTCCCTATTCCAGTGCACTGGCGTTTGTTAAGCAGGATAACATGATGAACAGTATCAAAAGCCTTTGCAAAATCTAGGAATATTGCACCAGGGAGTTGCTTCAGATACACTATCTGTCAGAGAATTTTTAGCTAAAGGCATTTCATTTAGGGATTTTATTAACATTGGCTAAACATTTTGCAAGGATTCGAATTTTTAAAAAAAATAAACGCTATACTTTTCCCGACTTTATTTTGGATAGTTTCACTCTTGTCACGACATAGAAATTATGCTGAAGATTTTAAAAAAAATGATGACGTCACTTAAAGGCAATGAAAGCACAGCCAATCAGAATGGCTTTGCTTCAATTGCCTTTAAGATGACGTGGGAATTGCCATACAGAGTGTGGGAAGTCTATCCCTACTCTGATTGGCTCCCATACCATGTGACAGGCTTTCAATGACGTCACATCCTTTCTCCCCCAAGGCTCTGTCACATGGTATACTAGAGCCAATCAGAGTAGGGATGGAGTTCCCACGCTCTGATTGGCTACCGTACCATGTGAGGCCGTCCATCTTTCTTTTAATGACGTCATCTTAAAGGCAATTGAAGCATAGCCATTCTGATTGGCTGTGCTTTCATTGCCTTTAAGTGACGTCATCATTTTTTTTTATAGGCCAAAACACATGGTTTTCATGGCCCAATCAGGACCGTGGGAACAATGACGAAAATGTGACGTCATAGGCCTTTAAAAGCCTATGTCGTCTCATTTTGAAGCCAGACGCCGAGGACGAAGGACTCCTACAGAAGAAGAAGGACAGGGCGTGGCCGAAGACGGGAAGAAGACCCCGGAAGAAGAAAGAAGAATACAGATGAAGATGGATTACAAGTAGAAGACCCGTGGATTGATTTGGATTTTTAGTGTAATGTTTATTATTTTATGGTTTTTTATTTTATAGGTTCCTGTGCCTTGTGGATTTGTACGTGAGTAAGGTGCGCAACGGGAGTCGGTGGGGCCAAGTAATGGTAAGTGAACTAAAGAAATGTATTTTATTTAACTTGTTCATTTTTTTAAAAGCTTTTTTAACATGTGGTTTTTTTTTTGGTGGTATATAATTTCTTGCCACTGTATGTATGTATGTATGTCTAGAGAGATATATACATACAGGGTAAGAAATGATGTTGTTTTAAAAGTTTTTAAATAATTTGTCTATGCTGCTATGCTTTATTGTGTGTTTAAAGTATTTTACAATTAGATAGATGTAATTGTTGATATTGTATTGTGTTCTTGAGGTCAGGGTTAGGCTTCGTTTTGTATTTTGTATTCTTGTTGGTACATATATTTTTTCTCGGGCTAAATTGTTATGTTAAAGGCTTGAAATTGTTAATTGTTTAATTGTTAGGGATGGAATGTAAATTGTTTAGGGATGTCATTAATGAATGGTAATTGATTTATGTTTACTGGATTGGATAAAATAGTTTACTTGTTTGGAGGTATTTCTATTTTGATTGCAATTTTATTGTTAACATTCATTTGCAGAATGTATATGATGCATAGATTGGATGCATCATATATGCAATGTAAATGCAATGTATTGATTGGCATTAGAGGTATTTGATTGGCATTTGATGATTGTGATTGTAAGATTTATGTATTTAAAATGGGCACATTCACTATTATCCCTTTGTGGATAATAGTAATTGTGGCCTTTACTATACTGTATGTGTTAAGGGGGGGGGGGGGGGGTATTTCTTTATAAGTATGTATGTGTTTAGACAATAATTTGGGGGAGCACATAATTGGTACTGCAGGCCTGCGGGTAACACCCGAGGGCCCCCGCCGGCCTATAGTATCATTGATGTGCATATATGTGTATGTTAGGGGTTGTTGGGATATATATATATATATATATATATATATATATATATATATATATATATATATATATATATATATATATATATTTATTTATTTATATAGAGATATTTATTTATTTATTTATATTTACTTATTTATTTAGTGTGGGGCCTCTGTGTGTGATTATTTTTTATTGTGGGTAGCGGGAGTGGGTGAAGGGGGTATTAGCCCCAACGGTGGTTGTTTAGGGCTTGCAGGTGGGTAGCAGGAGGGCTTAACCCCTTCATGACCATAGCGGTATTAACTGCTACGGTCGTGAAGGGGTTAAGTGCACCCGCAACCCCCCCGCAAGTCCTAAACTCACACCCAGGGCCTAATACCCCCTTCACCCACCCCTGCTACCCACAATAAAGCTGGCACGGTGTGTTAACCCCTTCATTGCCTTAGCGGTTAGCCGCTAAGGTAATGAAGTGGGCTGTACATGCCTTTTTCCTGCCTCGGATGCATGCCGGGGGGCTCCGGTGCGGGTATCAGCTCCGGAGACCCCCGGCATCAGTCACAGACAGGAGAAAGGGCTGATTTTTTCTAAGTGTCGCCCTTGACGATGCTTCTCCTCCACCAACTTGCCTACTTTAGTTGGCGGGCTGGATTCCCGATAAACTCTCCATTCTGGAGTGCCAATCAGCACCGAAAAGCTGATCGGGGCTTCCTGAATTCAGCTGGGTTAAAAAAGTGCCAATAAGTGGCTTATCGGCAGCCGGCTCCCGATAATTTTTTATCGGGAGGAAAAGTTGCCGATAATTCCCACTTATCGGCGCTTATTGAATCTGGAGGGCAAAAAATGCCGAAAAACGCCTTATCGGGGCTTACTGCATGAGGCCCTTAGACACACTTTTTAAAAGATTGTATTATTCTTTTCAAATTTAGCAATGCATTTGTACAAATTAGGCAGCACTGAATTGTCTGGGGTTCATAATAGTATTATAGAGATTATTGCTGTACTTAATTTTTTTTCCATATTTGACAGTGTACAGTACAGGTGCAGCGGCCATTATTCAAACACTTCACACGTTGTATACCTCGGAATATCCCTGATTTCTTCCAACCGTACCGCCTTAAGACGCGAGTGCAGACGAGTGCAGAAAATTGCATTTTAGTGTTCTGTTTTTTAAACACCTGAAATTGACATAGTAGCACAGTATTACATTACTGTACACATTAAAATTCATTCATTTCATTGCACACAAAGAAACAGAATCCATGAAATTCAAACATAGCAACCGTGATAAACACGTGTGCCTGGGGTGATTGGCTGCATTGATGCCATGTAGAATACAGCAGAGCACAAGAAAACGGCTCCGTGATTTGTTCGAATAACGACTGCTGCATCTGTAGATATCATTTACAATGTTAACCTAAGGAATGCCATTGGAAAGGCTAACAAACCTAAGGGATACAAGTAAGATTAATCTCTCTGTGTTGGAATACTAGCAATTTAGCCTTCTGATTTTTAGGTAGTATTTTTACTCTATGGGAAACGCATGGAAGTTTTCTTTGTTTCTAGCCTAACTAACTTAGATGGGCAAACAATAAATTTGTAAAGATCTGTGAACTGTAATATTGAAATGGTTCTGGGCAAATATCTAAAACAGATAAATACATTTACCTCGACGTTTTCATCTCTTTTGTTATCAGTAAAGTTCTTCCATATTTAAAAAAAAAATAATAATTACCTGTTTCTGGTGATAGGAGATGAATTCAAAAGGCGTTAACTACATTGTACTGTGTCTGGAGTTATGTGAACAGACCTCATGCTGCTTGCAATGGGGTTTAGTTTATTATAATAATAATAATAATAATAATAATAATAATAATATGTCATTGACTGCTTAACAGTCAGCGACTTATATTATTATTAGCCCCATTTATTTGTAAAGTGTCAACATATTCTATAGTGGAGTACAATGTGCTACAAATGAAGCACCTGTTATCCCAAGGCCATAAGTGCTAACACACATGATCCATACAGCAAGTTTGAACAGAATTTTTATTGTGGCTTTAAGTAAATGGAGCCATGGGTAGTTCATACAATAAATATTGCATGATGTCAACAATTATATAGCGTTCACATTTGGAATACTGTATATACAAAGGAGAAAAAATAATGCTAAATCTCCATGCAAATGTTACAAGCGGCTTTTTTTCTATCAGCTAGTGTACGTAAAGTTTAAGAACGCTAGCAGGGGAAAAAAGCAACCCGTACGTTGTGGCTGTTTTGAGCCCGTACGTTAGTAAATGGGCTCAAGGCCTTAGTGAATCGCGTCTCTGGCCTCACTTTTTAATGGAGGTTCTTTTTGTTTTCATCCGGACGCAAAAGCCTTGAGCTTAGTGCATAGCCCACTTAGAACGTGAAGTTCCGCAGAGCGCTATTCACTAAGCCGCACAAACAGGCACTTTGCGCTCTAAAACTGACTTTTTCCAATAAATTTTTCAAAGTCCAACTTTGCTCGTACGATCAGCTGTTTGCGCTGAATCCTGCCCTTCTGCATGATTCACTACACAATGCAAACATATCGTACGCGAAAGTTGCGCTGAATATAGCTCACAGCTAAAGGCAGGTGATAAAAAAAGCAGGACTTTGAAAAATGTCTTTGTTTTCATTTTTGCAGGCGCAACACCCATACAACAGGCCGGCGGGTGTCCCCGGCTGACCCCATGGGGGTCCCTGAGGGAGGCCGGGGGTCCCGTGGGTGTCCCTGGCTGACCAAGCGGGGCTCCCCGCGGGGGTCCGGGGGTCCCCGCGGGAGTCCCGGGGTCCCCGCGGGCCTGCGGTACCAATGTGCCTCCAAAAAAATAAACAATATTTCTAACTAAATACACCCCCTCCCCCCGCCCCCTAATACATACAATACAGTAATGGGCAAAATTACTATTATCCAAATATGGATAATAATGCATTTGCCCATTTAAAATATATATAAATCACAATAAATACAATAAATACATATTACACTTACCTTTTCCAGGCACCCACTATGAAGGCCATCTTCATCCTCATCTTCATCCTGCCCATGTCCCCTCCTAAGCTGCAAAACATACAAAACAATCAAAATAGCCAATGTACTGTAATGTCCCCAAGCCCCTTAATGACCTTAGCGGTCATTATCCGCTAGAGTAATTAAGGGTTAACCCACCCTCACCCACCACTCGGGAGGCCTATACACCCTCCCCAATTACCCACCCTGTGAGGCTTAACCACCCACTACCCACAAGGAGGCCTACCCAGCCTGGCTTGGGGACATTACCCACTTCCCCCACCCCCCTTAAACACAATAAACAGCACTATATTTTATAAACACTACATAACCCACCCCCTGTGCCCCCCCCATAAATACCTGATTTATTATTTTACATACAGGGTTAATACCCCAGGCCCACGGGAGTTCACGGTGGCCCTGACGGGTGTCCTTAAACCTCACAGTAGCTCAGCACAAGGTTTCAAACAGGGTCTGGAGGCCTACGGGTGGTCCCCGCCAGGCGACGTGGTCCAACAGGTGGTCTCCGTGGGTCACCGTGGGCCACAATGGGGTCTTCATGGGTAGGCCCGTGGGTGTCTGGGGGGCTCCGGGTCAGACCCACAGGTGTCTGAGGGGCCTCGGGTGGTTCCCACGAGGGTCTGGTGGCCCACGGGTGGTTCCTATGGGTCTTCGGTGCCCCCACAGGTGGGGCCACTGGTTAATCCTCACAGGTGTCCCCTATGGACATGCCAGCCTGGTACCCGTGAGTGTCCGAGGAGATCTCAGGTGGTCTCCAGAGGTCCCCGCAGACCTGAGGAACCAACCCTGTATGTAAAAAAAATAAACCTGCCTTATCCATTTAAATACATAAATACACCCCCCCACACACACACACACACACACACATACAGCACAGTAATGTCAAAATAACTATTATCCAGATATGGATAATAGATTATTTGCCCATTATGAAACACATAAAACATGCATAAACAAAAACATGAAATCTTAATCTGAAAATCACCACATTGCATCTTACAATTAAACCAGCAGCACTTTTAAAAATAAATGATATCTGCTCTCCCAACAAACCAGCAGCTAGACAAATGTATATCAAATGTCACACAATTGCATTGAGTGTGTACATGATGCAATGAATCTGTGCATCATGTAACACTATGCAAAATCAATTTCAAATTAAAATACACTATGAACAACAACATACAATGCCATACACAAAATAAAATAGAAACTAAGCAAGTAAACATAAATACATTTACCATCAATCAATTAATCAATTTCCTAAATCAATTACAATACAATCCAAATCAATTATACAATTCACTATTCAAATCCTAAATCCAAAACATTGACAAAATAATTCTACTTCAAAGTAACCACCATCAAACAAATCTAACTACCAGAAATAAGCCATTATTCAAAAGCAAGCCCCTGAAATATACGCCTGCAAAAAGCATTAAAAATGACATTGAACTAAATAAAAATTAAATTACACACACAACAATGTAGAAATCAAGCAGCTAAATACATTTGAAATACATGAAAAAAACATAAACATTAGCAAATCAATCATTTATTATCCCTGTTTGTCTATCCATATAGATATACCTTACATACAGGGGCAATAAAAGAGCATAAAAAACAATGAATGTACATCAAAAAAGGCAAAACAATACACTCAGTGTCCCCGTATGTATGTATATCCATAGGACATAGATCAATTCAGGGGCATTAAATGGGGGGGAACACATGAATCAAAAATAAAAAAAACCTGTAAAAGTAAAATAATATACTTTTCTTTTGTTTACTTACCATTAGATGCCCACTCACCGAAATTGAGGGGAACCGGAAGCTCTCGAACCAATCCAAAGGTAACCATAAAATAATAAACCATTACAATACACGTCTCTGTCTTCTTTCTTCTATTTGTAATCTTTGGGGTCTTCTCCATCTTCTTCCGTCTTCAACTGTCTTCTTACGCCATGCCCTTCTTCTCTTCTTAGGAGGGACGGTCTTCCCTCCTCGCCGTCTTGCTTCAAAATGAGACAACATAGGCTTTTATAGGCCTATGACATCACATTTTCGTCAATTGGTTCCCACGGCCCTGATTGGGCCATGAAAACATGTGATTTGGGGGGGGGGGGAAATGATGACGTCATTTAAAGGCAATGACGCCAGCCAATCAAAATGGCTGAGCTTCAATTGCCTTTAAGATGACGTCATCAAAACAAAGATGGCCGGCGACACATGGTACGGTAGCCAATCAGAGCGTTGGAACAAATTCCCAACTCTGATTGGCTCTGGTAGACAATGTGACAGAGGCTTTGCTTCAGCCAATCTGAGTTGGGATTTCGTTCCCAGGCTCTGATTGGCTACCGTGCCATGTGTCGCCGGCCATCTTTGTTTTGATGATGTCATATACCCCCAAGAGACATTTAAAGGCAACAACCCCACAACCCACCCCCTATACTCCCAACACCCCCAACGCATACAGTACAATAATGTGCAAAATCACTATTATCCAAATCTGGAAAATAGCTAATTTGCCCATTAAAAATATAACATTATCCAACCAGCATAAAGTAAACAAAGGCAAGGAAGGGGTTAAACCCAAGTATCTGATTTCTTGGGGTAGAGGAGGATGTGTGAAGGGGGTAGTTGCCACAGGGTGGGTGGTTAAGCCTTTCGGGTTGATAGCGGGATGGGTTAATACCTTGGTTAGGGGTTAGAACCATTATGGTAAAGAAGGGGTTAATGCCTCCCGCAACCTTTCTGGTAGGCCTAACCACCCACCCTGGGGCAACAACCCCCTTCCTCCACCCCCTTTATCCCCAAGAAACCAGGTGCTTGTATTTAACCCCTTCATTACCTTAGAGGCTAGCCGCTAATGGAAGCTTTAAAGTATTGAAGCAGGGGGTCTCCGGAGTAGAACCGCATTAATTTGAGCCTAAGGGAACCCATGCTTCCCGAGGTACAGGCCCCAGTAGGTGGTGTCGGTATCTCCCGGCATTGTTTAAATCTCCCACTTCAAGTGACTGGGAGATTTAAAATGAACAGGAGATATTGTACGAGCACCATATAACAGGACCTGAAACTCGGAAAGCAGGGGATCCCCAAGGCTGAAATTTATGTGTTTCACCTTGAGAATCCCCCTGCTACAATACTGTGTTATTAAAATTTAAATAAAAACAGTGTGATCTCCTATAAGAGCTGTGCATGGTGAGGCAACTCTCTCTTTGAAGCTCTCTATTTGCAGCTCTTACAGACTACGGGACGATCGCAACAGTAGAACTTAGAAAAAGACTGAGATAAGGTCACAGCTATACCGAGTGGTATTGGCATTTTCTCACCTATCGGTTTGTGACTTGCGATAACTCTTTCTGATTATTTCTGAATATCATGATAATTTGGCAGTGATTTTATCGAAGGTACTAGAATGATCCCCTACAGTATGTGTGTTATTCCTTGGGGGTAAAAGCGCTTTCAGTATCTTATCCAGTTCACACAACGGACAAGGCTTTACTGCACCTGTATTGTGCCTGTTAAAAATGAAGTTATTTCAAGGAACATCTCTGTATCAGATTTCTTGTTTTTCACAGAATAATGTTGAAAGACTATTGCAGAGCTGAAGCAAAACTGAGATAAATTTTATGTTAAGTCCATGCAAACATGTTCTATTCTATATATTCTTTGTGTACATAAGAATGTGCACAAAATAAGTTTGGAAGTTGCTAGTCAGTTGAAAGAATCTCAGTATCACAAGCTTTATAAAATGCATATTTCTGAAATATTAAAAGTAATTAGGTCTTTATAAAAACAAAAATGTTGCTGCATTGAGTCTTTCTGTTCTGTCCTTTTTGAAAAACAAACACTTGTTTGTTTCCTAAAACTTGACAAAAACATATGTTTTTTAGTGAGTGAATTTTTAAAACTGCAATCTAAATTGTCCAGTATTAAAAGAAAAAATAGTGCAATGCAGACCATAAAATAAGTACAATAAAAATCAGAAAGCAAGGAAAGCTGTACAAGTGTTTTGCATTAAAAAGGATGAATAGTTTCCTAGACTAAAGAAGACTTTCAGACATAATGGATTGCCCTCGCTGACAATGTAATCCCATTACTTCCAATGGTGTTAAATCTACAATGTCTGTTTAAGTAGAGTAATAAAGAAAAGAGAAGTAAGTTGTTTTTTTTCTAGTTCGCAGTATCATCTTTGTGACTGACAGTTTAAAGCTGTGTCTGGAGTGATTATTAGCGGGTATAAGTAATAAGTCCTTCACTGAATAGCTTCATGAACCTGAATATCCTCATATGAAATGTTGATCTCAAAAATTTATTTCAGTGCTGAAATTGTTTTAGATAAACTTTTGGTTCTATCACTATAGGGGTAATGTCACATTAATGCCTTTAACCTTTACTGTTGTGTTAACCATACAGCAACCAAGGGATTCACTTACATTTTAAAAATACCAATTTTTCTCTGTCTTCTGTGAGATTGACCTGGGTCATCAAGGTATCTGCATTAATGGGCCAATAAACAGTGAAAAAAGAATCTGTTTATAAATTAAATGACTGGTGACAGTGTAGAGAAACACAAGAGATTTGACCTGATCTGACATTGTAACTTCAAAAGAGGGCAACAAAAATTCTGAGACCTTTCTGGCTAGCAGACAAAAGGTGAAAGAAAGGACACTCTCCATTTCCTTACCGATTAAAAAATGTATCATAATTAAAATCTGATGCAATTCACAATGATAGAAGATATTGATTTGCCATGAGCTGAAATAAGGATTAGACTGAGAGTAAATATTACAATATGTCTTTGTTATATGTGTCAGATATTTATTTCCATCTCAAAAAATTTGAATTAACCATGTCAAGACATGTCCAGGCATTCATTAAAATCGAAAGGAAAAAGTGTGGACCGGGCGCTTCTAAATAAAAATAAAGTGAACTGTGTCAAGTGAATCAATGATAAACGTGATGTCTGTAAATATTAATAGTGATAATCACAATACTTCAATTAGTGCAAACCCATCCTCCAAAAAAGTGACAATTGGTGAACAAATATATATGAAGTAAATGGCTGCTCTACACCCTTGATTGGGACTGTTCTCTGTCCCAGTTGTAGTATTCTTGTCTTCCAGGTAAGGGGGGAGCGCTCATTGAACCGGTGATGTGTAAGAAGAAAAAAAAGAAAAACCAATAATAGTGTAGTTGTAAAGAAAAATGCTCCTATCAAATAAGTACTGTGTTAGTCTCACTCACAATGTGCTTCTTATATCGTGTAGCATATCAGAGATCCTTCTCTCTCTGGTGGGAGCCCTTTAGTGTGTCCTTCAATGGGATTTGTGGCATTGTAATATCCCTTCTATCATATGTCACTTGTCCTCATACAGTGATGATGGAAGGTGAAAAGAAGAGAGATGCCGCAATAGTATAGTATCGTTTGAGTAATATATTGCACAAATAGCAAATAATATAATTGCACTCACATTTTAATATAAAAGATATTTAGTGGGAGAGAACTGCTGAGGGAACCCCGGATCTGTCATGCGTCTCACCGGTCTGACCGCCGCGCCGCTGTGAACCGCACGTATCCGCATACGTCACTTCCTGTGATGTTTCTAACTCAGGGTGGAAATGGCTTCTCTGGTCACCTCGGTACAGCACTGCCAATCCCTTCAATCTCCGCTCCTCCCAGGGTCAACGATTCAATGCGTTTCGCATTAGCTTTGTCAAGAATCATGTCCTTCAGTGTTAATTACAACTATATATAGCCTTAGATAGCACTATCAACCAATCAGTATGTAAAGAATTTTTAATTAGCCGCTCACCTGCTCCAATACATAGCAGTGAGTGCCAAAAACGGGTAATCCCTAATTAATATGTACAATTTACACATCATATCACGATATATAACCTAAAACGATAACATTTATACAATTTTATTAAAACAATTCAATAATCTAAATACTACATAATTTTTTTTATATAAAAATGATGCATACAATATGTACTAAAAAGGAGGAGAAAGAAAAAAATGTCAATAACATATAATACCCTATAAAATCACAGTCTAACATAATAGTAAGACTACAATTATCACAGAAAACATAGAAAATATTAGAAATGTCATTAAAAACTCCATTAAAATGTTTTAAATTAAGAACGCATTTTTAATTGAGTTTTTTTTTTATTTTTATAACTTTCCTTTTTATTTGGTTTTTACAAGTTATACATTGTATCACCTCCCACTGTCGAATACCAATACTCAGCATAGTGGGTCAAATGGCCCAGTAATTTGTACAAACTTATTTAACTGACGAGACGAACAACAGTGACTTACTCTACAAGACGTACATGACACACTGGACATGGGCCAGACACATAGGGGCGACCGTGCTGGTCGGGGGGGGGGGGGGGAGGGGGGAAGGAGCAGAGGTAGCTATTTCGGTGGTTGGCGCCTTTCCGTGGTGTGTATGTCGCTCCGCCGACTCTGGTATGCCCTGCTGCACGAGTGTGCCCGTGTGAGGTTATCTGCTCTACCTGTTTCTATGTCCTCGTCTTACCTGCTTTGTTGAAGGAGAACGCATCTGGAACTATTAGTGCAAAATTGTGTCGGTATCCATCCCCGGGTTGTCTGTTTGGGCTAGCCATCGAGCCCATACTTTTAGAAAGTTTGAGCCAGAGTCGTTGACCCAGCTAGTCAACTGTTCCATCTGGCAGACGTGCCAAATTGTATTCCGGATTTTGGGTATAACTGGTACTTCCATTTGCTTCCACAATGCTGCGATCTCACATCGCGTGGTGGTTGCAAAATGTGCAATCAGTTTGTGTGCCGCTTTAGACACACCCCGGATCCATCTGCCCAACAGGAACAGCCACGGGTCCAGGGGGATCTCCTAATTGAGAATCCACTGTAACCAATCTCTAATAGATTCCCATATCGGGACCACGTTCGGGCAGGACCACAGCATATGCTTCAGATCAGCAGTTTCCCCATACTGTTTTGGGCAGAGCGGGGAATATCCCCTGACAAATTTAGATAGTTTTAGAGGGGTATGGTACCACCGCATTAGGACTTTATATGCGTTCTCCTTCAATGTGGCGCATATCAAGCTTTTAGCTGCTGCTTGCAGGATTTGGTCCCAGTCTTCGTCCTCTAGAGTCTCCCCTAATTCTGTCTCCCATTGTCTCATATATTTGGGTCTTAGGGCGTCAGCTGGCTCAGGACAGATCACTTCCCTGTACATCCTAGACGTTAGTCCCCGTGTGTCCATTTCTCTTGAACACAGCTGTTCGAAATTGGTCCTTGCCGGTCGAATTGGGGATTTATTGTAAAATGCTCTGATCTGGAGGAATCTAAAAAATTCAGTGTTTGGTATTTTCTTTTCTGCTTTTATCATCTCAAATGTTTTTATAAATTTCCTACCCTCCAGATCCTTCAGTCTTTTGTATCCTGACTGCATCCAGATCAAAAATTTAGAGCCTGGCAGCCCCGGAGCAAAATCCGGGTTCCCCACCAAGGGGGTCAACAGTGAATTTTTAGTAGTCAGATTATTTCGAAATTTAGAGGACTCCCAGACCGCTAGCGAGTACACCACGGCTTGGAGCGGCAGCTCTATCACGTTCTTACTTTGTTTTGGATCCAAATCAGGTTGTGCAGTTGAACTGGGGCACAACATTCTTTTTCCAGTGCCACCCACCTTCTCTTATTTGGGTCTCAGTGCCACTGTACAATTTGGCATAGTTGGGCCGCTTTGTAATATGCCAACAAGCCAGGTACCGATAACCCCCTCTCGTGACTGGCCTTGTCAAGATATTTTTTGCAATTCGTGGGCTTTTTTTGTTCCAAATAAATTGAGAAATATGCGACTGCAGCGAGAGGATGTCAGCTTGAACCAATGGTATTGGGAGGGCCTGAAACAGATACAGCATTCTAGGCAAGAGGTTCATTTTTATACTGTTGATCCTTCCGAGCCAATAAATGCCTAACCCGCCCAAACCCTGAGATCCTCTCTCAGTGTCTTTATTATTTTGGGGAAGTTGGCTTTGTACAGCGATTTATAATCTTTCGTGATATACACCCCTAAATATTTTATCACGGAGGTTTGCCATTTAAAATTAAAATTTAATTCCAGTAGTTTTTCAACCGGTTTGGGTAAATTTATATTGAGGGCTTCAGATTTAGTTTGATTAATTTTGAATCCCGAAATTTGTTTAAATTTCCTCAGAATCTCAAAAAATTTGAGCAGGGAGGTGAGAGGTTTGGATAACGTCAAAATCACGTCATCTGCATACAACGCCACCTTATGCTGCTGCTCTCCCGCTACAATTCCTGAAATATCTGGGCTTAATCTAATGTGGGCAGCGAGGGGTTCAAGGCATAGGGCAAATAATAAGGGTGACAGGAGACATCCCTGCCTCGTCCCGCTGCAGATGTTAAATAGCTCTGAGGGGAAGCCCTGATGTCTCATTCTCACCATAGGCCCGTTATAGAGTGCCCAAATTGCATCTAGCAGACATCTCCCGAAGCCTAACGCCCCCAGCGTCTCTTTTAGGTAGGGCCAAACGATCCTGTCGAAGGCCTTTTCAGCATCTAAACTTAATACCATTGACGGAATATTTTTCTTCTTGGCCAGATCGATCAAATCTATTATCCGTCTGGTAGTGTCTGCCGCTTGCCTACCCCCTATAAAACCTACTTGATCTGGGTGTATCAGCCCGGGAAGGACGATGCCCACCCTGTTGGCTATAAGTTTAGAGAAAATGTTGATATCTGAATTAATCAGGGATATAGGCCGGTAGCTCTTACAGTCTGCCGGGTCCTTTCTGGGTTTGTGGATCAGTGAGATGGACGCCTGGAGCATCTGCGTCAGGAAGGACGCCCCTGCAAGTATCCCATTAAACAATTTCAGAAGGTGAGGAGCTAAGATTTTGCTATATTTTTTATAATATAAATTTGAGAAGCCGTCTGGTCCTGGGGCTTTGGCCGGCTCGAGGGATTTTGTTACCTCCGTTAGCTCCTCTAGGGAGAAATCCCCTTGCAGCGTTTCTCTTTCCACCCTGCTCAATGTAGGTAATTTTTACTCTTTTAGAAATTTTCTCAATATCTCTGTGGTCTTTTGTGTGTGGCTGACCTTGTCTCCGCCGTAGAGCGTGGCATAGTATTGTTTAAATACTTCCACAATTTGTATAGGGTTGGAGGTAAGGTCCCCCCCTGGTCTCTAATTGATGCTATACAGAAATTTGGAAGCTTGTTTCAGAGCTTATTGGCAAGTAGGGTATCTGGCTCATTGGCTTTTTCGTAAAATTTGTGCTTAGACCAAGTCAACACCTTCTCGGCCTGGGTGGACAGCATGAAGTTAAGCTTGATTTTAGTGTCTGAAAGCTCCTTCCATATATCTCCCTGTTTGGTTTCTTTATGCTGAACAGTGAGGCGTGCTTACTTCTCCTGCAGCTCTATAATCTTTTTCTCTTTCTCTCTTTTCCTTCTAGCGGCCAGATTCATTAAGATCCCTCTAAGGGTCTCCTTATGGGCTTCCCAAAGGGTGGAGTGTGAAGTAACGCTCCCTTCGTTTTCCTTAAAATATTCCTTAATCTTTGCTCCGATCTCCTCTTCAGTTACTGGGGATTTCAACAGGAGCTCGTTAAGCTTCCAGTTTGCTCCGGGTCTGTCTACAGCGCTCAATGTGCACCTCAGCTCTATTGGTGCTTGGTCTGACCATGAGATACAATGAATCTCTGTATGGCCGACCATCGAGACCACTCTATTCGACACTAGGAAGTAATCTATCCTGCTGTATCTGCTGTGGGGATGGGAAAAGAAAGTGTATTCGCGTGAACCTGGGTGCTGTTCTCTCCATACATCTACAAGTTGACAGTCTTGGAGGCCCTGTTTTATTGTTAGTACGTCCTGTCTGTGGCCCGTGTTAGTCCCCGTACATCTGTCTAAGTCTGGGTCTAGCACGCGGTTGAGGTCTCCCACAAGGATAATAGTGCCTTTCGCCACATTATGCAATTTATTGAAAAAGTGCATAAAGAATGACGGGCTTTGCTCGCAGGGGGCATATATTGAAGCTAAAGTTAGGTTTTGGCCCTGGATTGCGCCAATTAGTATAATAAATCTGGCCTGTCTATCTATGTATGTCTTGTTGACTTCCAGCGCTAATCTGTTGTGCACCATTATGGCGACTCCTCTTTTTTTTACAGAGGCCGAGGCCAAATAAAATGTTTGATAATTTTTATCTACTGTAGATACTTTGGATAATTTGTTTTTGAAAAGTGAGTTTCCTGCAGGAAAATTAGGTCGGCTTTTCTGCGATTATAGTCCCTGAAAGCTACTCTCCATTTAAGTGGGCTATTGAAACCTTTAACGTTGTGAAATATCATAATCAGTTCTTTACTCATCTGGGCTGTCTCGGTATCAGGTGGGAATGCTGTCCTCCTGTATTCCTTTGTACTGGTTGCTACTTCAGCGGGTTTGTTTTCATTTCTATGCCATTCCAAGTGGATAGGGATGCTGGAGGGGGGATAGAAAAACACAAAAGGGGGGGGGGAAACAACTAGACAACCACACATATAACAAATAAACAGTGTCCCCAGAACCCTGGCGCGCGCACCCCGGTCCTGAGTCCATCGCCCTTGGGTTGGTGATCAGGGGGGCTGGACGTACTTCCCTCCCAGGCTCCTTTCCCCCCCCCTGTTCCCCTCCTTCACCCAAGGGACTCTGCCGGTGACCTGGGACGGGTACTCCCCATTTCCCGGCGGTTGGCTTATGCGAGTTCCGGAACAGGCCCCTTCCCTCCCACCCCGGTCCCGCTCCTCTATGTATTCTAAACTAACAACTTTCGAAACTAACAGAGTTCCAACTTGGATGCCGTTGGGGGTGAACTATAAGGATCACCTGGTAATGTAGGCCCTTGTAACCCTTTCTTATGCTATTAGGCCTTGTCGCCTCCTGTGCCTCTAAACCTTTTGTTCTGCCCATCTCTACATGCCGCCTCTACATCTCTTTCTTCTTGCTCATTCCAATCCTGTCTTACTGATCACTTACCCCTGCCTTGCTATGCTACTCATGTTAATGTGCCTTCCCTTCTCCTCTTCCCTAGCTACTATCTTTCCCCCCTTCCCCCTCCTACATCGTGTTGTCCTTTCTGCTGCCATTCGTCCGCATTGTCCTGCTTGCCGCCCTCTGCCCGTCGATGTGCCTGTTAGCTCTATTATTCCTCATCTCCGGCTCTCCGCCACGTCTCCGCGCCCTTTGCTTGCCGGCTCTCCGATGTGCACTCCACTTCCGGTGCCTGGTGATGACGTCGCCGCTGGTATCGCCGGTACCTGCTGCCTCCTCCAAGATGGCCGCCTCCCTTCCGGTTCCTACCAGTGACGTATGTCCGGCCGCCGCCATCTTGGATTTGTCGGCTCACCTCGGCGGTCGCATCCTCCTGAGGTCCTCCCGCTTGTGTGGATCTTCCCACCAAGCTTCACTTCCTGGTCCTGCATGTCACTCTGAAGCGGTCGGCTCCGCCATCTTACCCTGGACTCCATTCTTCCTCCACGAGGTGAGTGAAATAGTTTTTTTCACAGGGATCTCCAGTTCGTATTGTATTGGCAGCGGGTCCGCTCTCCACGGCTCAGGTCTGTAAGGGCTACTACAGATTTGTGGGCATTCAACCCCCGGTTGGCATCGATCAATTTTACAACTATGGCTCTTTTTAACAATGGAGCTTGTAACTTTAATGGAACTTTAGAACTTCTCCGCACAACTTAACTGGCTGCATGATAGTCTCATTTGCTTCAGCCCTGTTTGGCTCCAGCTTTTGCCAGGCTCCCCACTGTGGTCCACGGGGGTCCTGGTGTTGCTTCCTCCACCTCTGGGCCACAGGGCTTCCCCCTATTCCCAGTTTCTTTAGAAACGTGGCACCTTCCTCTGGATCCCTCATAGAAATGGGCCTCCAGTTTCGGACCACCAGTAGCCCGAACGGGAAGGTCCACCGATATCGGATGTCGGGCTAATGTGGATGGGGAGAGGTCTTGGAAGACCAACAGTTTGGCGCCCTCAAAATCTACGGCCGCAGCGTTCCTCGCTTTTTGCATCACCATTTCACGTGTGCTATAATAATGCAGCCTGACAATAATATCTCTTGGCTGTTTGTTCTGTAGGGGCCTTGATCTTAGTGCTCTATGGCACCTGTCAATTAGCAGCCTGTCTTTGGGGCTCTCCGGGCAGAGGTGCTCTAACCACCGTGCCACATAGTCTTCACAGTCCCCCACTGTCTCTGGGACCCCCCTGAGGCAGATATTATTCCTCTGGTCGCAGTTCTTGGCGTCTTCTTGTCTCTCCCGGAGCTCATTTATCTGCTGTTGGAGGTCAGTAGATTTTTTTGCGTTCTTCTGCGCGGCTTTGGTGTTGGTGTCCACGCGTCCCTCCAGGTCACTTGTCCGCGCTCCCAGGCTCCCGACCTCCTTTCGGAGTTCTTTGATCTCTGCTTGCAGGAGAGACTTTAGATCTGTATAGAGGCGCTCAAAGTCGCAGCGCCTGACCAGTAGTAGCCCTTGTGCCTCTCTTGCTTCTACCTCTCCTTCTTCCTCCGACTCAGATCCCAATCGGGAAGCAGGTGCCATTACAGAGGCTGCCCTGCTGCTTCTCCCTCCGCTGAAGTTTTCGGGTAGGCCCGTCTTCCTAGGGGTTTTGGACACTTTTTGGACATCCTTGTCCCTTCCTCACTTATGGGTGATGTTTTGGTGCGGGAAAATGTATATTTAAAAGTTGTTTATTTAATTATTTTCGGAGCGGGTCTCGGAGCTATGGAGTTAAGCGTCCATGCTCCTTGACGTCGCGCATGCGCCTCTTTAATGGAGTTTTTAATGACATTTCTAATATTTTATATATATATATATATATATATATATATATATATATATATATATATATATATATACAGTATATATCAACAACGGAAAATATCCATATAAGGAGCACACAGGTGTACAGTACCAAAAGAATAACAAAGTTTATTAGAATCAATCAAAACAGGGGAGAAAGAAAATAAAATGGAGGGGGACAAATGCCTGAAACCTCTGGGGAAGGAGACTGAGTGTCAGAAAAGGACTATAAACAGTGTCTGATAATGTGAAAATCAGAACACTTAATCAGAAGCCACGCACGGGGGTCTAATGATATAGGTGTGCATGGGCTAATGGCAAGAAGGAGGAATTAACTACATAAATGTTACAAGCATGTGCATAATAAGTAGTTAACACCAAAATGCCTGGGTGCCAAAATACAAAGAACATGCAACACAATCAATCATGCAGGAGAAGCAGCCCTAATGTATACAGTGGATGAGCTAGTTCCAAATGCAAGATAGTAATAATGAGAACAGTTCAAAATATACTGAGAAAATGCATAAGCTCCTCCAACAGACTGCAAATCCTATGCAAGAAGAATATAGTCCAAAAAATTCACAAAGTCCAATACATCACCAATTCACAAAGATAATAGTGTATCCTGTAAGATGTCCCTGGGATCAGAGGTAAGGCAAGAGGTCCCCCAGCCAAGCTCCCACTCCTACGCGATTCGACGCTGGGTCTTCTACTGGGAGTGCTAGCATAACAGAAGAGCGCAGACTTTATATACATACGTTAATTATGAGTTCTTTAGCGCCAAAACACAGCTAATTCCACTTAGTTCAACAGCTGTTAACCGGGCATCCGTAAACTGCAGATTCAGTGTCCTCATGAGCCGCATCGTCATTCCACTATGTCATCACTTGCAAAGCGTCATTGCAATGGAGACGCATAGTTGCAGCCCGCGATGTAGTCAGACAATTATAAGTAGGGCTGCATATCCTAGCAGAATAAAGCTGCACATTGTAACAGGGTAGTCCATGTATAAATACTGGAACAAAGCTACACTTGACTTCACAGTCAACATTTCATAAGGATGAGCAAACGATTTTCCTAAAGATGTTATCTATCATGATGCGCCAGCATGTGTTCAATATATGTGACGACAGCAAGCTTGTATTGTTCCCAAAGCAACATCAGCGTTAGAGTATGTCATATCCTCACATCAAAGGTGTTGGCTGCCATAAAGATATATTGTTAATTTCCACCAGTCCATTGTGCCACAGGAGGGATCAAGCTTGTGAAGAGTGTTCTGGATAATACTTCATGCCCGGATGATTTAATTCAGAGATGGTACCACTAGTTGAAAAGGAAAAATTCGAAAGAGCATAGAAGAGAATAAAAAAGGGGGAGAGATAGCAATATAATGAATATACAAAGTCACAAAAACATTGCGAAACCCAAATAATCATTGAGGCCAGCAGGCATCATGGTCCCCAACTGGACTATCCACCTGCATTCCCGTCTCAACAGGGCCCCCTCCAGATCACCACCCCGGATGCCTAGGGAGACCCTGTCAAAGGCGAAAGCAGAAAGGACAGCCGAGTCAGACCCATGATGCTGTAAAAAGTGCCTAGCCACTGACGTTATTTTTTTTAAAGAATCTAGGTCCCGCTGTGCATTCTTGATGTTACGATTGTGCTCCAAGATCCTAAAACGTACCTCCCTTGTGGTCATGCCAATGTAGACAAGGTCACAAGGGCAGGACAAATGGTAATCTACGCCTTTACTCTTACAGTTGAGAAAATTAAAGATCTTGTAAGTACGTGTACCTAATGTATCAGTGAAATTGTTCATCTGGCGCATGAATTTGCATGCTGACCAGCTCCCGCATTTAAAGAATCATGTCTTCTTGAAGCTGGAGAAAAAGGTGGCACCGACCTGAGGAACATAATGGCTATGGACAAACCGATCACGCAGATTAGGTGATCTGTGTCTGGTTAGGTTAACATACTCACCTAGTGAGCTTTGGAGGTTTTGAGGTTTTGGTCCATCATTAGAATGCCCCATTGTTTAGCCAGAATGTTCCTCACGTCGGACCACTGTTGATTAAATGTACTCACAAACCTGATTTTGCGTTGACCTCTGTACTTAGGTTTGGGTATCAAAAGGTTCTCTCTGTTACAGCCAAGACTACTAACAAAACCCATGTTGACACAAGTCCTGCTATAGCCTCTCCTGAGAAATCTTTCCTTAAGTTCTTGTGCTCTAGTGTGGAAAGTGTCTTGTGAGGAGCAGTTACGCTTAAGTCTCAAGAACTCACTAGTGGGGATCCCCCTGACCTGATGTGCCGGATGGGCACTAGTAGCATGCAGCACAGAATTGGTTGCTGTCTCCTTACGGAAAATATCCGTAGTGAGACAACCATCTGCGTCTATTGCAATCCTCAGGAAAATCCACGCTTTTGGGACTAGCAAAGTGGGTGAGCTTAATGTTGTATGTGTTATGGTTGAGACAGCCGACGAAATCTGAAAAATCCGTCGCAGATCCCTGCCAGATCACCAGGACATTATCAATATATCTCAACCATAAAGGCTTTGTACAGTAAAATGCCGATTGTCCTCAGAAAAAAACACCTCTCGTTCCCACCAACCCAGGAAAAGGTTGGCGTAGGAGGGTGCGCAAGCCGCCCCCATCGCTGTGCCTCTAATCTGTTACTAAAACTTATTTTTAAAAACAAAATAATTATGGGTCAAAATAAATTCCAAAAGATCCATAACAAAATCAACCAAATCTGTCGAAATATTTTGCGTATATAAGTAAAATTTGGAAGCCATAAGACCGACACGATGGGGAATGCTGGAATACAGGGATTCTACATCACAGGTCACGAGGATGGTATTCTCATCGACCGTGATGCAGTCCAATCTGGACAGCACATCCATTGTGTTTCTTAGGTAAGATGGTAAAGTGATAACGGAGAGGCACAGAAATGAATCGAATTTACAGGCAGGTTCACACAACCCCCCCCATGCCAGACACAATGGGTCTCCCAGGTAGGTGGGAGTGTTTTTTATGAATCTTTGGTAAGAGATAGAAAGTATGGACAACCGGACACTAAGGCAATATGCCTTCGTAATTGTGTTGTGAGATAGTGCCGCTGCCCAATGCCGATTTAAGGATGTGGTCCAAATCTGTTCTAAATGTAATGGTAAGGTCACATGTCAATGCGGCATAGCAAAGGGGGTCTCTCAATTGTTTAAAAGCCTCCCTTTCCTACATGTCTTTGGGCCACAATACAACATTACCTCCCTTGCCTGATTGTTTTAGTTCTACGGAAGTTAGTTCACTCAGTTCCTTAATAGCTTGCCATTCTAATTTGTTAAGATTTCTTGAGATAGGTACAAGTTGTAATTTGTGAATATCCTGCATCACAAGATTGGCGAAAATCTCCACCTCTGAGCAGCTCTGGAGAGGCGGGCAAAAGGTTGATTTAGATTTCGTTCTTGATAAAATATACTCATTTGTAATTTCAACCACTTGTTGTTCCTCTAAAAGAGAAACAATGTCGTCTAGGTTCTGTTGATTTTCCAGATCCCATTGGTAGTTAAATGGCAAATCCATGCCTGGATCCTTAGGTTTAACAAAGTGTTTGAGCAAAAGCAATTTACGACAAAATATGTGTAGATCTTTGATAACCTCAAATGTGTCCATCTGAAAAGAGGGGGGAAAAGACAGACCTCTTTGGAGGACTCTAGTTTGTAAATCTGTAAGTACGACTTCTGAAAGGTTCATTATAGTCATGTCATCTTTTACCGCCTCTGTTGAAATCTCTTCTGAGGGTTGTACCCAAAAGCGTTGTGGTTCCTTACCTGCCTTTTTTCCACGTCGTGTTTTCCTCCTCGTTTTGATTTGGTTCCTTTCTCTAAAAAAGAGGTAGATGCAACAGGTTTCCTAAAAGTGTTGTCTGGTCTAGATGTTTGTAATGGATCTGTATCAGAGGAATCGATGTCTGAGGTTATTGCTCCACTAGAGGTAGCAGGGAAGTCTTCTCTCCTAGTATGGGAGGTATAGCTGCCCTTTTTACCTCTATGCCACTTATATACAGTCTTACTTTGGTAATCACTCAGATCTCGAGTAAATTTCTTATGTTTAAATTCAATGAGGTCTTCGTATTTATCGAGATCCCTTTCAATCGGACTCATCAGGGTTTTATCAGTATCAACAAGATCTTTTTTAATGTTGTCAATTTTAGCATTAACTTCTGCTAATACAGTGGTATCGTGCTCAATCAGAATTTAAAGAAGATCTATGGAGCATGTATGCAATACTGTTTCCCACTTTTCTTTTAGGTTACTATCTGTAAATTCAAAGCATGGAAATGTTTGAATTCTTAGACCTCTTGGGATCATATTATTCAGAACATAGTTGTCTAAGGCTGTTTTGTTCCACCAATTATGAAGTCTCTTCTGAGACAAAAGTTTAAAGATCTTTACATTTTCAGAGTCACTAGGTAGTGGTTCTGTGAGATCACTAGGGATAGTATCACCTGTGATTGAGAACGCTGTTTTGGCGTTAGCAAGTCTGCGCTGCTCCTGATTGCCAAAATTCATAATGCAACAAAACTGGGGTGAATAAAAAAGATTGGCGGAGCAGGTACTGTAAAAGCTTAATAAAAAAGCAAATAGTACCACAAACACACAGAGTACCGCATGCACGCCTAAAGATAAAGGTACCTAAATACTGGCTATGGTATATAATAACAAAATTTTATTTTAAATATATATATATATACATATATACATGAGGTAACATCGCCGGAAGAAGAGATCAGTGTATCTCGAAAGCTCGCGCAAATAAAAGCATTTCGTTACAGAAAGGTATCATCTATTTATTTTTTGATTATTGAAGCTCGGCTAACACGGTACTGATACCTCTACATGAAAATATGGAAGGTACCACATTGTACCGCACCCAAATGAAGCTAAAGGATTTACTGAAAAGGTAACATCGCCGGAAGAAGAGAACAGTGTATCTCGAAAGCTCGCACAAATAAAAGCATTTCGTTAGCCACAGAAAGGTATCATCTATTTATTTTTTGATTATTAAATATATATATATATATATATATATATATATATATATATATATATATATATATATATATATATATATATACAGTGGTTGACAAATCACCAAAAAATCTACTCGTCACACAAAAAAATCTACTCGCCACCTAGTACCAAACGTGTGCTGCTTGGGCCAAGATTTACTCGCCCGGGGGTTAAATCCACTCGCCCAGGGCGAGCAAATGTATAGGTTTGTCGAACACTGTATATATATATATATATATATTTGGAAAAAGGGAAAACATCAGCGCAAAACTGCTAACTAAACCATAAAAAAATGAGCATAAATGAACTGGGGAAATATTGGAATTGCTGGTTGCTCTGAAATGAAATGAAGAGAAAACAAAATATAGTGAAGTACGTTTTAATAAAAATATATGCGCAAAGGTAGATCGCTACTTACAAAGTTGCAGATGTAAACAAGCATATAGGATATAATAATCCTCTCCGTCCTGCTGCCTGGAGTCACGATTTGTTTGTCCTCCACGTGGAACGCTGAGATCCTACGTAGTGGATTTCCTCCGGCTGCAGCTATCCTCCTGAGCTTCCTGGTTATTCCTCCGGTCTCGCGAGACTAGCCCGCTGACGTCACTCAACCGGAATAACGTCCGCAACTCGAGTATAATGTCCAGGGGTGCTCTGATGTTCGGGAGATTCTGCTGGATGTAGATACTGGATAGGGGATGCTAAGAGTTGTCTTAGAGCCTCCACCCTACGCGTTTCGTCCTGTAACTAGGACTTCATCTGGGGAATGAGTGTGTCTAACTGGCTGTCGCTTAAATAGCATATTCTGATCCTCCATAGGTTAATTAAACAACCAATGTCTAAGCATCTAGCAGGTGAACACACTTAACTCTAATATCCATATACAAATAGTGGAACCCACCGTTATAACAAATAATTAAATAAAATGACATACAATTTTAATAACACATGGTCATAAAATCTCTATATTGAAAAACATGAAAATAAAATATAAAAATATATATATATATTATAAATAAACCTATAATGTATGGAAGTATAACTCAAAAGTGATTTGAATAACCCTAAAAATGCTAAATAAACAGAGAATAGTTATTAATTGGTAACAGCATTAGTGTGATATATATATATATATATATATATATATATATATATATATATATATATATATAATTTTCATGTTGTTCAATATAGAGATTTTATGATCATGTGTTATTAACGTGGAGGACAAACAAATCGTGACTCCAGGCAGCAGGTCGGAGAGGATTATTATATCCAATATGCTTGTTTACATCTGCTACTTTGTAAGTAGTGATCTACTGCTGCGACACACTTTATTCGAGCAAATACCCAGTATGTACCTGGCAGATACCTGGAATGCGCCGCTCCTCACCTCTGACAAGCCCCGTTGCGTTTGCCTTCCCAGCCACGGTTCATGCCTGGCTGACGGGCGGCTGATCTGTTAAATGATAATGGTTTAATAGGCTGCAATGCTTCGCGTGTCTACCAGATGGCATAAATTCATGAATTGTAATGCAGTATATATATATATACTGTGCAGTATTGCAGCCAGCGGGAATAAAATGCTTCAATCCCTGCCTGGAAAATAACGCAATGCACTCGGGCAGAAAACAGTCACAAACCTCAATACACCCGAGTATACCCGAATTCGTGGGACTAGCCGAGCTCGAATAAAGTGTGTCGCCAGTGTACCTTTGCGCATATATTTTTACTAAAACGTACTTCACTATATTTTGTTTTCTCTTCATTTTATTTCAGAGCAACCAGCCATTCCCAATATATCCCCAGTTCATTTATGCTCAATTTTTTATGGTTTAGTTAGCAGTTTACGCCGATGTTTTCCCTTTTCCCTATATATGTGCTATTGTGTATTGCTTAACATTCAGGCAGCAACTGTTACTATTTTTGTTTAATTGTTTTAATTTGCGCACTTAGTATTTTTTTAGTATATATATATATTATATATATATAGTCATTTCCCAGAATCCCTTGCTGCAGTGGAAGTGCTGTATGCTGGGTGACAATGGGGAAAGACAGGGTTGCAGACCTGTCTAAGACATGCAAATGAACATACAGTAATATTTACAGTTGCTTTATGCTTTACTGTGGAGGGTTTTTGTCACTTTTTTTACCCACCATAACCTTAATGACAGTGGTGATTACCTAGTCTAGTCTCAAACCTGCTAGCCATTTAGACCAGCCTCATACTGATGATACCCATCAAGGTTGAAACATGTATGTGAGTAGGTCTAATGGCTTTGCATCTCATCCCAGTCTCTGTTTAAAAGCTGTGTTTAAAACAGCATGCATTGGCTTGAGGATTGGCTTGTGTAATACGAGCTTGAGACAAAAGGTGGCACTGAGTGCTCATTTGCATGTCATTTCCCAGAATCCCTTGCTGCAGTGGAAGTGCTGTATGCTGGGTGACAATGGGGAAAGACAGGGTTGCAGACCTGTCTAAGACATGCAAATGAACATACAGTAATATTTACAGTTGCTATATATATATATATATATATATATATATATATATATATATATATATACTGTATATATGTGTATGTATGTGTATGTATGTATGTACAGTACCGACACACTTTATTCGAGTGTGGTCGGTACCGCAAGCCGGGAAATCTCCTGGCTTGCTAGTGGCCGCCCCTCGGCGTGCCGCGCGTCATAGACGCGCGGTCACGCGTCTTCGGGAGCGTGCACCCCCTGCACGCGCGTCCAGGGGCTCCCCGAGGGAGCCCTGGTGTCCCGCGATCGCGGGACAGCGGCAGGGGGTTCCGGGGGACCCGGCGGACCCGGCAGCGGTAGGGAGAGCGCCCCGATCGGAGGGCGCTCTTCCGCTGCTTCGGCGGGCGCCCGTCACTCTCGGGCGCGCGCCAGGCTACTGCTGCGGCAGAGAACGGGCAAATGCTCGAATAAACTCTGCCGCAGCAGTATGTATGTATGTATGTATGTGTAAACATACATACATACATACACATACATACACATACATACACATACATACACATACATACACATATATACAGTATATATATATATATATATATATATATATATATATATATAAATATATATATATATATATATATATATATACTAAAAAAATACTAAGTGCGCAAATTAAAACAATTAAACAAAAATAGTAACAGTTGCTGCCTGAATGTTAAGCAATACACAATAGCAATATAAACTAAAAAAAATACCAAGTGCGCAAATTAAAACAATTTGCCGGGCTCTCTCTACCCCCACTGATGACACCCCAAAGAGATTTCTCTCCCATGAATGTGTTTTTTAAAACCTTGTAAGTGCATCTCCTTGGGACTGCTCTTGCTTAATATAATAAATTTACCCTGATTTTTACACAGATTTATGCTTATATATATATATATATATATATATATATATATATCTATACACACACACAAAACACAGAGAAGCGCAAGCTCCATAGCATAAATCTGTGTAAAAATCAGGGTAAATTTATTAAGCAAGAGCAGTCCTAAGGAGATGCACTTACAAGGTTTTAAAAACACATTCATGGGAGAGAAATCTCTTTGGGGTGTCATCAGTGGGGGTAGAGAGAGCCCGGCAAATGCTGGGTGCAGCTGATCGAGTAGAAACCTCATGCAGCCTCAAACAGCTCCTATCACACGCTGACACCTTGTGTCTGTATCTCACAGAGCCTGTGTGGCGTATCCTCCGTAACTGCTTTGATTTTCGGCAAGGGGAGAGTCATCTGGCTTGGCTGTATAATTCGTTTAGGCTGCTACAAGTCATGGGACTCCTCGTGTCTCCACCCATGCGTGATGATGACCACGTCCCTACGCGTTTCGTCATGCAAAGCGACTTAATGACGAAACGCATAGGGACGTGGGGACGTCATCACGCACGGGTGGAGACACGAGGAGCCCTTGGAAGAACTCCTGATGAAGTCGCTTTGTTGTTGAACAACAAAAATAAATGTATTAGTATAGAATATAATACATCACAAAATCAAACGTTTCGGTCCTCCAAAACAGGACCTTCCTCAGTGGTAAGAAAAGGGAGAGTGACAAGAAAACACCACATATATACATCCTACATTTCTGACAATTAACCAATTAACCATTCAGCACATGTCAATACACAGCCAGACCAACGAAGATGACATCACCTGAAAGCAGCATGGCTTAATGAACCTGCATCTTGTATAGCATACCTTCATCATAGTGCCACGTATTCCCCTTGTTCCTAGTTTGCTGGAGCTGTAGTGTCCATGGCAACGCACGGTGCATACACTGAATGTCGGCTGTGTGCTTCTATCGCGCATGCGCCAAGACAGGGTAACACCATTACCATGGTAACCCCTAAACAAGCTCTCATACTGTATGCGCCGGTAGGGCAGATCGAGGAGGATTTGATGGCACAACAGCGGGGCAAAGCTAATCAATAAAAAAATAAACGCGGTCCAGGCTGATAAAAACCAAAGTGTGAATGTGCAAGGGAGCGATTAAGGGTGGGTAACGGAGGGAGGAGAGGGAACGGAGGGGGAGAAGGGGAGGGGGGAGAGGGGACAACAAGAGGGGGGAAGAGGAGGGGGAGTGGGGACAACAAGAGGGAGAGGCAGGGAAGTGGGAAATGTGGAGCGTACTATGGGGAAGATGGAAGGGTTGTATAAACTCTCAGAGACCACCACTGAGGGGGGGGAGGGGGGAAGGAGGAGTAAGAACACTCTGCCCAAAGCACTCTATACCTGGCCAAAAACAATTGTACTGAAACCCCTATATGGAGCATAACCTCTTAAAATAACCCACACAAAAAACATGACATGACATGCGGTCAAAGGAGCTCTCAATGCAAGTGAAACAGGGCATCCTTAGGCTGCAAAAAAAATAGAAAATCCATCAGAGAGATAGCAGGAATTTTAGGAGTGGCCAAATCAACAGTTTGGATATATTCTGAGAAAAAAAGAACGCACTGGTGAGCTCTGCAACACAAAAAGGCCTGGACATCCATGGAAGACAACAGTGGTGGATGATTGTAGGCTCCCTTCCATGGTAAAGAAAAACCCCTTCACAACATCCAGCCAAGTGAAGAACACGCTCCAGGAGGTAGACATATCATTATCCAAGTCTACCATAAAGAGAAGACTTCACGAGAGCAAATACAGGGGTTCACCACAAGGTGCAAACCATTCATAAGCCTCAAGAATAGAAAGGTCAGATTAGACTTTGCCAAACAAAATCTAAAAAATCCAGCCCAGTTCTGGAACAGCATTCTTTGGACAGATGAAACTAAGATCAACCTGTACGAGAATGATGGGAAGAAAAAAGAATGGAGAAGGCTTGCAACGGCTCATGATCCGAAGCATACCACATCATCTGTAAAACACAGTGGAGGCAGTGTGATGGCAGGGGCATGCATGGCTTACAATGGCACTGGGTCCCTAGTGTTTATTGATGATGTGACAGAAGACAGAAGCAGCCGGATGAATTCTGAAGTGTATAGGGATATATTGTCTGTTCAGATTCAGCCAAATTCAGTGAAGTTGATTGGACTGCGCTTCACTTTACAGATGGACAATGACACAAAACATACTGCGATAGCAAACCAGGAATTTTTTAAGGCAAAGAAGTGGAATATTCTGCAATGGCCAAGTCAATCACCTAATCTCAACCCGATCAAGCATGCATTTCACTTGCTGAAGAGAAAACTTAAGGCAGAAAGACCCACGAACAAACAACAACTGAAGACAGCTGCAGTAAAGGCCTGGCAAAGCATCACAAAGGAGGAAACCCAGAGTTTGGTGATGTCCATTTATTCCAGACTTCAAGCAGTCATTCCCTGCAAAGGATTCTCGACAAAGTATTAAAAATGAACATTTTATTTATGATTGTGTTAATTTGTCCAATTACTGTACATTTCAGCTCCTGAAATAAGGGGACTGTGTATGAAAATGGTTGCAATTCCTAAACGTTTAATATGATATTTTTGTTCAACCCCTTGAATTATAGCTGAAAGTCTGAACTTCTATTGCATCTCGGTTGTTTCATTTCAAATCCATTGTGGTGGAGTACAGAGCCAAAATTATGAAAATTGTGTCCGTGTCGAAATATTTTGGGACCTAACTGTGTATATGTATGTATGTATGTCTTTATTTGTATAGCGCCATAAATGTACATAGCGCTTCACAGTAGTAATACATGTCATATAAATAACAAATATAAATAACAGATCATGGGAATAAGTGCTTCAGACATACTGTAAAAGTAACATTAAGGAAGGAGTCCCTGCTCCGAGAAGCTTACAATCTAATTGGTAGGTAGGGAGAACGTACAGAGACAGTAGGAGGGAATACTAGTAAGTGCGTCTGCAGGGGGCCAAGCTTTGTGTCATGTGTCCATGATTATCCAGTGCTATTCATATGCTTCTTTAAGCAGATGTGTCTTAAGGTGGGTCTTAAAGGTGGATAGCGAGGGGGCTAGTCGGGTATTGAGGGGAAGGGCATTCCAGAGGTGTGGGGCAGAAAGTGAGAAAGGTTTAAGGCGGGAGAGAGCTTTAGATACAAAGGGGGTAGAAAGAAGACATCCTTTTATATATATATATATATATATATATATATATATATATATATATATATATATATATATATATATATATATATATACAGTACAGCTCTGCCAGCCTTTATTCTAAAGCCTCGCCCGGCATACTGATCTGAATACCGGGTCATGACTCGCTATGTTTTCCAACAGTATAGCAATTGACTCGGGTTTCTATCAGGTTTATATCGGGCGCAGAAAATTGCATTTTAGCGTTGTCTGCAATATTGTCTAGACACACAAGTGGGTGATCGTGAGCTGTTGTCTTAAAAGTCTAATAGCAATTCAACCTACAAAGTACAGCTGTATAGTGATGCAAGTCTGTGTGTATACTGTAATTGTAATTTGAAGATTTATAGTTGAAGCAGAGATTAACGTTACGAGTTCATACTGTATACAGTAGTCTGAGGCTCCTTAGCCATACACATAAAAAATATGAGGACACATATTGTACTGTATACAGGATACTAAAGGGAAAAGAAGTACAGTATTACAAAAATATAATGTTGCGTCTTCTTTTGAATATAAAATATTTTTTCCGCTCATCCGGATTGGAACCTTGTTGAAACGCATACTGTAAGCGTGTCATCACATTTCTAAATGTTTTATTTATTAATCAATACTTTTGCTAGGCTTGTTCTTCTTTTCATACTGTTTTTTATTTTATGCGCATGGGTGTATGTCTCATTGGAACCATGCTGAAACGCATATGCGTGTTTAGGCGCATGTGTGTATGACTTCTCATTCAATTTGAATTTCAAGTCTGGAAAAAAAAACTTTTTTTCGTTTCTCGACATGGGCTTGCATAACAATTTTGGCTATTCTGAGATTCAATCACTACTGTAGCTTTTTAATTCTACACTAGTAGTGGCATACTGTGATTTTTATTTGGGGGTGTGGGGTTCAAAACATTATGATGACCTGTTGAAAATATTTCTTTCAACTATTATCCGGCATACAGCCTTCTCCCACTCCCCCCCCACCCACACACGCACTCACTCACAAGGCTAAAGTATTTCTACTTCTTATCGACACCTCCCCCAAATCATTCATTTGTAATTGGTGGCTTTGTGGCTTAGTTTAATCTTCCCGAGCATGTTATCACATTTATGCGCATGCGTGTATGTCTCATTCGAACCTTGTTGAAACGCATATGCGTGGCAACACATTTATGCGCATGCGTGTATGTGAACAAGATACGCCACACAGCACACCCCTTATTATAACCAACCATTATGTGAAATGTTATACAGTACTTACTGTATGATTTTGAAACACTAATTTTTTATAAAAGGTTGCATTATGAAACAATGAAACAATATTAAAACATCTACTTTTTTAATTTATTTTTTGGAAAACATTACTTTTATAACTTATAACTAAAAAGACACAGAGCATTCAGTTTTTATTATGAAACGCCTAAATTGATACTGTAACTTCTTCAGTACCAAGGTCAATTCATGGTGAACCACTGTGGTAGACTTGTTTTTTTTAAACAGCTGCAAGTCGACACATTACTGTAGCACAAGCAGTGTACACATTAGTATTCATTATCATTCATGAATACCTGCCACTTGGCGAATACGCGAAGAAATGCCCCCAATTCAATTTGAATCCAGTAATTAAACAGATCAACCGCAGATCAACCGCGATGCGAATGCGGCATGATCACGGTGGATGCCAAATTTATAGTGCAAGGAATACGGGAGATGCAATGACAAAAGCCCCGAGAAGTTTTAGAATAAATGCCGGTGCAGCAGTATATGGTTTTACATATGAGGACATAATAACAATCCTTAGCAGGTCTAAAAATTAGGTATTTACAACCTCAGATGAATAACAAAAAATGACAAATTACACTGTCATGATTTATTTAACAAAAATAAAGCCAAAATGGAGAACCCATGTTTGAAAAACTAAGTACACCCTTACTGCTTCCATAGGAATTAAGATGCTAAGTAGCAGACAGGTGCTGCTAATCAAATGCCCTTGATTAATTGATCATCAGTAAGTGTGACCTCCTCTATAAAAGTCAAAGTTAGCAGTATAGTAGTATAGTAGTTTGCTAGTCTGGAGCATTCAGGTGTGTGTTAACACAATGCAAGGAGGAAAGACATCAGCAATGATCTTAGAGAAGCAATTGTTGCTGCCCATCAATCTGGGAAGGGTTTTAAGGCCATTTCCTAACAATTTAAAGTTCATCATTCTACAGTGAGAAAGATTATTCAAAAGTGGAAAACATTCAAGACAGTTGCTAATCTTCCCAGGAGTGGACTTACCAGCAAATTCACCCCAAAGTCAGACCATGCAATGCTCAGAGAAATTGCAAAAAAACCAAGAGTTACATCTCAGACGCTACAGGCCTCAGTTAGCATGTTAAATGTTAAAGTGCATGTCAGTACAATTAGAAAAAGACCGAATAAGTACTGATGGAGCGGCCATTGTTCGAACGGATCTCGAATCAGTTTTCGTGTTGACCGCTGTATTCCATTCGGTATTTCCGCGTTTTGACCACTATTCATGCCGCGTTCGCGCAATCCGGCACCGGGCAGCCACACGCCTGTTCAATTTAATCTGTTTAATTTAATGGTTTCTTGTTTCTTTGGATGCAATTCATTCGCATATCCGCCATGTGGCAGAAGTTAATGAATTATAATTTGGTTGCTATTCTTTGCGTATCCGCCAGGTGGCAGAAATGAATGTATTTAATGAATTGTATTGAATTGTAATGTGCATGGTACTTTGCTACTTTGTAAGGGTGCAGGTGTTTAAAACAGATAGTACCCACGTCTATACTGGTACATACTTACAGTGGCCCATTTTGAATTGACCTTGATTTTTCGAAAACGTTATCAAATTAGGCGTTCTTAATAAAAAGCTTTAAATACTCAGTGTGTGCCTTTTTTTTACACTCTTTCCCCGCACAATTGCTGAGTGGACATTATGGCTACAGCACAGCGTATAAAAAACCTGACTGTAGTTATTCATTTTTAATATATTCGGCAATTAATGCTGCAGCAGATAAGATGGTGACTGTATTTGAAATATATGAATATTTAATTTCAAACTACGATTTTTACAAGTTTTCACCAGATGTTCATGGGTAACCTTAAGTAACGATCAGTGTTTTTTTCGCATTGCCCCTCCTGCCGGAGAGATTTGCGGGTATTGGGGTGTCATGCCAGAATTTCACAGTATATTTGATCATGGCAATTTCCAAAGAAGAAAGGTCGGTTTTAACCCATATAAAAATCGTCAATCCCAATCCATCAATCTGCCGGCAACAGCACAAGCACCGGCCGGTCCGACCGTCAGTGATAATCTGGTGAACAGCAATCCTTTGTACTTGTCCTCGCCAGAATATCTGGAAAATTTCATATTACATATATTTTGGGGGGTTATCGACATGGGCTTGCATAGCAATTATGGATATTATGAGAATCAAGCAGTACTGTTGCTTTTTAATTCCACACTAGTCATGTACGTTCTTTCTGAGGTGGGTGCCATTCTGTAGTACTGTGATTATTATTTGGGGGTGTGGGGATCAAAACATTATGGTGACCTGTTGAGAATATGTCTTTTAACTACAGGTAATCCTTCATACAGCTCCCTCGCTACCCCCCGCACACACAAGGCTCAAGGATTTCAACTTCTTATCGACACCTCTCGCAAACCATTCATTTTCAAATGGTTGGCTTTGTGGCTTTCTTTAATCTTCCTGAGCCTGCTTTCACAGTTCTGCCCGCCAAGCAAGCACAAGTGCGATAAGCTAAACCCTTCAACAACACAACACCCCCCCCACCCCCCCCTCCAACAGAGCCATTCACATAAATGGACAGTAGCGTGATTATCATGAGCTGGGCAGAAGACATGTTTGATAATCCTTAACGCAGGAAAATAGTATTTTTCTATAGAATTTAATTGGTAAATGAATACTGACCTGTGCATTATTAACAGAAATGATTGATTAAAAAATAAAAATATAATAATTTTTATAAAATATATTTTTTGTTTTTATATATATTTTTTCCCAAACTAATGTGAAGTGCAATGCTTTGTTGAACTGTTCATAAGAATTTCAGGTCTGCAATAGGGGGTCGGTCAAAAAATAAATTTTATTTTTTAATGCATAATACAGTACAAAAATACAGTAGCTCTTGTCTTTTTCTTCGTTATGGCATTGCGAGATAGGGGGGAGATTGGGGAGAGTGGGGGCTGCAGCTCTGAAAATACAGTATTTCAAAAGATTTTTTTTTAAACATTTTTTTTGTTGCACAAACGAATTGCTATACAGTAACTACAGAGAGAGGGTGGGAGAGGGGGGGTTTGTGTAAGATACAGGCTGGTTTGTACATGAACACTGTACAATAATCTTACACATCCACCCTTCCTTTTTTCACTGCTACAGTTCTGAAAATTAAAAGAAACAATTAATGCAGACATGGTTAGTTTGAGTGCCATACACTACTTACAGTGCTGTAAAGTACCTGTATCATACTTACATAATCCCGATTAACTGAAATAAATGATTAAACAATAACAATACAGTATTTCAAAATATTTTTTTAACAACACAGTTTTTTTTTTGCACAAACAAATTTCTATACAGTAACTACTGAGAGAGGGTGGGAGAGGGGGAGGGTGTTGTGTAAGATACAGGATGGTTTGTACATGAACACCGTACTATAATCTTACATCCCCCCCTTGTTGCAGGGTACAGGCAACAACACACATGCGGGTTCTCTTGATAAGGCTTCTTTATTGAAAAACATACAGCACACAAAACAAAATAGCTTCTCTTCAGCATAGAAAACATGGTAGCTTCTCTTCAGCATGCAGGACACAGACAGTTCATCACACATGTACTTTAAAAAACAGACCTTATAGCAGTAATCTCTTCAGTTTTTCAGTCCTGTCTCCTGACCAGCTAGCTTGCATGTGTGTACAGCCTGGGGGTTTTAAAACACCTTGATTATGCAGCTGGGGTCAGACTAATTAAGCAGCCCTTCTCAACTGAAACTTAACCTTGGCACTGCTGCACTGCAAGCATATACATAGGTTTGCCAGGTATATGACTGGTGATGTTCCTTTTACCCTGTCACATTCCTCCCCTGTTAGTGTGTGACTGGGGCTACGCACAGCTGAAGCCCGACCATCCACCCCTTCTCTAGAAAAGAAGTTAGCATTTGCATTTTCTTTTCCAGGCCTGTGCTGAATCTCAAATGAGAAAGGTTGGAGGGCCATGTACCACCTGGTCAATCTAGCACTGGAGTCCTTCATACTATTTAACCACTTCAATGGAGCATAGTCGTCACCAGAGTAAAATGGACTCCTGCCAGGTAATGCCTCAAAGCCTCGATTGCCCACTTTACTGCGAGGCACTCCTTCTCAATCACTGAGTAGTTTTTTTCCCCCTCAGGAACAATTTCCTACTCAGAAAAAGGATCAGATGTTCCACTCCCTCAAACTGTTGTGACAACACTGCCCCTAGCCCTATCTCTGATGCATCGGTTTGCACTACAAAAGGCCTGTTGAAGTCTGGGCTTCTTAGGACGGGACCCTCTGATAGACCTTTTTATGTCCTCAAAGGCTCTCTGACACTCCCTTGACCATACCACTTGTGTAGGGGCACACTTTTTTGTGAGGTCTGTTAATGGGGCTGCAACTTCCGAGTAGATGGGGATGAACTGCTGATAGTACCCTGCTAAACCCAGCAGAGAGCGTACCTGCGTTTTTATTTTGGGGGTCGGAACTTCTTTCAAGGCAACTACCTTGTCGGCTAGTGGCCTTACTTTTCCATCTCCCACTGCATACCCTAAGTATTTGGTTTCCATCTTACCTAAGGCACATTTCTTAGGGTTGGCTTTGAGCCCTGCCTCTCTTAGAAATTTGAGGACCGCTTTCAGCCTATTTAGATGGGCCCACCAGTGTTTAATATAAATGACAATGTCATCTAGGTAGGCTGCGGCATAAGCCCTATGGGGTCTCAGGACCGCTGTTCCTCCCAGGACTCCTTTAGGAGTTCTAGGATACCCCGGGGTTGGCGGCCATACAGCAGTTCAAATGGAGAGAATCCGCGTGGAGGCCTGGGGAACTTCCCGCACTGCAAACAGCAGAAAAGGAAGAAGTTCATCCCAGGCTCTCTTCTCTGAATCTACAAATTTCCTCAGCATCCCTTTTAGAGTTCGGTTAAATCTTTCCACCAATCTGTCAGTCTGTGGATAATAGACCGATGTCCGAACAGACTTGACCTATAGTAATTTTAAGACATCCTGCATCAGTTTAGCCATAAAATTTGTAGCTTGGTCGGTCAACATAATCTGGGGAAGTCCAACCCGTGAGAACAGCTCCAACAACTTGTTGGCTAATTGCTTCGCCGTTGCTGTTCTCAGGGGGAACGCCTCAGGATATCTTGTTGCATAGTCAAATATTACAAGATTAAACCTGTGTCCTTTCGCAGAAGGTTCTAGAGGTCTTACCAAGTCTACCCCAATCCTCTCAAAGGGAACTGACACCAAGGGTAGAGGAACCAAAGAGGCTGTTTTTTGTCCCTTCAGACTAGTTACCTGGCACTCCGGACATGCCGCACATAACTTAGCAATATCACTATGCATCCCTGGCCAATAGAATCGGGACGAAATACGGTCCAATGTTTTATCCCTGCCAAGGTGACCACCCCAAGGGACAGTATGTGCTAGAGTGAACACAGATTTAACAAACGCCTTGGGAACCAATATCTGTCTGGTCACCTCCCCTGTTTGTGTCTGCCTATTCACCCTATACAGGATATCATTTAATAATTCAAAATGTGGGAATACTATCACCCCCTGTGCATTCAATATCTGCTCATCAATTTTTACCACCTTATCATACTGTCTAGCAAGGACTGGGTCTTCCCTTTGCCTCTGGCTAAAATCATGGAGGTATAGGTCTGGTAAATCTCCAAGGCCCATATCCCCCTCCCTCTGGCCATCCCAGCATCACTTGTGACTTCTGGCTACTAGAATGGTCACCTTGAGACGAAGATTTCTGCATCCAGTCCTGTTTGTCAGAGCGTCTTTGCTTCCGAGTCTTTGGAACCCGGTGTCTACTGGGAAAAAGGTCTGCCGAGAAGGGGAACAATTTGCCAGGGTTCTCCTGAGTCATAGAATAAGGCTCCTCGTGAGAGACTGGAGCCATTAGGTCCAAAAAGAAAGGCCAGTCCCGGCCGAGCACAATGGGGGCATGGAGCCAAGGAGCGACTTCTACTTCGAGGTAGCCCTCCTGACCTTTTACCTGTAGCCGGATTTTGGCCGTTGGATACCGTTTTACATTGCCGTGTATACATTCTATAGTCTATGGAGAGTCAAAAGAACACACGTTAGGCGATAACAGTTCCTGGAAGACCAGAGTTTTCCCAGAGCCCGAATCTACAAGGGCCTGGACGGTTTTTCCCCCAACCTGGGCTGGAAGTAGCCAGGGCTTGTAATTTTCTCCAGTGAAGGCCGAGGCGACGGTTCTGCTGAAGGAACTGACGGCTCGGCGTTTTGACTTCTTCCTTGTTGGAAGGACTGCTCCTTTCGTGGCAATTGGTGGATGCGCATGGAGGGGCCGTAGTTTCCCCATTGTTCCAATCTCCCTCTTTGGGTCTCCGCAAGTGCTGGTGAATTTGGATTTGTCGGGTCCAGGGCACTCGCCTGATCCTCGGCCCCAAATGAAGTTCTCAACGAGTCGGACCGCCAAAGCTAGGGTTTCAGCAGAATGGCGTTTTAACCACGAGCTTGCGGAAGGGGGTATTACACTACCGACACACTTTATCACTCTGCGGCCAGATCCGCAAGCCAGGAGATTTCCCGGCTTGCTAGTGGCCGCCCCTCGGCGTGCCGCGCGTCACCGACGCGCGGTCACGCGTCATCGGGAGCCTGCGCCCCCTGCACGCGCGTCCAGGGCTCCCCGAGGGAGCCCTGGTGTCCCGCGATCGCGGGACGGCGGCAGGGGTTTCCGGGGGACCCGGCGGACCCGGCAGCGGTAGGGAGAGCGCCCCGATCGGAGGGCGCTCTTCCGCTGCTTCGGCGCGCGCCCGTCACCCTCCGGCGCGCGCCAGGATACTGCTGCGGCCAAGAATGGGCAAATGCTCGAATAAACTTGGCCGCAGCAGTATCTGTAGGAATTGTTCCAAAACCCCTTGCTCAAGAATTGCCTCCTTAGTGCGCTCCTCGGAATGTATCCAGCGAGTACACAAGTCCAATAACCACTTAGCGAGGACCCGGGTTCGCATCTTAGCGGTGTACTTCAGGTTCCGGAACTGCTGCCAGTAGGTCTCTGGGGTCAGACCTAAGTGATCCAGTATTAGCTTCTTTAATTTGTTGGTAGTCCATTCCCTGATCTGCTGTGAGGCCCTAATGTGAGGCCTGGGCTTCTCCTATGAGGAGCGGGGCCAAAGCAGTTGCCCAGCGTTCTGCAGCCCAGCCCTGAGCTTCGGCAACCCTTTCAAATGTCAGTAGAAAAGCCTCTGGATCTTTGTTAGGAGCCATTTTCCTCAGGAGGACCGGGGGTTTGTTCACAAGTTCTGGACTGGCAGACTCCTGGAATTGGGTCAGTAGCTTGGCCATCCACTCATCCTGTTCCCTGCTGCTTGGTTAGGAGCTGGGTTTGCGGCTGCAATAGTAGTTGGGCCTGCTCCTGCATTAACAGTCCCTGCTGTTTAGTCTGCTCCGGCATTAACAGTCCATGCTGTCTGGTCTGCTCGCACAGAAACTCTTTTAAAAATTCTTCCATTTTTCTCATTTTTGTGTGTGTGTGTGGCCCTTCAACTGCAGGGGCCTCTCAAAATCCCTGCACTTCTGACACCATATGTTGCACGGTACATGCAACCACACATGCGGGTTCTCTTGATAAGGCTTCTTTATTGAGCCTTAAAAACATACAGCACACAAAACAAAATAGCTTCTCTTCAGCATAGAAAACAAGGCAGCTTCTCTTCAGCATGCAGGACACAGACAGTTCATCACACATGTACTTTGAAAAACAGACCTTATAGCAGTAATCTCTTCAGTATTTCAGTCCTGTCTCCTGACCAGCTAGCTTGCATGTGTGTACAGCCTGGGGGTTTTAAAACACCTTGATTATGCAGCTGGGGTCAGACTAATTAAGCAGCCCTTGTCAACTGAAACTTAACCTCGTCACTGCTGCACTGCAAGCCTAAACGTAGGTTTGCCAGGTATATTGCTGGTGACGTTCATTCACCCTGTCACACACCCCTTCCTTTTTTCACTGCTGCAGTTCTGAAAATGAAAAGAAACAATTAATGCAGACATGGTTAGTTTGAGTGCCATACAGTACTTACAATGCTGTAAAGTACCTGTATTATACTTACAGTATAACAATACAGTATTTCGAAAGATTTTTTTTTAAACACATTTTTTTTTTGCAAAAACTAATTCATACTTTTCTGTGCCTGATTAACTGAAATAAATGATTAAACAATAACAAAATTTCAAAACAATAAAAATAAAACAGAAAATGATTAAGCGCATTAAACAAAAAATCAATGTAAATTTTTTTTTTGTAAACTATTGCACTACAGTAGAGTCTGGAAAAACTCGTTAGCAAGAGGGGTGCCACTCCAAGCACGAGCCCTTGTATGCCTCAACAAGCCATTTATAGTGGCTCTCACAGCTCTCATGACTGTAGAGGTAACATGGAAATAACACTCCACTTCATTCAAAATGGTCTTTCTTAAATTTGCTGGCAGAGCCTTCTTTCTTTTATTTCCTTCACATATCCATACTCAACATGGTCTCCAAAAGAAGATCAACCTTTTGCTCCGTGCTGTAGACATCTGCGTAGGTGGGTGGGGGATGAGGTGACCAGGGGGTTGCCAGGAGAACAGCGTTGAGGATGGTAGGTGGAGGAGGTAATAAGGGGGTTGCCAGGAGTACAGCCTCAATGATGGGTTGTGGATCAGGTTGCAGGGGCTTGACAGGAGAGCAGCCTCAATGATGGGTTGTGGAGTAGGTCGGCAGGGGGATGACAGGAGAGCAGCCTCAATGATTGGTTGTGGAGCAGGTTGGCAGGGGGTTGACAGGAGAGCAGCCTCAATGATGGGTTGTGGAGCAGGTCGGCAGGGGGTTGACAGGAGAGCAGCAGCGTCGATGATGGGTTGTGGAGCAGGTGAGTGGGGGGTGCAAGGAGAGGATCGGGACTCCACTTGACTTGCACTGTGCTAAGGTCCCCAACTTTCTTCTTTACATAATAAGGCCAAGGGCCTTTGGAGCCTTCGGAACATTAACCTTTGGAGCCTTCGGAACATTTTCTTTATTCTGCTTTGGTTTTCGCTTAGGTTTTGGCTGGGAAACAGCTTCCGCCTTTCGTTTGGCCGGCACGGCAGAAGAAGCTTGTTCCTGCGTCCGTAGAATCGGGGGCGATACATGGAAACAGTAGGACGAATGCACAATACAGTATCTGGACAAGAGCAAGTTCAGATAGAGATCAGTGTGTGAGAGTCTATGCAATGTGTCTCACCTTTTATTTGAAATTTTTCGCGGGCATGGACACGAGGTGCAGGTGTTAAAAGTGGGCGTGCTGTGTACTAAACCTGTCGAGTGATGTTGAGGCACATTAAATTTAAGTATAAATACACCATCCATTTTGTGTATTCAATGCAAATTCAATACACATCGAATTAAAATCGAATTGTGTGTGCTCGCATTTTTTTTCTAACAGCAGCGATGCCAAAGAAAAGGCTTTAAAAAGATCTCAGCTTGAGAATAAAGGATATGTACCAGAATGGATACGGCATTTTAAAGATGCAACACTGGTTACTTGCTTCGGGCTTCGTTTTAGCAAAAATCACTGTTAGTTATCATGCGCATGGGAAGGTCAAAAACGTCAAAAGAAACCCGACCGTCACTACTGAGTAAGTACAGTACTACCACAGTAGTACTTATTGTCCTCCATAACTCGAACAATGTCTTGTACTGTTCTGTATGCCTGTGTTTAACTGTAGTAACTAATAATCCTGCATTTACTGTACACACCCACAAAGCATCAACAGTACAGTACTGTATGTCACCAGCTTTTGGGTGGTACAGTAGGAGTGACTGAGTGTGTGACAGTGCAGTCTATTGGAATGCTTTATTTGAGGGAGGGGCAAATTATTTAATATATTCATATACTGTACAGTAGCGCTATAATAAGACAATAGGAAATCAGTGCGCTATTGAGTTGCTTAATTTGCCTACTGTAACAAATTGTTCTGTTTTCTTTACACTGTAGGGCGACAACACTTCTGGTGGACCAAATAAGTGTGAGACCCAGTGATTCAGAATGGCGCTTATAACACAGTGATAGTGATCTATAACCATAAATAATATAAGTGGTGAAACTGAAAAAACTCTCAACCTTCCAGGGAATATACACTGATTCCCTCACAGAGCGTAGAAATCCAAGGGGGGAGGAAGGGAGCAGAATCGTCAGGAACACCCAGAAAAGAACATAAACATAAAAAACATAGTGTAATATGTAGATGAATGTGAATCAGATATAAATCAGGATCAGCTTGGCTCTTATGAAGGGCCTACTTACAAAAAGTAAGATCAAAACCAGCGTTTGTATGGTTAAAGATGGAGATGTAATCTCTTATTCTTGGGATCGTTGGCTGCAGCAATTATTGCTGAAGTGCACAGGATGGTGTGTCTGCCGGGGCTTTATCCCTCACAGTTCATCAGCCGCATTCATACAGAGAGAAGAGGAGAGCATAGTGTTTTACCAGGTAACAACACAGACTTTATCGTTGTATCAAAAAGATATGTACTCACAATAGAACATGTGAACGCAGTCACATAACGGTTTCTTTTGGGCAACAACAAGACGGCTCGGCAGATGGAAAAGATTAAGTCCTCCACTTCACGATAGATTCCCCTTCTCGAGGGTGCCCCCTCGTCCGGTGCCGGTGGATGGCGTCTGACGTCACTTCCTGGCCTGGAGGTGACGACTTCCGGTGGAGAAGGGAAGATCGGAGGAATTGGAGGAGTCGCCGGACCGCAGCAGTGCCTCTAGGATGGGAGCAGGTTCTCAGGCAGTCAGAGTGTCAGACTGCACTGTAGTTGTGTTCCGCTTCCTTCCTTAACTGGCTGTAACTGGACCAAATAAGTGAACAGAATGATGGACGTGTGCCACAAGGGTAAAGAATGCACTAGAGGCAACTCACGAAATAAAAGCATCAGAGACCAGCATCACGCAGATGAGATGGAAATTGGGATGGAAATATGGGCGTGTTAAGTAAGTACTATACTGTATACTGTACGTCACCCATGTTTTTGTTTTTCTCTTTTTTGTCTGCTGCTTTTTCTTTTTCCACTATGGTTGTTATTCCCCATGTTTTTCCCCCACCTCCCTCCCCTCCAGACTTGTGATTTCTTGTTTAGCCCTCTATTTTCATGTTAGGCTCCCTCCTAGCCTACTGTACAATAGGGTTGGACAACTGTTCTGTATGTAATACATACTGTATATTGTTTTGTTTCAATACATTACTGTTAGTTTTCTATACAGTAGATGTCTTTGACTTATTTTTTCATTTTTTTGAGTGCTGGGAACCATCATAGTGTATCTCCAGTATTTAGTACCTCTAACATTATTCCCTAACATTACAGAGCGTATCCTATGATAAGGGAAGCCAACAAAATAAAAAGAGTGGACAAGGCACGGGCATGGATTGAAAGTGGCAAGACTTTCCAGGATGTCATCTTTACTGACGAGACAATTGAGAGATTTGCCCGTTTTGCATTATACAAAAAAGGACTCCTATCTCTGAAGCCACGTCCCAAGCACCCAGTGAAGATGCATTTGTGGGTATTTTGTACCCTAATGTTACTGTACATTTTTCTTTTCTTGTTTCCAGGAATCATGAATAAAGCGTTCTTCCAAGATCACATAATTACACATGTTGTCGAATACATTAGGAATAATTTCCCATCTGGTCACCGGTTCTTCCAGGACAATGATCCGAAACACACCGCGTCAATAGATAACATTCTTGCCAGCGGTATCAACTGGGTTAAGACGCCACCGAAGTAAGTTGGGTAACCATTTCTCATTCTTTTACACAGTTTATATCACCTTACAGTAAGTAATTCACCTTTTTTCTCCCCTCCTACTACAGTATATTCCAGATCACCAGATTTTAATCCCATCAAAATGGTATGGCATGAGTTGAAGGATTATATCAGAAAAGTGTGGAAACCATCAAAAAAGGATAAATTGGAAAAAGGGATACTGCATTTCTGGAACAACATACTCACCGTAGCCAGATGTAATAAATATATCGATCATATTGCGATTGTGTTGCCTATTGTTATACAACGTAATGGCCAGGCCTCGGGAAAGTAATAAGGCACTGGTAAGTATGATACAGGTAAGTATGGCACTCAAACTAACCATGTCTGCATTAATTGTTTCTTTTCATTTTCAGAACTGCAGCAGTGAAAAAAGGAAGGGGGTGGGGGTGTAAGATTATAGTATGGTGTTCATGTATAAACCAGCCTGTATCTTACACAAACCCCCCTCTCCCACCCTCTCTCAGTAACTACTGTATAAAAATTAGTTTGTGCAAAAAAAAATGTGTTTAAAAAAAATCTTTTTAAATACTGTATTGTTATTGTTTAATCATTTATTTCAGTTAATCAGGCACAGGTAAGTATTATACAGGTACTTTACAGCACTGTAAGTAATGTATGGCACTCAAACTAACCATGTCTGCATTAATTGTTTCTTTTCATTTTCAGAACTGCAGCAGTGAAAAAAGGAAGGGGGTGGGGTTTGTGTAAGATTATAGTACGGTGTTCATGTACAAACCAGCCTGAGAGAATTGCACGCAGGCGCAGAACTGTGAGAGCAGGCTCGGGAAGATTAAAGAAAGCCACAAAGCCAACCATTTGAAAATGAATTGTTTGCGAGAGGTGTCGATAAGAAGTTGAAATCCTTGAGCCTTGTGTGTGTGCGGGAGGGGGGGGAGCTGTATGATGGATTACCTATAGTTCAAAGACATATTTTCAACAGGTCACCATAATGTTTTGATCTCCACACCCCCAAATAAAAATCACAGTACTATGCCATCCACATCATAAAGCATGTCTAGTGCCGCATTAAAAAGCAACAGTACTTAGTGATTCTCATAATATCCATAATTGTTATGCAAGCCCATGTCGATAACCCCCAAAAATATATATTTATAAAACTTGAATCTCATAATATCCATAATTGTTATGCAAGCCCATGTCGATAACCCCAAAAAATATATATTTGTAAAACTTGAATCTCATAATATCCATAATTGCTATGCAAGCCCATGTCGATAACCCCCCCAAAAAATGTTATAAATATTTTTAAAACTTGAACTAACTTCTACTGTAAATGAATGGAAAGTTATACATGCATGCACATTAATAATCAACAAGGTCCCAGGTCCCAAAGAGAATTACACGCAGGCGCAGAACTGTTAGAGCAGGCTCGGGAAGATTAAAGAAAGCCACAAAGCCAGCCATTTGAAAATGGATGGTTTGTGAGAGGTGTCGATAAGAAGTTGAAAACCTTGAGCCTTGTGTGTGGGGGGGAGGGGCGGTGGAGCTGTATGAAGGATTACCTGTAGTTCAAAAATATATTTTCAACAGGTCAGAATAATGTTTTTATCCCCACACCCCCAAATAAAAATCACAGTACTATATCACCCACATCATAAAGCATGTCTAGTGCCGAATTAAAAAGCAACAGTACTGAGTGATTCTCATAATATCCAGAATTACTATGCAAGCCCATGTCGATAAACAAAAAAAAAAAACGAATGAAATAATAAAAAAAAAAAATTCAGACTTGTACTTCTAATTGAATGGGAAGTTATACACGGATGCGCATTAATAATCAACAATGTCCCAGGTCCCAAAGAGAATTACACACAGACGCTGAACTGTGAGAGGAGACTCGGGAAGATTAAAGAAAGCCACAAAGACAACCATTTGAAAATGAATGGTTTGCGAGAGGTGTCGATAAGAAGTTGAAATCCTTGAGCCTTGTGTGTGTGCGGGGGGAGAGGGGAAGCTGTATGAAGGATTACCTGTAGTTAAAAGACATATTCTCAACAGGTTATCATAATGTTTTGATCCCCACACCACCAAATAAAAATCACAGTACTACAGTATGCCACCCACCTCATAAAGAACCTACATGACTAGTGTGGAATTAAAAAGCAACAGTACATCTTGATTCTCATAATATACATAATTGCTATGCAAGCCCATGTCGATAACCCCAAAATATATATATTTGTAAAACTTAATTCTCAGAATATCAAGAATTGTTATGCAGGCACATGTCGAGAAAAGAAAAATAAATAACAAAAAAAAAACTTTTTTTTTCAGACTTGAACTTCTACTGGGAAGTCATATACGCATGCGCAGGAATGTAAGGCCATGCTCGGGAAGATTCAAGCCAGAAAGCCATCCATTACAAATTAATGGTGTGGGAGAGGTGTACTGTAGATAAGAAGTTGAAATCCTTGAGCCTTGTGTGTGTGCGGAGGCGAAAGCACTGTGGATTATCAGTTCAAAGAAATATTTTCAAACGGTCATCATAATGTTTAATGCGCAGAAATGTGATACTGTAATACGCCTACAGTATGCGTTTCACACTGCTCTGTTTATAATACAGATAAAGTACAGTACAGTACACACGCTGCTCAGTGTATAATACAGACATTGAATTGCTATTGGATTTTTACGACAACAATTCGCGATTGCCCACTTGACTTTCTCGACGGTATTGCAGACAATGCTAAAATGCCCTTTTCTGACCCGATAAACAAGCCGCGTTTTTAAGTCGGCATGATTCAAATAAATTGCGCGCCATCGCATGGGTATTCCGATCTACACACCGCGTTAAATGTTCGAATAACGGCCATTCCATCAGTATGGTTTGTTTGGAAGGGTTACCAGGAGAAAGCCTCATCTCTCTAAAAATAACATGGAAGCACAGCTTAGGTTTGCATTGTTGCATCTGAACAAACCACAAGACTTCTGGAACAATGTCCTTTGGACAGACGAGACCAAAGTGGAGGTGTTTGGCCATAATGCACAGCGCCACATTTGTAGAAAACCAAACACAGCATATCAGCACAAACACCTCATACCAACTGTAACGCACGGTGCTGGGGGGGTGATGATTTGGGCTTGTTTTGCAGCCACACGACCTGGGAACCTTGCAGTCATTGAGTCGACCATGAACTCCTCTGTATACTAAAGTATTCTAGAGTCAAAGTGAGGCCATCTGTCCGACAGCTAAAGCTTGGCCGAAATTGGGTCATGCAACAGGACAATGATCCCAAGCACACCAGCAAATCTTCAACAGAATGGCTGAAAAAGAAAATAATCAAGGTTTTGCAATGGCCCAGTAAAAGTCCAGACCTCAACCTAATTGAAATGCTGTGGCGGGACCTTAAGAGAGCTGTGCATAAACAAATGCCCGCAAACCTCAATGAACTGAAGCAACGTTGTAAAGAACAGTGGGCCAAAACTCCTCCACAACGATGTGAGAGACTGATAAAGTCATACAGAAAATGATTACTTCCAAGTTATTGCAGCTAAAGGTTGTTCTACATGCTATTGATCATAAGGTATACTTAGTTATTCCCACATGGCTTCTCCATTTTGGCTTTATTTTTGTTAAATAAATCAGGACACTGTGTAATATGTCATGTGTTGTTGTTCATCATGAGGTTGTATTTACCTAATTTTAACACCTGCGAAGGAACAGATGATTATTATTATGTCCTGATATGTAAAACCAAATAATTCAAAGAGGGTGTACTTCCTTTTTCACACAACTCTATATGCAGTTTTCACACATACTCTATATGTATGTTTTTTTTATAACTTTCCCTTTCTATAAACAAGCATTCTACACATTTTGAATATTAAATTGCAAATGTATTATTTACTGTCCTTGGACGCTAATTTAACCTAATACACATTTGAAGCGATTAACCACATTTTCAGACACATTTTGCTATATTGGATTTTTTGTCTTAAGTTCCTGTTTTTCTAGTAAACAGGGGACCAAATACTCCTAGGGCCCTGTGGAAAGGCAAAGGAGTCAGCTGAATGTTTTAACCCCTTTCACATACACAAATCACATGCGTGTCGCATTCATGACAGATAATTAGAAATGTCTAGATTAATTAATGTCTGTTATGAAATAGTGGTGGTGTTTTACCTAAAACTTCGATATAATACTGCAATGAAATCAAATAATAAAACAAATAATAAAACAAATATTTATCATCATGTACAATTCATTACAAAAACTGAAATATAATGTATTTGTTTGGTGTTTCAGAAACCAGCACCGTGACAGCTTTTAAACAAAAGTATAGACATGTAGTGAATAGGGAATTATTCAGTACCATTGCATTTCATAAAATTCATGACTATTGCAAATCATTTTTATGACAGCATACAGAACATAAAATAAATAAAAAATAGCCCATATCAGCAAGTAAAAATGTGGATCTCCAGAGCTATGTATAATATTTGATTGAAAGAAGATCAGTGTTTTTAACTGCTAAAAGTATAAGTACAGTGATAGTTATTTAGAAGAGCACATGTTTATTTGATTTATGGCTGCTGACTGTGCTGTAGTTTATTTATTATTGAAGTATTAAAACTGTAGACCTGGAGTGACTGATTTTTTTTTTTTGGTTTGTGTTTTATCTGTGTTATATAGACTTTAGGACTTCAGAAGGAGAACAATGTAGTAAGGGGAGGCCAATTTTAGTAAGAAATGTACAAAAGTTAAGGCAAAGATAAGGAATAGTTTACTATGTCTCCGTAGCTCATATACAGTATGCACTTGTTGCCCGTGACCGTGTTGCCTTTGGCATACTGTAGTAGATATTTCAATTGTAGTTTGTAAGGTAAGACAACATAATAATACACTGTTTGATCTTCAGCTGAAGCTTGCAAAAGATTCTACTTGATAGTACAGTATTAATGAAATATTGTTTTAAAATTAAATATTGTTTAATGCAGCTAGGCATTAATTTCTAATTAGTCTTCAATCAAATATGTACCGTACATATGGCATATGATATTATACTTGGAGACTTGGAGCTCTCTATGGGTTCTACCAACCCAGTATCTGTATTTTTTTTAATTACAGTATATTGTTTAACTTTTCACGACTAGAGATGGACGGATTTGTCTGATTCCGTTCAACAGATTTCCCTGGCCTAATCCGATCTGTGGAATGAAAACCGACATCAAATTTCCTGCATTTTCAAAATCTGTAGCTGTGTCTCGTTCACACGTATTTTAAAGAATCTGTCTATGGATTCAACTTAAATTGATTATGCGGATAACAAACAATTTAAAACATGTGGTAGAAATACTCACTCCCACTTCCTACAGGCATACCCATAGTATTACAGCAGAAGCAACCCAATCAACCCACTCCCAAACCCTATCTACAACACAATAGCCTAAAATTGAGGCTACACCTCTATTTATATACCCCTCCGATATTAATTCCATTGATGAATTCAGAATCCATTTGCAGGTTCAAATTCTGAATCCGTCAGATTGTTTTTAAGTAAAAGGAAAATCAAATTTGCCTTTTTGAGACTGATTAAAGGATGAAATGGTCAATCTGCAGTGGATTTGAATTTTCGACAATTTTTTTTACCATTTCTAAGCACTACCCACTTGTTTGTTTTTATATATCCATTGGTGTGCTCCTAATTATGGTATTATCTTTCCACTTTTTGTTTCCAATTATATAAACTTCCACATTTAAAAAATATAGAGTTTTCGCTCTATAGTGGATTGTTTATTTTGCATTTTGACTTCATTGATAAGATTTGTGTACTTACATTTACTTAGACAGTTCACCATACAAAGCACAGCAGTTCACCGTACAAGCCTATTCTAAAACTACTTCAAATACTTCATCAGGACCATATTGAATCCTTTTTGGATTTTTATTAATTCTTTAATTTAACCTTTTTTTGCTTTTTCCTTTACCAAATATAAATGTACAGTAGTGATAGTAACTGTACAGTAGCAACACCATAACAAATGAACCCTCCAAGCATTACAACTGTATGACAGCAAATCCTGGCACAGGACTTAATTGACCCCACGGAAGCCACAACGTGTACAGGAAGCCACAAGAAAGTTTAATGATTAGTCTTGCAGAGAATGGTACTGCTGCGGCAGCTTTTATTCTAACAAAACACCGGCTTTTACCTGGCTTGTTCCTGGAATGCCACGCTGTTCACCTGGAGCATGCCGCGCTCCTTTTGCGTTCCCAGCCAAGGGTCATGCCCGGCTGACGCGCGGTTGATGGGTTTATTGATAATGGTTCGGATTTAAATAGGCTGCAATGCTTCGCGTGTCCGCCAGATGGCAGAAATTCATGAATTGTAATGCGCCGAATCAGTAATGTGTCGGCTTGCAGGTGTTTCGTTTAAAAAAGATACTGTACCACAGTGAGCTATTGTAACTTGGCCTTGGCCTTGAGACTGAAGGAAGAGGTTGCAAAAATGTATCAATTTAGGCTTTTCATACATACAGTATTAAAGAAAGACAAAGACCAGTTTCAGTTACAGTATTCTCCAGAGACCCACCTGCCATGAGTGTTCAAGTGCAGCCCGCTTTCCAAAAACCTGACAGAAGTTACGCGTATTTCATATGGGCTGCGATTAATGCAACAGATGATAAGATGGCAACAGTTGCTCAAATTTATCAGTATTTTATCGAAAACTATGACTTTTACAAATTTTCGCCAACTCCTCATACGTGGAAGCGTGCAGTAAGGAAAATGTTATGTAGTGATCCCTGTTTTCACCGTATTGAGCCCCAATTTGTTGGAGGGTATTGGTGTGTATCACCGGATTTTTCCCGTATCTATGATCATGGAGGCGGCAAAAGGCGAAGGGTCGTGTTAAAACCAACTAAGAAGCTACAGTCGCTGCCAAGCAATGCACCAGCACCAGCACCGGCTTCCAATGACGGTCCCACTGTCAGTGACAACCCTGAGCCTGAGCCTGAGTCGGATTTGGCGTGCAGTTTTGATGAAGCTTGCATGTACCTAAGCGATTTCCAGCCTCACCTGCTGACTACAGGAGGACTAGTCCCGCTGCAAACTATCGACGTGGATGATCAAGAAAGCTGGACCGGCAGTGGACCGGCACCGGCTCCAGCTGAATGGGAAATTCTATGGTGAGTTGCCGTATTATTTTGGTGGGACTGGCTGGGTACTTCTTTAGGGGGCTGACCATAACTGTACATTAAATCTTTTCTTTTTGTTTTTCCTCAGAAAAGAAAACGGCTAATGGGGGGATGGATTTCGATGGATAATATTGTACTGTATGCTGATGTTTTCCGGCAGTACAGTATACTGTGTAATAAACCCGAATAAATAAATCTATGCATTTATTCTACATGTTCAGTATCGTTTCATTATGTGTCTTCTACAGTATACTGTACAGTGGTATACAGTGCCTAACATCAATGGGCAAAAAGAATTTTATCTCTAGGTGCCCTAGAACAGAATTTCCCACGCCAATTGGCCGTGAACTTGACCGAGGCCCTAAGTAGTTCCCACGCCAATTGCGCAAATATAATATAAAATAACCCGGTCTGTGGGTTGAAATTCGCCTGGCCCTCATGCGGAAGGACCCTTGCCACAGTGGCAAAATATCAGCCTTGCACGACCCCCGGAACCGGAGGTAACAAAAGACAGTTTAAAAGCACATTACCAAAGTGGCTTTTTTTCTGCCATGCAAGTCAATGGCAGAAACCTGAAATTTAACATTACCCTGACTCCGTTCTGTTGCCACGAGAGGGTCGCAATTTGCTATGCTATCCTGCCGCAACTAGGACTACATGGTGACCGAATCTGAGCCCTCTAGGTTGAACAGAACCGGAGTTATGGGTTCCAGGTTTCTGCTCATTCTGACTTAGCCGGTTCAAAGCTTTTTACGCCATTACGCTCAATGGTAGGACCCTCCTCGCCGTCGTGACCCTTTCTCGCCACCAGTACTGCTCGGACCCTGTTGGGGTCAAGTGAGGGGGTTCCTAACATCTAGGGACAAAATGAATTTTATCTCTAGGTGCCCTAGAACAGAAGTTCCCACGCCAATTAACCTAGTTCCCACGCCAATTGCGCGCTCATTGCTCTTTTTTACAATGTTGCCGAGCTTGCGGCTTTGCGGTCAGGCAGCTGCATGGTCACAGCTTAAGCTTGCTGCATGGTCACAGCTTTGAGCACAGCCAGGGTTAAGGTGCATACCCAGAATCCCTTGCTGCAGTGGAAGTGCTGTATGCTGGGTGATGATGGGGAAAGGCGGGGTTGCAGACCTGCCTAAGACATGCAGATGAGCATACAGTTATATTTGCATATTTTCTTTCCTGTGGAGGGTTTTTGTCACTTTTTTTACTCACCATAACTTAACTCAGTATTATGGTTTAGCCTATCCAATAGCCTCTCTTGCATTCCCAGTAAAATCAACCCCACACTGATGAGACCCATCAAGGTCGAAACAGCTGTCTGTGGGTGGTTTTCTGGGTATGCACCTTAACCCTGGCTGTGCTCAAAGCTGTGACCATGCAGCAAGCTTAAGCCTATAGGGTATCCAGGTTAAAAATGGTTATTGAGGCAAAAAGTGACACTGTGTGCTCATTTGCATGTCATTTCCCAGAATCCCTTGCTTCAGTGGAAGTGCTGTATGCTGGGTGATGATGGGGAAAGGCGGGGTTGCAGACCTGCCTAAGACATGCAGATGAGCATACAGTTATATTTGCATATTTGCTTTCATGTGGCGGGTTTTTGTCACTTTTTTTACTCACTATAACTTAACTCAGTATTATGGTTTAGCCTATCCCATAGCCTCTCTTGCATTCCCAGTAAAATCAACCCCACACTGATGAGACCCATCAAGGTCGAAACAGCTGTCTGGGGGTGGTTTTCTGGGTATGCACCTTAACCCTGGCTGTGCTCAAAGCTGTGACCATGCAGCAAGCTTAAGCCTATAGGGAACCATGTTAAAAATGGTTATTGAGGCAAAAAGTGACACTGTGTGCTCATTTGCATGTCATTTCCCAGAATCCCTTGCTGCAATGGAAGTGCTGTATGCTGGGTGATGATGGGGAAAGGCGGGGTTGCAGACCTGCCTAAGACATGCAGATGAGCATACAGTTATATTTGCATATATATATATATATATATATATATATATATATATATATATATATATATATATACACACGCACACACAACAGTCCAACATGGAAGTTTCTTAGCTGTTTCTGTTGTTTTTGCTGTAGGGGAAGGCCTCTTTGTTCTCCTGGGTCAGCATCCTGTATGCTATGGCACTCTCTGTGTCAAGGTATATAGGTCATGTCCCCTTGTCTTGCTGTCAGCTTACAGTCCTTTTGTGTGCATCAAGACATCATATTTCCTCAGGTCAGTCCAGTTGTAGGCTATGGAAATCTCTGCAGTCCTCTTTCTCCTTATGTCAGCCCAAATGTGAGCTAAGGAATCTCTCTTCTGATTCTCACATCAGACTTTTTCTAAGAGTCCTAATCAGCAAGATGAGTCTGGTTTATTGCCTGTGTGTAATTAACCATCACACGGCTGGATTTAGAGGCAGTTTCTCTCAAACAGTGATAAGTCCCTGTTACATACCTCCCTTGTTTGTGGGAAGCACAGGCTTACCACGGCCAAAGCCCATCCTTCCACTCTAACTCTAACTTGAATGAGAGTGGATGGAGAATGAGAACCCTCAGTCCTGCTGGGATTGGAGCCCTTTCTCCTGGACCGTAAAATCTCCTCAGGAAGGTGCTTGAGCTCAGCACTCTTCAGTTGCTTGAGGAAGACTTTTCCCAAGCACAGTCTTTCTTCTGACTGCTTGGTCACGTATTTTCCCCTGTGTTGGGCAATACTTTCTTCCCTGAGTTTAAGGTGATAATCTGCATCAGGTTCTGTAGCCATATTCATGGGTTGTTCAAGCTGGGTCAAGTTTTTATCCATACAGATTGACTCCTGGGTTGTCTCAGTTTGGTAGTTACCTAGTGTTGTACCTGTAGAGGTGTGAGCACCAAAACAGTTCTGCCTCAATCTAGCCAAAGATTGTATCTTTATAGCGGCTATCTTCATTGTGAGGAATATGGCTTGGGCCCTTGGACCACAGTAGCATGACTGTATTGGTATTGAGCTTCTCAGTTGTAATTCGGTTCTTCTTTCCTGATTTGTGTGGAAAGTCGATCGAAGTACTGAGTTGGCATTGTGGGAACGCATATAGCAACGCACAGCCTGCTTGGTTGTGATGTAGAACCTATATCTGGACTAAATCATACCAGCAGCTTCCTTCATTTATTTTTGTAGTATCTTTGCTGCAGACACTTCCTAACATTTGACTGGAGTAAGATTACACACTGCTTCAAATGTTCATATTTCTTTCTTTAATGTTACATTCTCCATATGGATTGGAGAAGGCAGGCTGCTGTATTCTGGCTATTTAGCCAACGAGTTTTCATTCCTCTATAGGCAGCCTGTATGGTGAACGCTGCAGAGGGTTTGCACAGATACATTTTTCTTTCCAACATTGCTGGGACAAGAGCTTTATAGTACTTCTGAATTACTCTGTTTCTTTTCTCCTTTTTTAAGAAGTTTAGCTCATCAGCGAGAGAATCCTGTTTCTGGAGATTGCTCTGAGTGTGCATCAACGCATTCTTCATTATATTTTAGAGCTCTGTGGATTTCTTCACAAAGGCCACAGCTATTGCCTCACTTTCTGGACCTTCTTGTGCTCCCTCTTGTACCGAGTCACCTGGCCTCTATGATTGACCTCTATCGATGCTCTGGTGATGCTCAGTTTCTCATGCTACTTTGTGGGTGCACTCTAGCTAATCAGACATCCTACAGCACTTGTACTTCTTTAGCAGCCTGCAGATTTTCTTCCTGCAGAGATCTCTGCTTCTCTTTGGCAATCTGCAGGTGCGTACACAGACCTTGCAGTTGGTTCTGCAGTAGGTGCTCTGCTTGTGTGCATTGCTCCAATGCTTCTAACTTTTCATTTTCCAATAGTTTCTTTATTTATTCTAGCTCGTGCAGCTTTTCATTCTTTTGATTGACGTGGTCAGTCAAATCAGAATTTTCTTCTTTCAGCCTTGTATTTTCTCTTTTTACAGCCTCCATAATATACAGGACCTCCTTGTAGTCCTTTTTCCATTTACGCACTTCTGAGTTTAGACTCCTGGTGTGAAACATCTGTCTCTACAGAAGGTTGAGGGTGTGAAGCTCCTTCTGAGAGACTTTAAGATCCATACTAAGACTGCAGACAGCTTTTTGAGAGATGACCAGCTCTTCAGTGAGACTGTGAAGTTCCTTTTTAGAGTCTTCCCGTTCTGTGCGGCAACTGCTGATCTCTTGGTGTGAGGCATTAAGTTCTATGCAGAGAGTATGAACCTCATTCTGAGAGACTTCCAACTCTATGGCTTTCGCGAACCTCTTGCTGAAAGACTGTAATCTCTTTCAGTGTCTCCTCATACTTCTGTTTCAGATTATCAATCATTCGGTCAGACTTGATCTGTTTTTCATCCATGGCAGTAATAATAGTGTTCGCAGTATCTAGATCTGTCCTTAGATCCTCCAATTCAGTCTTGGCTGCCGAGTAAATTGCGAGCTTCTTTAGCTCACCATTATTTTCTCTCTTCATTTTCAATTCTTCATGGAGCAGATCACAGTTAGACTGACAGCTTGCAGTTGTAAGTATCGGGGAGTCACGCGGCCCTCGGCGCGCTCCCCACTCACCTCCGCTCCCTGCTCCCATCTTCCCCGCTCCCACCCCTGGTTGGGATGCCGCTCCTTCGGGGACCGCTCTGCGGGGGCGGCTCCCATGTGCGCGCTCTGTTCCAGGTTTTATGCCCCTACTTCTGGCTCATGTCCTCGCGCCGACGTCTGGGGCGCACGGCACGCACATGCAGAACTTATCAGTGGGAGGATTTGCCATCCTGGCAGTCGCAGATCGTCTCCTCACCCCAACAAGCCTTCTGTGACGGATACCCAGGATGCGCGGTTTCATGGTCCCAGTACGTGTGCGTGGATCTTGTGCACTCTGTTCAACCGCCTGCGTATTTAGTCCCCGCCGCAATCGCTGTCACATGACGTGGACGTTCAGCCAGCCTCCATGCTGACGCGCGAGTCAGGCCCCGCCCCCTGACCTCCATGATGCGCGTGGGTCGGCACATGACTGGTCCCGCCCCCTCTGGTCCCAGGAATCGGCGTGGGAGTGACGCTCGCTCTAAACTTCCGGAAGTGTTTGATACACCCGGTCGTAAGGTATGTGCTTCCTCTGCACTTTTCCATGTTTCCCAACGCAGTCGTTCAGTCGCCAAATATGCTCTCGAGTTCAGAACTATCGCTGCTGAGACCGACTGGAACGAGGTAGCCCTGGCCACAGCCTTTTGCAAGGTTTATCAGAAAAATGGAAGGACGAATTGGCAGCCTACGACCGCCCCACCGACTTGGAGTAGCTCATCGCTGTGTGTATCAAGGTGGATCATCGCCTCCTGGAAAGACGTTCAGAGAAGGTTCACCATCGTACTACTCAAGCACAAATCAATCCTGGTCAGGTGAGCTCCACTGAGGCTTCTACCCCAGATACATCTGAACCTGTAGGTACCTGGAGGTACCAGTCTTTCCAAAATGGAAACATTACGTCGCAAGAATGCTGGCCTATGTCTTTACTGCGGGGTTGCTGGACTTTTGCCTATTTTTGTCCCCAAAAGTCGGGAAACGCAAGGTTCCCATGAGTCCTGGGGGAGTCTCATTGGGAATGCTTTTTCTCTCCCCTATCTCTACTGATAACCCGACTCGCATTCTTGTCCCCATTACACTCTTTGGGGAGGGCTTTCAAGTATCTACGCTTGCTTTCATTGATTCAGGCGCCGGAGGAAACTTCATAGATCAAGCATTCGCAGAACGCCATCAGGTTCCTACCAGGCACAGAAAGAAGCCCATCGATCTTGAAGCCATTGACGGAAGACCTCTGCAGCTGGCATTTATCTCTTTTGAGACAGGTGCTACAATTCAAGGTACAAGACACACACCTGGAAAAGATCCAATTTAATGTCATCCATACTCCTTCTATCAGCGTTATCCTCGGGCTACCCTGGCTACAGATTCACAACCCTCGGGTTGATTGGCTCAACAAGGAACCCATCCAATGGGGGACATTTTGTCACAAGAACTTCATTCTGGAGACAAGTAGTATCGGGGGTACCAACATGCCCGAGGAGCAGGGGAAGGAGAAAGAGAAGGTACAATTGCCAGACGAGTACGCTGGGTTTCAGGACGTCTTTGATAAGGTTCGATCGGAGGTTCTGCCCCCTCACCACCCGTTCTATTGTCCCATCGATCTGCTTCTAGGCACTACTCCCTCCAGAGAAAAAAAGGAAAATGCCGGCGCCTAATCTAACAATAATAAAGTCCAAACCATAAGGGAGATAGTCCAACTGTAGTCCTTGGAGGATCAATGGGTGTTCAGACGAACTATGAAATTTCTCCAAGGGATGGTGTGATATGTGGAAATAAAAGAAATAGATTATAGTGCAGTATGTCAGTCAATGCAGACATAAAACCATGTAACATGTATCACTAACAACACAAAACCGACATGACAAACTAGACAGACTAACATTAACACAAGCCAGACTATAAATTAATGAAAAGCTATTTATTAACAACAATTGTAGGGTTCTGTAGTTTGCAGACTTCAATCCGGGGGGGGGGTTGGTAAAACCGTTGCCCTACTCACACGGTGTAGAATGTAATCAAGCAGTAAGGCTGGAGACACAGTTGGTTGTTGCAAGATGGCGACCGGAGTCTTCTCACTGGCGTCCCAGGTGAAGGGGATGCTGTGTAGAGCCGCACGGACCGCAGAAGCTGAAACACCACCAGACGGACGTGACGTCACGCTCCCTCTTCCTCCCGATACTGCTGTCCTCTTACTTGTCTCGTCCCCCACACCGCAAACCAGATTTTAAGCTTCTTCTGCTTCTTCTGCTACTAGGAACCACAACTCCAACTCTAAAATCAATATTCCCGACGCGTTTCATGCACATGCGCGCACTTTCTCAAGGGATGTCACTACCCCTGGGTCTGAATGGTTTAAATACCTGTAGTCCATGCTTCTAATTGGTTGAAAATATACATGGTGATATTTAACCACATAGTTGCCAGGATAGAGGTAGCGAACAACATAGCCTGGCTGGCATACATATATACATAAAAATCACAAACCTACACAACATAAATCATTAAAACCTATATAAAAGTTATACAAAAATACTAAAAAATTCCCCTAAAAATATAAATAATGAATGAAGCTCACAAGGAAGGAACAAAAATGAATTATAAAAAGGCCTTCAATTCAAAATCTATGTGTAACCCCTTCGGTGAGAGTGTTTTCAATTCGTATATCCAGTATGCTTCATGCATACTGGCATGATTAAGTCTACTCCCCCCTCGTGGATTGGCCTGAACCTCCTCAATGGCTTGACACCGTAAACCTGTGGGGTTTTTATTGTGATATAAAAGAAAATGGTGAGAGACACTATGTGTGACCAGTCCCTTTTTTATATTGCAGACATGCTCGTAAATACGTCTCTGAAAAGTCCTCCCTGTTCTGCCAACGTACTGCAAGCCACAAGGGCATTGCAGCAAATAAATTACAAATGTTGAATGGCAGTTAATGAATGTTTTAATTGGGTAGCTCTTAGAGGTAACTGTAGATGTAAACTGTCTAGCATTTTTGCTAAAGGAACAGGCCACACACTTAGCACAAGTGAAAAAACCCTTTAGACCCAATATTGATTTCTGTTTGTGCTGTTTAATAGGACAGCTGGGAGCCAATTTTGATTTTAAATTATTGGCCTTGGTGAATATTATATTAGGTTTTTTGGGAAGAATGTCCACCAACACTTCATCTTTAAGTAAAATAGGCCAATATTTATTCAAAATTTGTTTAATTTTAGGGGCCATCTCATTGTACTGAGTTATAAATGCAACTTGTTTGGTGCTTCTCTCTGCCGTGTCTTTTTCCTTGTTTTTATATTTAAGTAAAGTGTCTCTTTTTAAATTATTAACTTGGTCAAAAGCCCTGTCAATGAGATCCTCTGGATATTTTCTCTTAATGAATTTATCTTTTAAATCCTTAGCCTGTGTCTTAAAAGTTTCATCATCAGTGCAGTTGCGTTTAAGACGCACCAACTGACCCCTCGGAATGTTCCGTAGCCATTGTGGATTATGTTGGCTATCTGCGCGTACATAATTGTTAGCCTGTACTGGCTTGAAAAATGTCTTGGTATGTATTTTATTGGCTCTAATGTAAATGTGAAGATCCAGGAAATCAATGTGCTCTGTGCTAAAATTACCAGTGAATTTAAGGTTATGGTGATTGTCAGTGTTCGACAAACCTATACATTTGCTCGCCGCGGGCGAGTGGATTTAACCCCCGGGCGAGTAAATATTAGCCCAAGCAGCACACGTTTGGTACTAGGTTGCGAGTAGATTTTTTTGTGTGGCGAGTAGATTTTTTGGTGATTTGTCAACCACTGGTGATTGTGATTAAGATAAGTGCAAAAAACATCAAGTGAAGTTTGGCTGCCTGACCAGACAAAAAACACATCGTCAATGTAGCGCCGCCAAAGAACGAGGTTCGCCCCTAGTGGGCAGTTGTTCCAAATGAACTCCTCCTCCCAACTGTCCATGAATAAATTGGCATAGCTAGGAGCAAACCTCGTGCCCATGGCGGTGCCACATTTCTGTATGTAATAATTAGAATTAAAAGTGAAATAATTGTGCGTTAAAATAAACATAATACCATCCACCAAAAAATTCCTTTTGTTTTGTTCAAAATTATTCGTCAGTTCCAACTTGCGAGACACGGCTTGGCAGCCTAGTTGGTGATCAATCACAGTATACAGTGATGTAACATCAGCTGTAACTAGTATGTATCCAGGCTGCCATGTGAGATCTTCTAAAATTTGTAATACATGTGTCGTGTCTCGCAAGTAGGACCGGACAATGGGTTGAAGGTGATAATCGATAAATTGGGATAAATTAGAATTGAGGGATGAAATACCCGAAATAATAGGTCTCCCAGGTGGTGCTGTCAAATGTTTGTGTATTTTAGGTATAAAGGAAAATAAAGGGGTGCGTGGAAACTGTATAGATAAAAAATTAAATTCGTCCTCACATATAGCCCCAGTTTCCAAGCCAGTGGCTAACAGATCGCCAAGTTCGGCCTTGAACTGAACCAAAGGGTCACTTGTAAGGGGGAGGTATGTGGTCTTATCGCCCAATAATCTCATGGACTCTTTAATGTAATAATCCTTATCCATAACCACAATACCTCCCCCCTTGTCTGCAGACTTAATGACTATTGAATCATTCTTTTCCAAACTGGAAATAGCTTCCTTCTCCTGTACATTAAAATTGTCGTTCTTAATTTTGTATGTACGACATGAATTTTCAAGATCCGTATTAACCATCTCCACAAAGGAACTAACCAAGTGTCCCTGTGAGAACTTAGGATAAAAAGTGGATGGTTTTTTAAAAAAAAATTGTGGATGGCTCTCTGTGCTGCACGCTTCACTAGGTTTAATGACTTGGGCAGAGACAGCATCTCTAGCTGTCGGCTCTACACAGCATCCCTTTCACGTGGGATGCCAGTGAGAAGACTCCGGTCGCCATCTTGCGACAACCAACTGTGTCTCCAGCCTTACTTCTTGATTACATTCTACACCATGTGAGTAGGGCACCTTCAACCCATTGTCACAAGTGTCCGGTCCTACTTGCAAGACACGACACATGTATTACAAATTTTAGAAGATCTCACATGGCAGCCTGGATACATACTAGTTACAGCTGATGTTACATCACTGTATACTGTGATTGATCACCAACTAGGCTGCCAAGCCGTGTCTCGCAAGTTGGAACTGACAAATAATTTTGAACAAAACAAAAGGAATTTTTTGGTGGATGGTATTATGTTTATTTTAACGCACAATTATTTCACTTTTAATTCTAATTATTACATACAGAAATGTGGCACCGCCATGGGCACGAGGTTTGCTCCTAGCTATGCCAATTTATTCATGGACAGTTGGGAGGAGGAGTTCATTTGGAACAACTGCCCACTAGGGGCGAACCTCGTTCTTTGGCGGCGCTACATTGACGATGTGTTTTTTGTCTGGTCAGGCAGCCAAACTTCACTTGATGTTTTTTGCACTTATCTTAATCACAATCACCATAACCTTAAATTCACTTGTAATTTTAGCACAGAGCACATTGATTTCCTGGATCTTCACATTTACATTAGAGCCAATAAAATACATACCAAGACATTTTTCAAGCCAGTACAGGCTAACAATTATGTACGCGCAGATAGCCAACATAATCCACAATGGCTACGGAACATTCCGAAGGGTCAGTTGGTGCGTCTTAAACGCAACTGCACTGATGATGAAACTTTTAAGACACAGGCTAAGGATTTAAAAGATAAATTCATTAAGAGAAAATATCCAGAGGATCTCATTGACAGGGCTTTTGACCAAGTTAATAATTTAAAAAGAGACACTTTACTTAAATATAAAAACAAGGAAAAAGACACGGCAGAGAGAAGCACCAAACAAGTTGCATTTATAACTCAGTACAATGAGATGGCCCCTAAAATTAAACAAATTTTGAATAAATATTGGCCTATTTTATTTAAAGATGAAGTGTTGGTGGACATTCTTCCCAAAAAACCTAATATAATATTCACCAAGGCCAATAATTTAAAATCAAAATTGGCTCCCAGCTGTCCTATTAAACAGCACAAACAGAAATCAATAGGGGGTCTAAAGGGTTTCTTCACTTGTGCTAAGTGTGTGGCCTGTTCCTTTAGCAAAAATGCTAGACAGTTTACATCTACAGTTACCTGTAAGAGCTATCCAATTAAAACATTCATTAACTGCCATTCAACATTTGTAATTTATTTGCTGCAATGCCCTTATGGCTTGCAGTACGTTGGCAGAACAGGGAGGACTTTTCAGAGACGTATTTACGAGCATGTCTACAATATAAAAAAGGGACTGGTCACACACAGTGTCTCTCACCATTTTCTTTTATATCACAATAAAAACCCCACAGGTTTACGGTGTCAAGCCATTGAGGAGGTTCAGGCCAATCCACGAGGGGGGAGTAGACTTAATCATGCCAGTATGCGTGAAGCATACTGGATATACGAATTGAAAACACTCTCACCGAAGGGGTTACACATAGATTTTGAATTGAAGGCCTTTTTATAATTCATTTTTGTTCCTTCCTTGTGAGCTTCATTCATTATTTATATTTTATGGGGAATTTTTTTAGTATTTTTGTATAACTTTTATATACAGTAGGTTTTAATGATTTATGTTGTGTAGGTTTGTGATTTTTATGTATATATGTATGCCAGCCAGGCTGTGTTGTTCGCCACCCCTATCCTGGCAACTATGTGGTTAAATATCACCATGTATATTTTTAACCAATTAGAAGCATGGACTACGGGTATTTAAACCATTCAGACCCAGGGGTAGTGACATCCCTTGAGAAAGTGCGCGCATGCGCATGAAACGCGTCGGGAATATTGATTTTAGAGTTGGAGTTGTGGTTCCTAGTAGCAGAAGAAGCAGAAGAAGCTTAAAATCCATTTTGCGGTGTGGGGGACGAGACAAGTAAGAGGACAGCAGTATCGGGAGGAAGAGGGAGCGTGATGTCACGTCCGTCTGGTGGTGTTTCAGCTTCTGCGGTCCGTGCGGCTCTACACAGCATCCCCTTCACGTGGGACGCCAGTGAGAAGGCTCCGGTCGCCATCTTGCGACAACCAACTGTGTCTCCAGCCTTACTGCTTGATTACATTCTACACCGTGTGAGTAGGGCAACTGTTTTACCCCCCCCCCCCGGATTGAAGTCTGCAAACTACAGAACCCTACAATTGTTGTTAATAAATAGCTTTTCATTAATTTATAGTCTGCTTGTGTTAATGTTAGTCTGTCTAGTTTGTCATGTCGGTTTTGTGTTGTTAGTGATACATGTTACATGGTTTTATGTCTGCATTGACTGACATACTGCACTATAATCTATTTCTTTTATTTCCACATATCACACCATCCCTTGGAGAAATTTCATAGTCCGTCTGAACACCCATTGATCCTCCAAGGACTACAGTTGGACTATCTCCCTTATGGTTTGGACTTTATTATTGTTAGATTAGGCGCCGGCATTTTCCTTTTTTTCTATGCCATTTCACTGACTGTACTGTCATTATCTGTCTGGCTGCCATCACTGTTTTATTCAATCCACACGTGTGTCCCAATAGGGGTATTGTTATTTTCAGCGCTGTTTTGCACCATCTTTCTTTTACTACTCCCTCCAGAGGGACTTCTTACCTGCTGTCTATGCCGGAGACCAAGGCATTGAAAGAATACATTGAGGATAACTTTCAGAAGGGGTTTATCAGTAAATCCACGTCTCCTGCGGGCGCAGAGTTTTTCTTTGTGAAGAAGAAGAACGGATCCCTAAGCCCTTGCGTAGACTATCGGTCCCTTAATAAAATTACCGTAAAAAAAGTTATTCCTTGCCCCTTATCAATGAACTGTTTGATCGATTACAAGGAGCTAAAATCTTTTTGAAGTTGGACCTACGTGGTGCTTATAATCTGGTCAGGATCTGCCAGGGTGATGAATGGAAGATGGCCTTCAACACCAGAGACGGTCATTATGAGTACTTGGTCATGCCCTTTGGTCTGTGCAATGCCCCAGCCGTGTTTCAGGACTTCGTAAATTAAATTTTCAGAGATCTCTTCAACTCCTTTGTAATCGTTTATCTTGATGACATTTAATTTTCTCCAAATCCAAAAATGAACACATCTCTCATGTGAAACAGATGCTCCTCTGCTTACGACAGAACAAACTTTTTGCTAAACTGGAGAAATGTCATTTTCATCAAACATCAACAAAATTTCTAGGTTACATCATTTCTGATTCCGGACTCACCATGGATGCTGCCAAGGTCAAAGCCGTCCTAGAGTGGCCACAACCTACCACCCTGAAGGCTATACAACGCTTCCTGTGCTTTTCGAACTATTACCGGAGATTTATCCCAAATTTTTCTTCTCTTGTGGCCCCACTTACTGAATTGACCAAGAAGGGAGCGGACCTTGCTTCTTGGTCTACTGCTGCTCTCCAGTCTTTCGCCCGTCTCAAAAGAGCTTTTGTATCTGCCCCCATTCTCATTCACATTGATCCCAAGCTTCCTTTTACCCTTGAAGTCGACGCCTCTGACGTGGGCGTAGGCGCCGTTCTGTCCCAAAGGAAGAATTCCCTGTCCAGGTTGCATCCTTGTACATTTTTTTCGAACAAATTTTCTCTGGCCCAATGCAACTACGACGTCGGGAACCGGGAACTTCTGGCCATGAAGCTAGCTCTCGAAGAATGGAGACATCTGCTTTAGGGCATGGAAGATCTGATAACCATCCTCATGATCATAAGAACTTGCTTTATATTGAAGGTGCACACCTACCTACCTTCCCGGATCCAAGATTTTTAAACCTGACACTCTTTCTCAACAATTCTCCCTAGACAATAGGTTCTCTCGGCCACTTCATTTGGAGCACTCAAAGAAATTGTCCATCAACAAAACCACATCCCTCCTGTGATCTCGCCTCCACATGACTGTCTCTTTACTTCACCACCACACAGTAAGAAGGTTCTGGAATGGAGTAATTTGTCCAAATCTACAGGCCATCCCGGCACCAAGAGGACCTTGGACCTCATCTCTCGTATCTTTTGGTGGCCAGGTATGCAAAATGACATAAAAGATTTTGTAGCTGCGAGCCCTACGTGTGCCAGGATTAAGCTCCCAGGATACCTTCTGCAGGTCTACTTCAACCTCTACCTGTTCCGGATCGGCCATAGACACATCTGTCAATGGATTTCATTGTAAACTTTCCTAGGGGATGGACACCATTCTCGTAGTAGTAGACTGTTTTTCAAACCAGGCCCACTTCATACCAATCAAGGGTCTGCCCAACTCTCCCAGATTAGCCGACATCTTTATCAGGGTGAACTTCCGGCTACACGGTGTAACCTTGGAGATAGTTTCAGATAGAGAATCCCAATTCATTGCTCGTTTCTGGCTCTCGTTTTGCCTTCAGTTAGGTATCGCCCTCTATTTCTCGTCGGGATACCACCCACAGACTAATGGTCAAACAGAGAGGACCTACCAGTCCCTGAAACAGTATCTTCGGTGCTTTACCTCGGATTCCCAAAATGACTGGGCGGAACTCTTACCCTGGGCAGAATTCGTCCACAATAATGCACGGAGCAGCTCTACTCTGGAGTCACCGTTCTTCGTGAATTACAGCTTCAATACTCTCCCTCTTGTTTTACCCTCATCAGGGGTCTCAGCGGCGGATGACAGAATTAAGGACTTACAGGATCTATGGAGAAAGATTCAGGTCAACATCAGGCAGGCGGTCAATAGGCAAAAGTATCAGGCAATCGCCATTGCAGACCTACTCTGGACCTGAAACCTGGCAACAAGGTCTGGTTGTCATCAGGAACATCAGGCTGAAGGTACCCTCAATGAAGTTTGCGCTGAGATTTCTTGGACCCTTTGCAAATTCCAAAAGGATCAATCCTGTGGCATATCGTCTTGTTCTTCTGCCTTCTAAGAAATTCCTTCTGTTTTTCATGTCTCTCTGCTCAAACCGGATGTCCAGAATGACTTTTCAGCTCCGGTGGTCCCACCTCTTCCCTCATGGTTCAAGGACAACCTGAATACGAGATCCAATCTATCCTTGACTCTTAGATCTCTAGAGGTTCGCTACACTATCTGGTACATTGGAGAGATTTCGGCCCGGAGGAAAGGTCCTGAATTCCGAGCCACAGAGTCCACGCAGCCAAACTAGTTTGCATGTTCCATGATAAATTCCCAGAGAAGCCATCGTGGAGTCGCCCGGAGGTCGCTCCTAAAGGGGGAGGGGGAATTGTGAGGGGGGGAGGGGATACACCTGTGTGCACCAGCAGCCAATCGATTCTCACTTCCTGGTTCCGCTCTGGCTGGCTATTCGAGGCTCCTGCTATTTATACCCTCAGTATACAGCCAGTCTTCGCTGAGCATAGTCATTGTGACGCCGTGCCTTGCCAGATCCTTATTCCTGAACCCTTGCCTTGCCTTGAATGCTGTTTAACCTCTTGTTGCCTGAACCCTGCTATCTCCTTGGACTCCGCTTCTCTCCACTCCTGATCCGGCTTGTACGACTATTCTCCTGGCTCCAGTCCTGACCTTGGCTATGTACTCCAACGATCCGACATTCTCCTAGCCTTAACCTGGCTACGTACCACGACTATCCGATACTCTCCAATCCTGAACCTGGCTATGAACTACAATGATCTGAAACTCTCCACTCCTGAACTTGGCAAGTACCTTTACCATACTCCAATCTATAAACCTGACCTGGCTTGAAGGACTACTCTACATTCTAGACGTGCCCGCGTGGCTGTAGGTTGGCGTTATCCAATCCCCTACCTCAGCACCGCAGTCGCACTTCGTTTGTGGTGAGCTATGCGTTACAATCAGGAGTCCTCATTCCACCTTATTCCTGTTCCGGATTCACCAACCACGTCCCTTGTTGCTGACGCACGGAGGCTGCAAAAAGAGAAAATACAAGGCTGAAAAAAGAAAATTCTGATTTGACTGACCACGTCAAGGAAAAGAATGAAAAGCTGCAAGAGCTAGAAAAAATAAAGAAACCATTGGAAAATGAAAAGTTAGAAGCATTGGAGCAACGCCCACAAGCATCACCTACTGCAAAACCAACATCCGAGGTCAGGGTTGGAGAGGTGCGGATTGTTGTTGTTAGCCGGGGTCAGGAGTACAGAAGAGCGGAGTCCAAAACAAGCCGGGTCAATAACAGAGAGCTGCGAACAAGAGGACAAGACAGGACTGTGAGGCTAGGAACAATGAACAAACGGAACATTGAATTATGCTCAGACAATTTGCCAGTGGGGCAGCTGAGCATAAGTAGGAGTGAGCAACTAATGCGGAACCTGCAGCGTGGAGGTGCGTCAGCCTTGTGCAGCTCCAGACACGATTTTTCCATGATACAATGTCCCCCAGTGATGACACAGTGACGCTGCGTACGTCCTGATGCGTTTCGTCACTCAAGGCAACTTTTTCAAAGGATACTCATACCTAACCGTAGAGAGCTTTAAATATCACACTGGTCGCTTAGCAACCCGTTCAAGACCCTCCCCTTCATTAAAACAACACTACACATACATAAAATTAACCCAGGTAGCGGACGTATGCAGCGTCACTGTGTCATCACTAGGGGATGGTGTATCACGGCCAGAATGCATCTCTGGAGCTGCAGGAGGCTGTCAGCATTAAATGCTCATTTGAGTTAGCTGCTTTGCTGGGACTTTTTACGTTGTGGACCCAGGCTCTTCCCAGAGCTTTGTGAGACTTGCTGAGGACATCACTTGCGGTTGCTGACGGCGTACCAACCCGAAGTGGCGGTGACTATTTGTGCTCACAACTGCATGTAATTCTGCTTCCCTTGTGAGTGAGCCTGTTTCCTCCCCTCCCCTTTCCCTTTCCATTAAATGTTAAAGATTTTATGCTATGGGCCGTGCACTTTCATTTTCTTTGTTTTATATATATATAAGCCTGGGGCCACAACGTAAAATGTCCCAGCAAAGCAGCTAACTGAAATGAACATTTAATGCTGACAGCCTCCTGCAGCTCCAGAGATGCGTTCCGGGTGGCCCCTGCTTCTGATTCAGATTCCTGCTGTGATTCCTACTGAACCGCATCAGTTGTAAGAGATGCGAATTGAGAGAAGACAGAATTAGTCACTCTCCCGTTATGTATCTAACAGGCGATAGTAAGGCTTTTATTTTAATAACACAGTATTGCAGCAATGGGTCTCCGGAGCTGAACCACATTAATTTCCGCCTCAGGGACCCATGCTTCAAGAGTTACAGGCCCCGTAATGGGGTACCGACATCTCCACCATGTTTAATATCTCCCACGTCATGGTCCACGTGATGGGGACATTGAAACAATGCAGAGAGATTCAGTACCAACATTCCATTAACTATGGAAACAGGGGATCCTGGAGGCTGAAATTAACGTGGTAGAGCTCCAAAGACCCATTGCTTCAATACTGTGTTATCAAAATAAAATAAAAGTAGCTTCATTACTTCAGCGGTACATCATCCAATCGTATTAGTGGGTGTACCATTTGTCAATCAAATGTGACATCACAGGCCTTATATAAGGCCTGTCAGAACTCATTTGAGCCCAAGAAGCCATTGGATCAACATCTACTGGACCAACCTGGATTACAACAAGAGTGCTTGTTTTTTGTTTAGGTTACCCATTCATTTCCATTGTGGCAATATATGCCCCTATTGTGGGCAAGGTTTTCTACAGTCACAATCAATGGGTTTATTAGCAAATGTAATGTGTTTACTGTTATGTAAATGTTATTTTATTGTGTATGTATTTTGATTTGCAAACATATGGGAAACGTGCTACTTGCCATTTTTGGCTATTACTGCCTTTACCCATTTGTATGTGTGGTGATGGGGGTAGAGGGAGTGGGGGTAGTTGTCTTGAGGAGGGTGGTTAGACCTCCTGAGTGGGTGTCAGGGAGGGATAACCCGTAATTACTATAGTGGTTACTAACCGCTTAGGTAATTGAGGGGTTAATGGCCAGTAGTTATTTTTTTAATTTTAATGTGGCTGCCCATGGAAGATGAGGAGGATTGAGATGAGGACTAGGGTGGCCTTCATCCTGGCAGGGGCAAGTACAACTGTAATTTACTTTATGCTGGCTGGGTAATGTTTTATTTTTAATGGTCAAATGCGCTATTACCCAGATCCAGACAATAGGGATTTTGCGCATTACTGTACTGTATGAGTTGGGGGTAGAGGGGTTGGGTAGTTGGAAGTGGACTAGAAGGTCCAAGAAAGGAAGGCACCTCAAGTATTGCAAACGAAAACACAACGTTTAAATTTTAATGGTAATGTTATTATCTTGGGTGTAGATTGGCCTCCAATAAAATTGATCTCTCTTTAATAAGGGCTTACATTTTTCTCCCCATAGTGATTTTCAACTTTTTTATACCATTATTGATTTCCACAAATGTATACAAAATCTCTCTCTTAAGAATGTTTTCTCTTACAGAGAAATTACATCTAGTGAGCATATTATATCCAGTGATTAACTTACTCAGGCTAATTACTATTCGGACCAATATACAGAGATTAAACATACAGTAATGTGGAATGTAAGATACATATTTTAAAGGAGTTATGTACAATACAGGATATGAATACTTTGTTACAGAAGATGAGCAATCCACTCAGTGGGATCATCCGACCGCATCCTTTCTTGAATACAGAGATTTTGTTTTAAAATGAAGTCAGTTTTCTATCCTAGTTCAATCAAAGGTTCCCATTTGTCTAAATTTGAGAAATTGGTTCAGCAAGATTTGCACTATCAAGTTTCTTGATCGTGTGGAAAATTGTCCCAAGGAGGCTTCCGTAGTCCTGCACCAGCCCTCGATTTGATCTGCGCAGTTTCTTCCCACCGGACGCGGGAGTGGAGTTCTTACACTGCGGGGGTGCCGGCGGACTGCAGGGTAGCTGCTCTGGACTTTTTTGATATGTGAGTGTGTACTAGCTGCTATTGTGCTAATAAATGTTTAGCTGATCTGAAATACGCTCCATCCATCCTCTTGATTATTGGGGGAGCTGTGAGGAAGTGTGGTTTCACCAGTGGGACAGCGCAGTCCATGGGGAAATCTTGAAGTATTACAGTGCATCTGCACAAAGGACTTCTCTCCACAGAACTTCCTCACAGAACTTTCTATTTGCCTGTACTTACACATGGCTGTAGCAACAACAGGCCGCACAACAGCAGCATGAGGCTGAAAACCAGGCTGCCCAGCAGCAGCCAGAGGCAGATAACAGGGCTGCACAGCAAAAGCAGTTCCAGATATTGCAGCAACCACAGGCCACCCAACTGCAGCAACAAACGGCCGCCCAACAGCAGCGAGAGGTTGAAAACCAGGTCGCACAGCAGCAGTTTTTCCTATGGTTAACAGCTCCCAAGACACAGGCTCAACAGCAGCTGGTACAGCAGATGGGAGCTGCAACAAATGCTGAGGACCCAAGACCCGCTTCCCGGAACCCGGGAACTGGAAATCAGAGACCTGCCATTATGCTGACGAAAATGGGACCTGATGATGAGACGGAGGTCTACCTTATCACATTTGAGTGATGTGCGTTTTTTTTACCGTGAACCAAGGAGGATTGAACCACACACCTGGCCCTGCAGTTAACGGGAGAAGCGCAGGCAGCATATCGCGCGCTTGACAATACCGCAGCACTCGACTATGCCCAAGTCAAACAGGCAACTCTGGATCGCATGGGGATAACAGAGGATACCTATCGACAACGCTTCTGAGAAGTGTGGCATTCCCCAGGTATGCGACCACAAGTCTGAGCCCAACGTATACAGGATTACTGCTGGTGCTGGCTAAAACCCGAGACCCACAGCTCCATCGAGGTCACAGAGTTAGTCGCCCTAGAATTTTTTTTGCGTGTTTTGCCCCTAGGCAGAAGGGAGTGGGTTTGTCGCCATTCAGCCAAGACCCTCCATGAAGCCTCCAAGCTAATGGAGAACTTTTTGGCTGCCGAACAGTCCTTTGCCCATAGTACAAGGGGAAAAAGAGGGTGGCCATTAAAGAAACCCAGTACATTTGAAAAAGGCAATTTTCCTCCACCAGGCAGAGGCTCAGCGGCCAAATGGAGGACACCAGAGGCCTTCAATATAGGACAAAGTATGCGCCAACCAGGCCCTACCAGGGGGGGGGGGTGTCCCAATGGGGCCTACACGAGACTCCTGAAGCCAGAAGGGATTCGGGGTCCAACAAAGATCCCATAGTGTGTTTTTTCTGTGGTGAACCGGGTCACATGTCCCGAAATTCTCCCCACATGGATTGTAACTATGCTCACGCCTATTTGACCCTGGGGGAGATGGTAGACCCTGCCACAACTAAATTCCTCATATCTATAGAAGTAGAAGGAATACAGGTGGAGGGGTTGGTTGATTCTGGCTGTAGTCAGTCACTAGTTGTTACGCCGATGCTCGCCACAAACCAGGACCAGACCATGGGGCTGAGGTGGGGTTATATAATCACTGACCTTAGTCCACGCAGACTGATCCAGAGTGCGCAGTTCATAGTCGTACATCGCAGGGTCAGGATTGGAGAAGGCAGCATCGTCGTTATTGAAGCCAAAGTCGGGGTAGGAGAAGACAGGACAATCGATGGCCGAAGCAGGGTCAGGATAGAAGACATCTGTCATAGTCATAGCAAGGAATCGGCAACAGGCAGACAGGAGTTCCCCGCTTCAGCTTAGGAGCGTGAGCGCGGGAGTGGCCTCTGTGCGAGGAGCGAGCTCGGCCCATGACACCGGTCTCAGCAGGGGGAGACAGCAGGCTGGCCGAAGTACACCGCAGGGCAGCGTCGGGGAAACCAACACTTCAGCGCAGAAGTCCAAGGCAGGCCACTGCATGGAGATAGCAGCAGGCCGCAGGAAATTAAGGGTAACCACTGCTAGGAGTGAATGCAGCAGGTACCAGTGCTGGCTAACACGCTTCAGCACAGGAGACAGGAACAGGCCTCTGGATACTCAGGAACTAGGAAGGTTAGAACACTAGGAGAGAGGCCTGGATGGTTTGTGGCAGAGATGGTAACGTCCAAGGTAGGAGTTATGCTCGGCACTGGATCAGTGCCAACGCCCAGGATATAAAGGGCGGAGATCCAATCATAGGAGGAGGGTGTGTGAGTATTCCTCCAATGATGGAGCACAGGGCAAAGCTGCAATGAGAGGCAGCACATGTGCCATTGATTGCCAGAGGAAGCTTGCAACTGCATAGGTCTGCAAGGCTATAGTCAAAGCCAGTAGTGGATTCCTTACAGTACACCCCCCCCCCCCCCTTCAGGTGAGACCTCCGGACGAACAGAGTCATTCACAGATTTGGGGGACATGGAATTGTTCCTAAACCTCCTTAGGCGAGATGTGGCGTTGAAAGCCCACAGTTTGTTGGGATTCCTTACAGTACCCCTACCACTGGGTGAGAAGCCTGGGTGGACAGGACCATTCATAGGTCTGGGAGACATTGAGTTGTTCCTGAAGTGTTTCCGGCGAGAATTAGGTCCACAATCCAGGTGTACATTGGCGAGTGCCACAATAGACAGCGGTGGCACTGCAGTTCTTGGTACATGGGCAATGGGACCTGAGGGCTCCAGAATGGGGACATCAGAAGGGCAGTAGCCAGGTGTCCGGTGCATAGTAATAGTCCAAGAGTATGGGACACAGGACACAGATTGTCGGACAAAAATGGCAGAGGGATCTTCAGAGAAGGCAATGTCTTTGGTGAAATCAGCACGGAGGAAGTTGCGAGAGTCTTTAGCTTCCAAGGAATACCGGGTGGTGGTTAGCGAGGGAATGGGGCGGGAGGGTTCACTATACACTATTGCAGCGGTACTTTTGATACAAAGCAGGGTTGCTATCCCAAGCAATTTGAGAGAGTCTGTAGCAGTGTGTATGCAATTCTTGGTCATGGTACTGGCAGTTGAAGAAGGGTCCGCTTCCTTTGGTTTGTGATCTTTAGAGAGAACCAAATCTGAAATTGTGGCCTTGGCGAAGGGCATAATAAGCATGTCTATACCCATAGTGGACCCACCGAGAACAGGGACGGACGCTTCAGGTAAAGCGACGAGATCCAGTAAGGGTGTCTTCATTTTAGAGAAAGGCCAAATGCCATCCAGAAAGGGCACTTTAGGCACCGCACAGAGACCTGGGAGTAAGGAGTCTGTTTGAAAGGTGAGAAAACAGATTTTATCCAAAAAAACAGGCAGGCGGTTAAGCGGTGCATCAGCCTTAGGGAAAAATGTCTTGGGGTTAAAGCTGGGTACCTCCAACCCAGTGAAAGAAAACAGAGAACTAGAGCTTGGCTTAGGAGTGGAGGTCCCAGGTACCCAGGTCTCGCATGATACTGTGGGAGAAGCAATGCTTAATATTACTGTTTTAAATATAGGGTTCTTAACATCGGTAGCTCCAGGCACCTTCTTGAGAGGTAACCCTAGTTTTGGGACAGGACAGTCAATAGCAAGTACCCCAAGTATTGTGGAAGACACAGGGAAATATAAGTCCATCTTCAAGACGGGGTTTTTTGAAAAAAGGGACACAGCGGGTATTACTGAAAGTTCCAAATGCGATACCCCTGAGTTCGTAGTAGTAGACATACAGTCAGTAGTGGATACCCTGAATACTGTAGGCGAATCAGCGTGAAACAGTAATATTAAAGGAGTGGGCATCCCAGACTTAAAGTCATTTTTAATCATCCCGGAGGCTGTGGCATGATCCGTGAAAGAAACTGGGGTAGACTCTCCAATAGAAACAAGGGACATCTTGCTTGTCACTGAAGTGGGTGATTGAGAACTAGCAGGAACTGAACTAGCTACTGTAATGAAATCAGATAACATTGCGCTTGTTTCAGAATTGGATCCCCGAGAATCCCTAGTGAGGGCATCAGACTCCATGGGAAACTCAGTGACAGGGGTCTTGGAACCAATTAGAGGAATTGCAGGTATCACAGACTTAATAGGAGAAATACCTTGCAAAACAGAAATTTTAGTAAAGGTGATAGGCATCTCACAAACTACCGCAGAGGTGGAGGGCAGACCATCAGGCTCTACCTCAGGAGCCAGAGAGAACCCGAGGGACGACTCAGAGCATAGTAAGGGATCAGGGACAGATAAGCTGATCTCTGAAGTGATAACCTGAGGGACCGTAGAAGGGGAGATAATAGCTGTCACCGGTTCCAAGTAGACAGACTTAGAGTCAAGGACAGGAAAAGCAACACACAGAGACAGAGGAGGAAAAGCATAGGGAACAGGCATAACAGATAGGAAAAACAGAAGTAAGCTAGAGAAGGTTGCTTCTACAACAGAAGATTTGACAGCGGCAGAGCTTAACTCAGTGGCTGCTGGAGAACTTTTAACTACAGTGAGAAGGGACTGCAGGTTTACAAAATCAGGGATAAAGAGAGTTTCAAACTTGAAAACCTGATCCTTCAAAAAGGAGGGCCCTGACTGTAATTGTACTAAGGGAGCAACAGCAGATACGCTGATCTCAGAAGGGGTCACTTGGAAAGGGACATAATATGTACTGTTCGCTTTAAACCCTAGGATTTGAGAAGAGGAGAACACAGACAGTGCAAGTGGGGCAACCACGACTGTGCTGGTCTCTGAAGTGGGTATTTGGGAAAGAGTGTCTGGGACATCAGAAACGACAACAGATTCAACGAAAAGGGGTCTATGCTCAGAAGCAGGGGTTTCAGCTCTCTGAGTGACAGACGGGGTCAGCAAAATACCTAGGAGTAGGGATTCTGCAAACAGGCTAAGGGAAACAAACGGCTCCAGAATACTTTTAACTGGAGCCAGTATTATTGGCGAAAGTTCAGGGGGCGTAGCCCCGAGAATTTTACCCGAGTCAGGGGACATAAGGGGTTCATCCTCTGAAGCTAAGGAGGTGTCCTTGACTGACGGACTACAGGGATTTACCAAGGGAGGTTCATAGGGCTGACCTGCAGGGGTTAACATAGGAAAAACCTCAAGGGTTAAATTACTCTGTACCTGAGAATCAGAGAAATAGAAGCTAGTCTCTGAGAGTGGGGTCATAGGGGGTTTTGCTTCTTGCCCTAGGGACCTAACATTAGACTGCGGAATACTAGGGTTAGCAGTGGGGACCTCACAGAGCAGACTAGCAGGGGTTCAAACAGAAAAAACCTCGGGAATAGAGCTTAGAAATTTTGGGTTAGAAAAAGAGGGCAAACAGGATTCATTCTCTGGTGCTAGGGAAGACACACTGACCTGGGGAATGCAGGGATTTACAGTGGGGGACTCATAGGCCTGACTAGCAGGGGTTAAGACCGGAATAACCTCGGGGACAGAACCCAGGGAGGTTAACTCAGGATTAGGGAGTGTGGCAGCTTCTTCCTTAGCGGGCAGCGACAGAGAGATGGTTTGACCATTCTTAGGAGAGGGAGGTACCCCCACAGGTTTAGCAACAGGACTGGCAGCATAGGGGATCTGACAAGCAGCAGCGTAGCTGGCAAAGAGGGGATCCTGTTCTTTTATGCAAATGTCAAGTGTTAAGGAAAGTACATGGAGTGTATCTTGAGACTGAGCCAACATGAGGAGGGCGCTCTGTTGTACTAGATGAATGTCCAGTGATGAGGCCAGGGCATATAGTGCCTCTTGGGCGTAGGCCAGTTCCATAGGGTACATGTTATCCCAGGTTAAAGGGGAATCAGGGGAGCGAATACAATCGGCTAGAGACTGTTTTAAGTTCTGGACGGAGCAAGCCTTAATAAAGAGATCACAACGACATTGTCTTTGCAAAGGGGTTAAACCTTCATACATAAACAGCTCTTCAATCAGGGGTAGTATTTCACACAGATACTGGCCTTCATAGTGGGACTGGTACGCAGCCTGGGACATAGGTTCAGTTACACATTTACCAACCTCCGCCAAAGCACGGTCCGGTTTTGTGGGGCCGAGCATACTGTCACGATTGTGCTCGCCACAAACCGGTACCGCACCGCGTGGCTGAGGTGGGGTTGTATAAGCACCAACCTTAGGCCGCACAGGCAGATCCGGATTGCGCAGTTCGTAGTCGTACGTAGCAGGGTCGGGACTGGAGAAGGCAGCATCATCAGTGGACAAGCCAGGGTCAGGACAGGAGAGATCAGGGTAACCATTATTCAAGCAGGAGTTCGGCAACAGGTGATCAGAAGTTCCCCGCTTCAGCTTAGGAGCGTGAGCGCGGGCGTGGGTTCTGCGCGTGTGGCGACCATGGCCCATGGTACTGCTTCCAGGAAGGGATAGGCAGACCGGAGTGGGCACACCGCCAGGCAGCACTGGTACCACCAGGCAGCCTTCAAAGTGGAACGCCACGGTGCGGTCCGGTTTTGACGGGCCGAGCATACTGTTACGCCGATGCTCGCCACAAACTGGGACCGGACCGCGGGGCTGAGGTGGGGTTATATAATCACCGACCTTAGTCCGCGCAGACTGATCCGGAGTGCGCAGTTCGTAGTCGTACATCGCAGGGTCAGGATTGGAGAAAGCAGCATCGTCGTTATTGAAGCCAAAGTCGGGGTAGGAGAAGACAGGACAATCGATGGCCGAAGCAGGGTCAGGATAGAAGACATCTGGGTGGTTGTAGTCGTAGCAAGGAATCGGCAACAGGCAGACAGGAGTTCCCCGCTTCAGCTTAGGAGTGTGAGCGCGGGAGTGGCCTCTGCGCGAGGAGCGGGCTCGGCCCATGACGCCGGTCTCAGCAAGGGGAGACAGCAGGCTGGCCGAAGTACACCGCAGGGCAGCGTCGGGGAAACCAATGCTTCAGCGCAGAAGTCCAAGGCAGGCCACTGCATGGGGATAGCAGCAGGCCACAGGAAATTAAGGGTAACCACTGCTAGGAGAAAATGCAGCAGGTACCAGTGCTGGCTAACCACGCTACAGCACAGGAGACAGGAACAAACCTCTGGATACTCAGGAACTAGGAAGGTTACAACACTAGGAGAGAGGCCTGGACGGTTTTTGGCAGAGACGGTAACATCCAAGGTAGGAGTTATGCTCGGCACTGGTTCAGTGCCAACGCCCAGGATATAAAGGGCGGAGATCTAATCACAGGAGGAGGGTGTGTGAGTATTCCTCCAATGATGGAGCACAGGGCAAAGCTGCAATGAGAGGCAGCACATGTGCCATTGATTGCCAGAGGAAGCTTGCAACTGCATAGGTCTGCAAGGCTATAGTCAAAGCCAGTAGTGGATTCCTTACACTAGTACAGCAGGAACTGGTGGACTTAGATAAATTTAAAGGGTCGGCCCAGGTACGCATTGGGATGTCAAGGAGGGGATGTCAAGGATTACCCCCATGGGGATGGGGATGTCAAGGAGTACCCCCGTGCCAGAGTAAAACTAATGGTGGGAGGATGATTTTGTTGGTGGGAGATGCCAAGGAACTCCCATACCCAGGGATCTTAGGTTGGGATTGGAAGTTCTTTGACGAATTATTCACAAATGCTGTTTTGTCCCTTAGGCTCCTGGCAACGAGAGATTCAGTGATAACGCTGGGGGAATTATTCCCTTTTACTGACCCTGCGCTGTTTCCTTCAAGGTTCTGCCCCCGAAAATCCAAAAAGCAGCGCAGGATAGAAAAAAAAGAAGGTACCCCGCAGGTTGTAAGAGTTGGTACCGCCCAAGAGTTAGAGGCACCCCAAACTGGTCAGAAAGGTGTTCCCCAACATGTGAAAGGGCAGGGAGTAGATATCTCTCCTTCATTGGAGACCGAGATGTTGGGGTTTTCACATTTTCTGTTAGAACAAAAAAAGTATGATTCCTTAAGCCGGGTATATGATCATGTGGTAGTGGTAGACAAGGAAGTAATAAACCCACAGTATTTTGCATAATGATCTCTTTTACCGAGTTGAGAAAGAGAAGCAAACTCAAACGATACAAGTGCAACTGTTAGTGTCAAGACCCTATAGAAATTAGGTACAGCAGGGCCCCGCTTCTTGGCGCTCCATTATCCGACGTTCCGCTTATACAGCGGCACAGAGAAGGGGGCCGCCATCTTGGATTTCCAGTCGCGCATGCACAGAATGGGTGGGTGCGCCGGCACGCATGTGCAGACCGCAAGTTGCGCGCACATACCATAGGTTGCGCGCGCATACCATAGGTTGCACATGCGCAGAACGGCAAAAATGCCGGTTTGCGCATGCGCAGAAGTGAAAATCGCCGGATCCGCTTTCCGCCGATTTTCACTATATACGGCAGGCCTCTGGAACGGATCCCGCCGTATACCAGGGGCCCTGCTGTATTACATTTAGCTCGTCACCTGGGAAGGGAGAAAACCTGATTCCATCTTATGGCACAGTTCTATTGGCCAGGCATTTATAGAGTGGTAATAAAGGACTTCTGTGATTCGTACCCTGTGTCAGATGGTTGCCCCAAAGGGGAACACTAATGTCCCTTTGGTGCCTATCCCATTAGTAGAGACCCCTTTCGAAAGGATAGGTGTGGATATTGGAAAAAAGTACTGCAGGGTACCAGTATATATTCATCATAGTAGGTTATGCTACAAGGTACCAAGAAGCTATTCCATTGAGAACAATAGCCGCTAAGGTTGTAGCAACAAAAAAAATTAAGGTCTTCCCCCGAGTGGGGTTTCCTACTGAAATTTTAACAGACCAGGGAACAAATTGTATGTCCAGGCTCATGAAGGAGGTCTGTGGTCTGTTAAAATTGAAGTCGGTATGGACCTCGGCTTATCATCCGCAAACAGATGGACTAGTCGAACGGTTTAATAAGACGTTTAAAAATATGTTAAGGAAATTTATATCCACTGAGACACGCCATTGGGATGAACTGCTTCCACCTCTTCTCTTTGCCATTCGGGAAGTTCACCAGTCTTCCACAGGGTTTTCACCTTTTGAGTTACTTTATGGAAGCCAAACAAGAGGAATCCTAGATTTGGTAAAAGAAATGTGGGAAGAACCAATACCAAGGGTAAATAATGTAGTACAGTATGTATTAAAACTAAGAGAAAGGTTAGAAAGTTCAAGGGTGTTTGCACAGGAAAACTTGCGAGAGGCACAAATAACACAAGAAAATAATTATAATATAAGAGCTCGCACAAGAGAATTTCAGCCAGGGGATAAGGTTTTGCTTCTGCTTCCGACTACAGAGTCGAAGTTGCTGGCAAAATGGCAAGGACCCTTTGAGGTAGCATGAAAAATAGGACCCGTAGACTACGAAATATTGCAGCCAGGAAAAAGAAAAAGAAATTTATCATATAAATGCCCTGGAAAGCGCAAGAGAGTTTGTTTGTCTCAATCAGAGAGAAGGAGTTAGACTTGGGACCACAAGAAGACCCTGGCAGGAAAAATGAGAGTGTCAAGGGGGGGAGAATCTGTCCTTGGAATAGAGAGTATAGGCACGGAAGACGGTGGAATCATTTTTTGATGTGTTCTCTCCATTGCTAGGGAAAACACATCTGATTGACACCATGTCGAAACGGAACCAGGTAAGAAAGTGAAACAGAGACCTTACCGAATTCCTTAAAAATTAAGGGGAGTTGTAGAAACAGAACTAGAAAACATGTTTAAATTGGGGTGATAGAAAGGTCATAGAGTGAGTGGTGTAGCCCCATCGTGTTAGTCCCTAAGCCGGATGGTTCTGTATAGATTTTAGAAAAGTAAATGCAGTTTCAAAATTTGATGCATACCCTATGCCCAGAGTTGATGAATTGTTAGAGAGGCTGGGGAAGGCCAAGTATATTATGACATTAGATCTGACTAAGGGATATTGGCAAATCCCTTTAACAGAAAAGTCACAAGAAAAGACTGCTATTGCCACTCCCTGTGGTCTGTTTCACTTTCGTACCATGTCGTTTGGATTACATGGGGCTCCTGCTACCTTCCAGAGGTTAATGGATCAGATATTGTTACCCCATCACAAATATGCAGCAGCCTACCTTGATGATGTAGTAATTTATTCTACAGATTGGGAAACACATTTGGCTAAAGTGTCAGCAGTACAATGTCCCTTAGAAAGGCAGGCCTGACTGCCAATCCAGCAAAATGCTAAATAGGGAGAAGTGAAACAAAGTACTTAGGCTACAAACTTGGTAACGGACAAATAAAGCCTGTCTGTAGCAAGGTGCAGGCGTTGATGGATTGTCCAGTCTGAGCTTTCCTGGGCTTAGCAGGGTATTACTAGAAGGTCTAAATGAGGATATCGATATCTGGTCCCTCTATTAACCCCATATATTTTACAGGGGGTGGGGTTTTTTTTTAACCCTATCCTCCCTGATGGCTTTTAGTCTTTTTATATATATATTTTTTTTTTAATAAACTAGGTGATCTATTGCATTTGCACTTTTAAATCTATTATTTCTATGCTACGTGCTTCTCTTTCAATGATTTTATTAGCTTTTTACATTTTATAATCCAGGTGCATTTTTAGTTTAAGGACTGTTTTTAACATATTTTTTCTCTATTTTAGAGCCATCGTCCGATGATTGTTCATTTGTTTATTTCTTGTTGGTTAATAAAGTTGTTTGTGTTGTTAAAGGTTGCCTATAGCAACGTGTATGGGGTTACGACCCATGGAGCCATTTGACTCCTCCCTGCTTCTGCTGTATTGGCCGTAATCTCTAATTGATGGGCCTATCAGTTGGGGGCGTGGGGTATTTAAATGACATATCAAGTACAGATTTAAATACCCCTGATGAAGAGACCTTGACGGTTTCGAAACGCGTTGGAATGAACACTTTGATAGCTTGTTGAACGCTGGACTCTGTATTACCCCTGTGCGGGCTCCCTCAGTGCCTGAAAGATTACAACGCACTGTCGCCTCCGAGTGACGTCACGAGCCCGGAAGCGCCGGACCGGTGAGCTGAACAGCGTGCGCTGTGCTGTGGGGGAGTTTGCCTGACTGGAGGACATTTTCTGCACTGCGAATCGTGCTGGACTGCATGTGATCGTGCCTGTGAATATCCAGGACACAGTCTACAATCTTGTGACCGTGACGGGAGGAGCTGTGTGTGCTTACATCGAAGAAATCCTCACCGCTATCCTGACTTGGTGCATGGGTAACACTAACCCTTGACGTGCTTGTTTTTATTTGTTACAATGTACGCTTAATACTCACCTTATTATTGGGTTTATAATATAATTTTTAATGCACTATGAGGGTTGTGCGCTGTGTTTTTTGTCTATTAGAGGACATGTGTACCAACATTTTCCACAGTCCTTGGCACCCTCACCAATCTAATAAAAAACGTGGCACCCAATAAAGTCCAGTGGACAGTACAATGTGAGTAGGCATTTCAGGGAGTGAAAAGGATACTCTGTTCAGAGGCAGTTTTACAGAGTCCAGATTTTGAGAAGCCCTTCATTCTGCAGTGGGATGCCTCAGAAGTAGGTTTAGGGGCCATCTTGTCTCAGGAAGTAGACGAGGAAGAATGTCCGGTCCTATACCTTAATGGAAACTCTTAAAAAGAGAACAGGCCTACTCTGTAATAGAGAAGTTACGCTGTGAAGTGGGCAGTACTAGCACTCAGGTATTATCTCCTGGGTACCACATTCACCCTGGTCACAGTCCCCTAAAATGGCTACATACAATGAAGGACACAAACCCTAGAATCATGCGCTGGTACCACTCACTTCAACCCTTCTCCTTTCGAGTTCAACATAGGGCTGGGAAGTTAAACGCTAATGCAGATTTTTTGTCCCGGGAAGGGGGGGATTGTTAAAAAAAGCGAGTCTGCGAGGCGTAACACTCTGAGGGGGGAGGTATGTGAGGGAGAATACAAGAGGTTAAACTCTATCACTTAGCAGACCAAAGGAACCACACCATAGCTGGCAGGTTTGCTAGCTGATTGGAAAGTGGAGGTTTAAAAGGAAAACAGCAGTTTTCTTCAAGGGTGTCGTTTTGCCTCTAAACCTGTGAGGAAACAGGTTGCAGAGAGCCTGGCTGAGGGGAGAGCCTGAACTCCCTGTTGTGTGCCTGGAACTAAGGACTATTGTTTTTGTTTGCAGACTTATGCCATTTACTTTCATAGTTTTACTCTCTGTGCCACTACAACATGCTTCCCTGGTAAGGGAAATAAAGCACTTTTCATCGCAAGAAAGTGGTGTGTAAGCTCTTCTCTGACCATACTGACAAGGCCGCTCCGTCACAGACCCCCACTGTGTTCATCTCTATGGGCAATTAAGTCACCTTACCGAGACAATAAGCACACACGAGCACAGAGGAAAAACACACTATGCCACAGCGGATTTAATTTTTGCAGTACGACCAACCCTAGTGCTACATCTGTATGTAGTAGCCATTATTGATCCTGCTGGTGAATTTCGGCGGGATACACACAATGCGCCAGTGGGAGAAACTGCCATTCGAAATGCATAAGCTGTGCATTTGGAAGAAGCAGAGCTAATGCAAAAAATAAAGGCAGGTCTAATGGCTGCTACATTTTGCAGTCTAGATTAACTAATCACGGTTAAGTCAGTGAATATCCTAGAAGTACTGATATATCCAACCCCTGTTTCTGTTCTAATAATCCTAAAATGATCTGTTTATATAATTATATTTTTATCAAGGCATCCTGTAAGTGCTTTAAAATTACTTGATGCTTTCCTAATACAAAATGTGACTTTCATGTTTTGCTTCCTACAGTATGTATTGAGGTTACAAGTAGAGAATTATTGCACATAAAAAAATAAATATAATAGAAAATTCTACGTGTTGTTCCACTGAGGATAAATGAGGCCAATTAATCCTGTAATTTGTAAAAATGAAAATACATTTTTTACTACAAAAGTACTGACTAAATGCATTGATTTTCCAGCTAAAATAATACATTCCACATTTTCTATTATATTTTTAGAAGCAAGTAAGAAAAAAGGCAACCTGCATTTTTGGGATGCATTGAAAATAAATGTTAAATTCACCTCTTCATTGCTTTTTTGCCATAAAATAATAATCTTTTATTCTCTGCCAAGCAGTGAACTGGCCAATATATAGAGTGCTTACCAAAGCATTTGGTGGCCAAATATGTCATTATATAAAATCATGATTTTTAAGCCCTGCCTTAACCTACCAATGGATGTACCACTACCCATCTCCCCCCACCCCCACCCCCACCCCACGACCTTCAACCCACTCAGGCACAAACATGTGACAACATTGTGGAGGTAAATGGCCGCAGCTTTTATTCATTAACAAATAACTATGTTAACAATTGAATGGACACGTGACACAGTCACAAGAACATTCACAGAAGTACATTTAGGGTGCACATCACAGTAATAATTTTTAATTTTATAAATAGATATAGTGAAAAACCAAGGTGAAAAAGTGAAAATAAAAATAAAAGTAAAATATTGTTAAAACACGTTGAGCTGATGTTACTGATCCAAAACAACAACACTATCGAAGGTGATTGCACAGAAACTGCCAGGCACTGAAACTATAATGTGCTAATCACTGACTCAACCTCCTGCTGGATGTACATGGATCGAGTCCAAAACCTGCCAATCAATGTGCAATCACAGATGCAAATTGTGAGGGAGCGTCAATACACATATAATATGTGTCATAGTAAATCATGAACTTAGTAGGCTGTGTACTACTGCAAATCGGCAGTCCGTAGGAGCAGAAATTAATACAAGAAGTCGGGTTGCACAGTTAGTAAGGGGATTCCCTCTTTGACTAAGCTATCATATAAACGCTACTTGCTTTCAAGTAACACAGCTCCAACATCACTGTCAACATGTACTGGGAGTCCCTGTAACTAGTGTCAGACAATGTAGAGAGCACTGTCAACCCAACATAAGATAGTGTATCAAGAATCAATATGTGATACTTAGCTAGATAGCCGCTATTCTCTGCTCCATAATGGTACACAGCACTGCTAAGGCGCTCCCGCTGTAGACCGCCTGTTCGGGATCAGCTGCTCAACGTGATGTGACATCACCACGCCACAATGCCCACGCCCTATGCTTTTCTCTCCAGGCGGAGCTTTGTCAGGGGCAGGTGGATGACGGGACTACAGACCTGCCTCACTTAAATAGCAATAGACAGATACAATGATTGGTATAATTAACCTTTAGCTGCCTATGTGTGCTATACTTAACTTATGTTAATCGTGGCGCAAGTCTGTAGATACCCGATTGATCTCACACTATATCTACTGGGCAAAAGTTAGAATATGAATACATCCAATATGCTTATAACAATATGTAATTAATGAAACAATAATAGCAAACCGCACTGCTATTAATTGACAGTGTAATACTGTAACTGGATACTCATTGTCGAGCAAGTGGTTAACCGCCGGGGAGAATGAGGCAGCTCCTTATTTACAATGCTTATGGACCCATTGTTGAGAATGGATTGCACAGCTAATATTTACAATGTATACAGAGGGGAAAGGAATCCAATCAAGTGCACTTGGATATAATGTAGATATGTCCATGGCACAGTACAAAACCAACAAATCACTAGGGATAAACAGAAAAGGGGTGAATGTGATGCCCTCATTTAGGCCCAATGGATATAGGGTTTTTAAGCGATATATCCATTCAGCTTCTCTTTGCAGAAGTCTGCGATCAATGTCACCTCCTCTTATAGTGTTCCTAATTCGATCAATCCCTATAAACTGAAGGCAGCCTGGGTCACCATTATGTCTTGAATTAACATGGCGTGCTACTGGTGTGTCAGCTTTATTTATTAACAAATAACTAAAATTACCAACATAACATTGCACCAGGATCTAACCACTGGGTCTCAATGTCCACTCATACTGTTTGTCAAGATCAACATGTCTGCACCTCATCTGCCACAAGGTACCACCTAATAAAAATGTATTACAACCTTATCACCATTCTTCTGCTGTGACAAGAGAGGATATAAAATGGATCTCATGCCACCAATTTTCTTTCTTTATTATTTATTATTTAACTATTTTGAAAATGTTGTATTTTATTAAATAACTTTCTGTAAGGATTGGACTTCGGTTCCGCCCTAGTCATGAACCCCGTGATGAGAAGGGTGACGTGCCTTGCACTGAGATTGCGCACTGGTGCCGTGCGGCCAGGCATGAAGACATCACATGGATCAGGCTTAGGCCCCACCCCCATGACACCACGGAGAGACTCACTCACGCACAAACGCGCCGGCACCGCATTACCAGGGACACACACGGGGTTAACACTATTACCTCCTATTAACCTACACCTGCGGTACACTCCGCCCCTGGCTATCAATGCACTGAGTGGGTGAAACCACTCATTGTTCACATCCTGGTGCAGCCCTGCCATTGGCTGATCCTCCTTGATATGCTCAGCCATTCCCTATTCAAGCTGGCTGAGCATAACCTTAGTTCCTGTGATGAAGTGCTTGCCTCAAGCAACCTGTTTTTCCCTAGCATTGTGCATCCTGCCTGCTGTCTGTCATTGAACCTGACCTTTGCCTTTACCTGGACCTCTGCCTTCTCTGACCGTTGACACCAGCTTGTAGTTGGACTCCCACCTTCTGTACTCCTGGACCCCGGCTACACACAAAGACCATCCAACTTTACCAACCCCAGGCCACAGCAAGTATCACAACAATTCTAACCTCTCCTACCCTGACCCTGCTACACAACTATGACTCTGCACTCCGGCCGCTGTTACGCGGTTGTAGGTCGGTGTATTCTAACATCCCCACCTCAGCTTCACGGTCCCATCCTGTTTGTTGTGAGCACCTGTTACACTTTCATAACCACAAGCATTAACACATTTCATACCTACAATGGGTGCTTCCTCAGAGGCAGATCCCATTGTGAGTATAAAACGCATTAAAGATTGTGTTTTTTCTGTTTGTCTGCACAGACCGCTGAGAGGTCAAAATAAAGCTCATGTTTTAGGAAGAAAGAACTAATGTTTCAATTTTTTATTCTGGCAAAGTGCAAAGCTAGTAATTTTTCTGCCTTTAATTAATTAATCAGCCATGTAAACCTCAGCTTGCAGCACATACTGTAGCATATGGTGTAAAGACTCCAATTGCAGAATGTATGTGGAAACAGAGAAAAATCCCTCACAGCTTGGCACTGCAAGGACTATTGTGAATAAATGGCAAAGCACAAAGGATTGGTATTATCACACAAATTTCTAGTTTTGGAGATAAATACATAGGGTCTGGTTCATATACCTCCAAAGTGTGACAAACTGCTGCTAAAGTGCACTTTCGAAGCGGATTGGCATGCGTTGCTATTCTGTAAACCCTTATCGCATGTCCAATCTTTGTCTATATATATTTTGAATTTTAGAAGCGGTTTCACTTTAGCTCTAATAACCAGATAGGTTTGTCTAAAAGCCTCTACCTCTCTCTCTCTCTCGCTCTCTCGCGCTCTCTCGCGCTCTCTCGCTCTCTCTCTCTTTCTCTCTCTCTCTCTCTCTCTCTATATATATATATATATATATATATATATATATATATATAGATAGTATATATGTTTAAAGCTGGATTTCAAGCTACCATTTAAAAATTTAAAAAAAAATCTAATTCTTTATGTGCATCAATATAATCTGCACACTGACAAGTGATGAGCTAAATTGCAGATAGATCCATTCTCCTATAATTGATTGCTTACAATTCAGCATCACATAATATCGATGTTGCGATAGGACTGCAAGGACTGCAGGGACCCCTGCTGTGTTTATCCGATGGGCCATTATTCTGGATGTGGAATCTCACAGAAATGTTGCAGCATTTACTGTGAGATTGCCCCAGTATTTTCCCAGGCAAGTGGTCGGATACTGGTGGCGGCATCAGTACAATTATTTTGTCATAGCACATAAATCATTTATTATTCAATACACACATGTAGGATATTGTTTGAACTGCACCTTTAAGACATCCTGATAGGACTATTCAATGACCATGCTGAAAGGAAAACTTCATGTACCCCCTTTATAACCCTAACATCAACAAGTGATATTTGAACCCCTTCATAACGTAAGCAGTGACACAATAAGGTCCGAAAGGTCAATGCTTATATTTATTAACTCCTACTTTTCAAGACCACGGGTTCACAACTGCAAAGCAATACTTGTCAGCTCCAAAGACTCCAGGCTTAAATCATATGTATAAAAAAATGCATTATTGTTTCTAAGTCCCCTCTCGCCACTTATCGGTAGCTTCCTCACCACCTTCCTGCCAACTTTTCCTGGCTGGTGGATTTTGAGAATTTTTTTTTGCCGGAAAGGTATTTTATCGCTCACTTATCGGGGCTTACTGAATAGCAGTTGGCTTTTTTGGCAAAAGGGCCTTGATAAGTTGCTTATCGGTGCTTTATTGCATAGGCCCCTTTGTCTGAAAATTTAAATTTTGTCTGAAAACATTTTTTTCTATTTTTTAAATAATACTTCTGACATTCTCTAGAAGAAGAGTTATTAATCTTACTAGGAAGTAATACATTGAAAGTTACCTCTCAACCTAGAATATCAAATGGTTTTTCAGCATTGAAATAAAAAGTTGGCTCATCTGGAGGCATCATCCCTCATACAGAAACTTTGATGCAATTTTTGGATTTTACTATTTTGTTCTTACAGTACATTAGAAGTGGAATGTTTTCCCATGACAAATCCCATCTGGTATTTAGATATGACTATTGGTAATATAAATTTAAGTTTATTCAGTAATATTTGGTGAAAATTGAAATAGGCTAACTGAAGGGTGCTTTTCCTGATCTCTGATAGCTTTATGATTGAGGGTATTATTTGCTTAAATCAGATTTATCACCCTTCCAGAATGTTTTATATACATTGCAAGAATAGGAACTATATCCATTTTTAATAGATTCCTTCTGCTTGGAAACAATCAGGTCCCAGTGCCTTATTATTAAAGGAAGAATTGCACCTTTTATTTGGTACAAGTAATTTCAACATTTAAATTTTCCCAAACCACTGACTAGACCTGTGGTACAGTAGTTTTCCTTTTTAAACTTCCCAAAACAGATTTTTCTTATCTTCATCATGTTGGATAACTATAGAGATTGGAATATGATTTTGCAATAAATGTGCTCTCTCTTTTCCTAGTAAACCTCTGTTCTTTTTGTCGCTGAATTAATTGATAAAGTTTATAGTGTTAGCGTGTTTAACTAAACAAACTAATAGTATCTCAGGTTTAGTTTTAAATATGAAAAAAAATATGTTTGGAAAGATTAGCATTTGCAATATCTTGTGCATCTATTATAGACTCAATTTTGTCCCCAATGTACTGTAGTGCAGGGGGTCCCTGGGGCTAAGATGAATGCAGTTCAGCTCTGGAAATCCCCTGCTTTTATACAATGTAATTAAAATAAAAACATTGTTATCCTCTCTAGAGCTCTGCAGGGAGAGGGACCGATTATGTCTGCTCTCACTGTGCAGCTCTTCTAGACGGTTGATCCCGGTAGGATTAATATGGCAAGAGTCTCATTCAGAAGCAGGGACCCCTGCTGTGTTAATCCTGATGGGAAATTCCCCCCTGCTCTGCACTTTGCTGTGATCACTCCACATTTGGTCCACGGATCACCAGCACATGTGTGGGGCAGGGCAGAAATAAACCTGGCTGCATCTGTACATACAGTATTACATTATAGAACCTCTTAGCACCACCATTCTGCAAGTTACTACATTGACAATACATAATACCTACATCCCTGACCTAATTTTCAAGTACTCCCTACTAGTGGTGTTTGTTCTGCTCTTGATCTACATCTCTTCACTTCCTTATTACAAGAGATAGGTGACTTTTTTTGCGAAATTGAATCCACCTCAAATTGGCCGGTTCCTTTGGTCCGCAGATTTTTTGATCAGTGTGAAAAAAAGGGCAATGTGTATTTTCTGAATTTGTTTTTCTATCACTGACAATCTGTGCAATGGATTAATAATTTGAGTTAAAAGTCATAATCTGTGGATGATGATGAGGAGGCGAGAATAACTAGAGGTACAGCCTCAAATTGAAGCCATTTTTGCCAGGGTTCAGCTATGGGTGGGTTAGGTTGTGTGTTGCTGCTATACTATTATAGCTTAAAAAGAAAATAAATATTTATTTAATAATATTTTTTTTGCATTATTAACCTGTTGTGATTGAATAGATTTTCAGTGAAGTGGACTCGGGGCTCTGGTACTCATGCTGCACATGTTAATGTGATTGTAGTATAAAAACAAGAATATATAGCAGAATGTATTATTAGTATTGTTGTTACGGTGATAGTCTAAATAATCCCAAGAATAATTATTAATCTTACAGAACAGTTTAATTGTAAATCTGACCATTTTTGGCAAGCGCAGTCAGGGATAATATATCCAGTACTGTAATGCAGCTTTGTTTTCTATCATAATTCTCTACTTGAACACTATTGGCGAGCTATAAAGGGTGCTACTTTAATGCTTAGGCTGCGTTTATAGTGCGGTGACGGCGACGCGACCGATGACATCACCCGTCGTCGACATCACTGGTGAAAGTTAAACTTTAGTTTTAAGCAACAGCGCTGGCAACAAGGCCAGTGACATCACCAAGGAGGAGGGCAGCGCTCTGTGATTGGTTTAGAGGCAGTCACATGTGGTGACTGTCTCTAAAAAAAACAAATTTCACTGGCTTCCAAATTTTTGGTTGCTCCGTCGCACTTGCTATAAGCACATGCGACAGATTCAATGGTTTTGTTTTGGAGCTACGTCGAATTGCTGTCGCCAAGCAAAATAAGTGCAAAATAAGTGCAGCACTTACAGTACATTAATAAAAAAAAAACATCTGGTGTAAAAAAAAAAGTATACCTTGTTATTTACAGTATGTAAAAAAAAGCTGAACCATTAAACAACAACAAGGTAGGTATTAATAAATAACCAATCTGAGCTGTATATAATATACAGCATATCCCCCAAGAGAATGGCTGCCAGCAAAACCGCATAGTATACAGTCAAATGAGCTATAATCTAAATTTATAGATGGAAAAAACCTCTTTAATAACTCAAAATAGAGTAAAAAAAAATATAAAAATAAATTTAAAAAATGATTTAAAAAATCTTAAAATTTGCAAGATACTATAGTGCCGACGATTATTCTAAAACAAACCTTGGGCAATCTTCAAAAAGACCCAGGTACATGCTGGGTACATGCTGGGTATATGCTGGGTACATGCTGCAACATTTCACACATTTCTGCAGACAGACTAATGGCAGATCGGATTAACAGCGGGGGTCCCTGGCAGTCCCATTCAAACATTCAAACTGAATGGAACTGCCAGGAACCCCTGCCGTGTTAATCCGATGGGCCATTAGCCTCTGCAGAAATGTCATTGAAATGTACCCAGCATGTATCCAGCATGTACCTGGCTAGTTTAAGGCAAGTTTAAGGCAAGTTTTAGAATACTCGTTGGCTCATCTGTATAACCTACAAAAAATCAATAATAATGCAATATCATAACAATAAATACACATTACTGACAGATATAAAAATCTATAAACAGCAGTATACAACAGGACAGTATCATCAAATTCTGTGGTTGAGCTCTATGGAAACATAAAGCTCCACTTAGTGTGGATAAACACAAAAAAACGGAACATACAGTATATAATAATAAAAGGAGGCATGAGAGAATATCCAACCTAAACTAATCTAAACCCATCACAAGATAGAATATTTGGTCTGGCTAGGGAAATGAAAAAAAAAAGGTATATAAAAGCACCAAATCAAAATACTGGCAAGCTACCCAGCTACCTGAACAAGCTCCTCACCCCTACCACATGCAGCACCTATCACCTGAGATCAGACTCCAAAAGACTATTCATGGTCCCAAGGCTCAACAAAGTATCCGGACGTTCCTCCTTCTCCTTCCGTGCACCCCAAAACTGGAACAACCTACCAGAGACTCTCATATCCACCACCAGCTTAAGTTCTTTCAAATCTAAGGCTGTCTCACACTTTAATCTGGTCTGTAACTGTTTCATACGCTCATAATATATATTTCTTTAACTGTGCACGCAATATCTTGTATATAATGTACACCTTGTTCATTTATGTAACTGTACATGTAACCATGTATTATTTGTTTTACTCTGTGCCCAGGACATACTTGAAAACGAGAGGTAACTCTCAATGTATTACTTCCTGGTAAAATATTTTATAAATAAATAAATAAATAAATAATAAAAAAGAAAGCTATAAACTCAAAGAAAGACAAAAAACATTAAAGAGTTAAGGAAAAAGAAACCCCTATTATATCACTCCTAGTAGCAAAGTAATGATGGATAATTTAAAATGTAACTTTTAATAGTACAGAAGCAGTGGCCATTATTCAAACAATTCACGCGTTGTAAACCTCGGAATATTCATGTCATGGCGCGTGAATTCTTCCAACCATACCGCGTTAAGACGCGAGTGCAGAAATGGCATTTTAGTGTTATTGTATAGGCGTGTCATCACATTTAGGTGCATGCGTGTATGTCTCGTTGGAACCTTGTTTAAATGCACATGCATGTCATCACATTTAGGCACATGCGTGTATGTCTCATTGGAACCTTGTTGAAATGCATATGCGTTTCATCACATTAAGGCGCATGCGTCTATGTCTTTGAACTACAGGTACAGGTATAATCCTGCACACCCGGATGAGTGTGATACTGACTCCACTTTCTGAAGGATTTGGAAAGAATGACTTCTCATTTAATGTAAATTTCAAGACTGAAACAAATAAAAACAAAAAAGAGACATCCCCTTTTTTTTTCTTGACATGGGCTTGCTTAACAATTTTTGCTATTCTTACAATCACTAGCTTTTTAATTCTACACTACAGTACTACATGTATACTGTACTTTATGTATGTTCAAAAGATTTCTTTGAACTAATAATCCTGCATACATCCCCCCCACAGACACAACCACACACAAAGCCTAACACACCAAAGTGAATTGAACTGCCTAACGACATCTCCCCCAGAGCCATTCATTACAGGTTTGTTCCAGGCTTTGTTAAACTGTGTACTGTAGAGTCTTCTTGAAGCCAGTTTCACACACGCATGTGCAAGTGTGATCTGCCCTTCTGGGGAATTTGACGAGAATGACTTCAATTTGAATTTCAACCCAGAAAAAAAAAGAGAGCGATTTAATTTTACACTACAATTATGTATACTGTACTTTATGAGTTGAGTGGCATACTGTAATTTTTATTTGGTGGTGGAGGGGTCCAAAGCATGAACTGTTCAAAAGGTTTCTTTGAACTAATAACCCTGCATACACACTTCCCCCCCCCAGACACACACACACAAACACACAAAGCCTAACAAACCAAAGTGAATTGACCTGCTTATCGACACCTCCCCCAGAGCCATTCATTATGTTCCAGACATTCTTTAACTATGTACTGTGGAGGCAAAAGACATCCATTTTTTTCCTCGACATGTTCTTATTGATACGTTAACATTTCTTGCCATTTTTACAACCACTTCCTTTGTAATTCAACTGTAATGTATACTGTACTGTATATTACTATAATTTTTATTTGGGGTGGTGTGTACAAATGATTCTCATGAATTTAAAGAAGGAACAATTTTATTTGTACAGGATAATCAATGAAAAATCAATATAACAAAAATACAGTAGGTCGCTTCTTCAAAATGTACAATCTTGTCTTTATCTTCTTCGTAATGGCTGCATTGCATTCTGTAGTTCTTTTGTCATCGAGAGAGGAGGGAGTTGGGCAAATTACTGACTGTTACTCCAGTATTTGCACATTTTCCCCAACCCCCCTTCCAGTAGTGCTGCAGCTTTGAAAAGAAAAAAAAATCACCAGGATTAGTGCATTAAAGGCAGTGAGTATTTAACAATATTGGACTATAACTACTGTCTAACCGTTTTTTTTAAAATATATTTTTATGTATTTTTATACTAAACTGTATACAGTATAGTGTACTGTAACTATATGCTGTATAACTATAACTATACTACTGTAGGTTAGACTGCACACACACAATACAAATGTTCTGTACAGTGTTCATACTGTACTGTATATAATACTGTATATACTATACAGCAGAAAGTGGAGAGGAAGAGCTGACATTAAATGGTTAAATGGTTATTTTATATTTATATTATATTTTATAAAATGGTATATTTTATTATATATTTTATTTTATATTTTATATTCCCCATGAGTGACAGCAGGGAGATTTTGGGGACAGTAATAGCGTCACAGAGTGGTAGCTCTGCCGGACCATCACCCTGATACCTTCTGGACACCAACCTCATTTCCATCACTGCTTGTTGTCACCCTGCTTCTTGTAAGTAGGGTTTTGATTTTACCATCTCCGGCTGATCAGATGTCGTCCATTGTCAGTATTGTGGCCCCTTTTTAATGACACAGTTCATTATGTTTTAATAAATCATTTTAGTCTTTTACTAAAAGTCTGTATGTATTGTCTCTAGTATAGGCTGACATCACCCAGCAGTTATATCCTAAGATCTGTCTCTCTGTTTGTTTTCTCGTTTCATGACCTGAAAGCACTTGTGTGGATTCTTGAGGATCACAGGACTTATCTTATTGGACAATATTTGGTGCCAGGTTTATTTTGTTTTATGTTTGATTCTGTCTGTACTGTACAGTAGGCACCAGGCAGCATACCTTTATTTAAAAAGTATATTATTGATTTTATCACTAGTTAGTTACTTAGGCACTTGAGCACTTTATTCACAATATTTTTTCAATACTTACCTCTATGATACTTACTGTACCTGTACTTACCTTACTACAGTACAGTACAGTACCTTACTACATTCCGGTGGCCTGCCCATTACGCTGTAAAAGCATGGGTAACACGCTAGCAATATGATCAATATAGTTATTGCATCTTTGTACGGTGAGTATGTCATTCCAGGAACTCAATATCCTTTTTGCTTATTCATCTTTTTTTGGACAGTTTCATAACTTTCTGACATGATCCTTCATCTCATGCCATACCAATTTGATGGGATTCAAATCTGGTGATCTGGAATTGGAGTGAGGAAAAAAGGTGAATTAGTTAAAGAGATATAAACAGTGTATAACAATGAGAAACACTTACCGTACAGTACACTGGAGCACTTACTCGGTGACGTCTTAACCCAGTTGATACCATTCGCAAGAATAGTTTTAGTAGAGGTGATATGTTTAGGGTCATTGTCCTGGAAGAAACGGTGACCAGATGGGAAATCATGCCTAATGTTTTCAACAATCTTGGGGGCTATTTTCTCTTGAAAAACTACTTTATCCATGATTCCTGGAGCAAGAAAAGAAAAATGTAACATTAGGGTACCAAATACTGTACACTACAGTTGTACAGTGCATATGGCCTTATTTTACCCTCAAAGATGATGATGCATCCTGGTCCACGTCTAGAGATCGCACTCCACACATGCATCTTCACTGGGTGCTTGGGACACGGCTTCAGAGATAAGCGTTCTTTTTTTTGGAATGCAAAAGTGTCAAATCTCTCAAGAGCTACAGTTGTCTCATCAGTAAAGATGACATCCTGAAAAGTCTTGCCACTTTCAATCCATGCCCGTGCCTGGCCCACTCTTTTTATATTGTTGGCGTCCCTTATCATAGGATACGCTCTGTAATGACAAGGAATAATTTTACAGGTATAGTAAAAACACACTTTTACCTACTGTCCAATACTAACTACCGCACAGCACTCTGCATACAGTACTATTGCAATATACTGAACTATATTACTACTGTATACTGTACCATAAAGCATTCCTTTGGGGTATTACTACTGTATACAGGCATACCCCGCTTTAAGGACACTCACTTTAAGAACACTCGCGAGTAAGTACATTTCGCTCAATAGGCAAATGGCAGCTCAAGCATGCACCTGTCAGCACGTCCTGAACAGCAATACTGGCTCCCTAACTGTACCGAAGCTGTGCACAAGCGGAGAGGCTATAGAGCCTGTTACACATGCGTTATTTACATCAGTTATGCACGTATATGACAATTGCAGTACAGTACGTGCATCAAAAGTGGGAAAAAGGGAGTGCTTCACTTTAAGTACATTTTCACTTTACATACATGCTCCGGTCCCATTGTGTACGTTAATGCGGGATATGCCTGTACTGTAGTTTAGTTAGTACTACAGTATATGCAATATACAGTACAGTACTGTACTTAGTTACAGTAAGACACTTACTTTACACATCCATATTTCCATCCCATTTTTCATCTCATCTGCCTGATGCTGGTCTCGATGATGTTTTATTGGGAGTTTTCTCTAGAGCAGTCTTGACCCTTGCTGCGCACCGCTTATCATTATCTTCACTGATTTGGCCACCAGAAGCGTTGTCACCCTACAGTGTAATTTAATGGGCCTCAGCCTTACTCGACAGGTTTTGTATACAGTACGCCCACTTTTAACACCTGCAGCTTGTGTCCATGGACACAAAAAAAATCAAATTGGGACACAATGTTTAAAAAGTGACACAAATTGCATAGCCTCCCACACGCTGATCTCTATCTGAACTTGCTCTTGTCCAGATACTGCATTGTGCATTCTTCCATCTGCTTCCATGATCAACCCCAATTCTATGTATGCGGGAACCTGCTTTCTTCTGCCATGCCGATCACGAGAAATCGAAAGGCGGAAGCTGTTTCCAAGCCTACACTGGCGACACACTTTATTCGAGCTTGGCTAGTCCCACGAATTCGGGTATACTCGGGTGTATTGAGGTTTGTGACTGTTTTCTGCCCGAGTGCATTGCGTTATTTTCCAGGCAGGGAGTGAAGCATTTTATTCCCGCTGGCTGCAATACTGCACAGTATATATATATATATACTGCATTACAATTCATGATTTTATGCCATCTGGTAGACACGCGAAGCATTGCAGCCTATTAAATCCTAATCATTATCATTTAACAGATCAGCCGCCCGTCAGCCAGGCATGAACCATGGCTGGGAATGCAAACGCAACGGGGCTTGTCTGAGGTGAGGAGCGGCGCATTCCAGGTATCTGCCAGGTACAAACTGGGCATTTGCTCGAATAAAGTGTGTCGCAGCAGTAAGTGAAAGGATAGTAAAGAAAACGTTCTGAAGACTCCAAAGGCTAAGAGCCTTGGGCATTATTATTTGAAGAAGAAAATGGCTGCCAAATACTCAAATCAAAAAAATTGGATTCCCCAAATTTACCCGGCACACATCGAGGAGGACCCTTTGTCCACCGATGCTCTGCTGTGAACCCCCAGCTCACCTGCTCCAGCACCCATCCATGACTCTGCTGGGAACCCACCGCTCACCTGCTCTAGCACCCATCCATGATGCTTCTCTGCTGGGAACCCCCAGCTCACCTGCTCCAGCCCCATCCATGACTCTGCTCTACTGGGGACCCCCAGCTCACCTGCTCCAGCAACCATCCACGACGCTGCTCTGCTTGTAACCCCCAGCTCATCTGCTCCAGCACCCATCAACGGAGATTTCAACAGCACTCATCGCACCAGATCCAGCTCGTTCGCACGCATGCTGAATGGTTTAAATTGTGTTGAAATCCCTGACACCTCAACGGTGCAAAATATTGATCTTCTTTTGGAGACCGTGTTCAATATGGATTGGCAAATTAATAAGATGGAGAGGAACATCACGGGGATCTATTCTTTGCTTGGAGTCCCTACCACTGTATGTCTGACACAGGAGCAGGAGGGTGGCCTGGAGGCGCCTTATTCTACCCTGGATTTGACCTTCACACTTCCAACACCAAGCACCCAATGGACCCTCCACGCTCACCCCCTCCACCTGCAAAATACGTGCATGCCCTTCTGGTGTAGGAGATGACAACCCCGGTAAGGCCACATCAAGAGATGATAACCCCGGTAAGGCCATGACCGGAGATGACAATACCGATATGGCCACAACAGGAGGAAAGCATCCTCCCAGACCACCTACCCTCACCGACTTCAAGAAGCACACCCGCTACAGCACCCAGGATTGTAACGCTCCCATCATCTTGAGAGAACTGCCCCCGCGCGTCCGGGAGAAATACAAGATCGGAAGTGCTGGTCTAGCCTAGAAATATGCCTGTTCATCTTTAAACACCATGTCAGTTTTGAGATGTAAAGCGAAAGGTCCCACAATGTAAATTATTAAGGAAATAAAGTCAAGAAGGGTCTGCCGGCAAATTTAAGGAATGCAATTTTGGAAGAAGTGCAACATTATTTTAATGTTAACACTCATGTTATGAGAACTGTGAGACACCATCAATGGCCTTTTAAGGCATACAAGGGCTCTTCCTTGGAAGGACTGGCAATTTTTGGATGACTTTTCTTTTTGATTGTACTGTACTCTAGTTCAAAATTTATAGAAAAATATTTTTAAACTTAAAAAAAAAAACCTGTTGATTATTTTAATTTTTTTAATTGTTTAATGCTTTTAATGCTTGGTATAATCATTTATCATTTATTTCTATTTCTGTTTTGCATGTGTATGTCTTTAGCTGGGCGAAGATGTGGAGGAAATCCACTCCTCCCACCAATACTGGCAGGTAAGACTCAGTGCTCCAATCAATAACTTATTATAGTTATACTGTATACAGGATAGATTTACAGTATATACTGTATAGTATACAGTGTACTGTATTTATTACTTTTTTTTAAAACACGGCAGATTGAACTGCAGCTTTAAACTTAATACTGTACTGTATAATGTATAGTATACAGTAGTACATTATATTTACCTTCATTATAAACTTTGCTCAACGGGTGGAGATGAGCCACTATCACTCCTGAAGTCTGCATTATAGTTGACAGGTGATAGTTGGCCTGCTACACCTGTAGTTGACAGCTGATGAAGCTGGAAATCTTTTTGGTACAAGCAAGCTTGCTGGTACCTATATGTGAAATCAGGCCCAGGCTGTAAATTTTGCAGGTATTCCGGTGGGGACAGGTAGCAAGGTTTGCCGTTCACCAGGTTTTCACTGAATGTCGAACCTTAATTGTAAGCCGGTGCTGGTGCCAGTGCCGGTGCTGGTGTCGGCACATTGCTGGATTGAGATTGACAAATTTTATATGGATTAAACCCGACCTTTCTCCTTTTGCAGTTGTCATGGTCAAACATACTGTAAAAATCTGGGAATGCACCCCAATACCCTCTTCTATCTCCGGGTGCAGGGTCGATGTGAAACTCGGCGATCATGTTGAAGCGATTTTATCGCCTCTGTCATTTGTGGCAAAATGATCATAAGTGTTGATGTTTTTATCAACTGGATTTGAACTTTGTTTTCCTCTCGGCGATATTCTCGAGACATTCCAAATCCCAAAAGCCTATTTAAATGGTGTCTTTCTTGTAATCAGTGTCTGTGCTGCTGTGCGGAAGTGAGAGACAGGCTAGTTTTGAGAGAGCTACAGTTGTTTGTAAGTTTGAAAGGATTGTGTTTTGTTGTGAAATTTGCTGAACTATTGTGTGTTAGTGAGTGTGAAAGTGTTTGTTTGGTGCGTCATTTATTAGATTTATCTCTTATTTGTGAGTGATTGTGTAACGTGTTGTTATGGACGACAGTAGTGGAACTGACCGTGTGAGTGAGCGTAGGAGTGAGTGTGTGAGTGAGCATGTGAGTGAGCATGTGAGTGGCCATGAGCGTGGTCGTGAGGGTGGTTGTGAGGGTGACCGTGGGCGTGAGGGTGGTCGTGAGGGTGACCGTGGGCGTGAGGGTAGTCGTGAGGGTGACCGTGTGCGTGAGGTTGGTCGTGAGGGTGACCGTGGGCATGAGGGTGGTCGTGAGGGTGACCGTGGGCGTGAGGGTGGTCGTGAGGGTGACCGTGTGCATGAGGGTGGTCGTGAGGGTGACCGTGGGCGGGAGGGTGGTCGTGAGGTTGACCGTGGGCATAAGGGTGGTCGTGCTCATGAGGGTGGTCGTGAGGGTGACCGTGGGCATGAGGGTGGTCGTGAGGGTGACCGTGAGCATGGTCGTGAGCATGGTGGTGGTCGTGAGCGTGGTGTTGGTCGTGAGCATGTGAGTGGCGGGGTATCTGTTGGTGGTGGAATGTCTGTGCGTGTTGGGGACAGTGCGAGTGTCCTTCAGTCTGTTCCATTAGAAACAGGGGAGTGCAGTAATGAGCAGAGCAGCTCAATAGTTAAAAAGAAGACTGTATGTAAGAAGCGGATTGAAAAGAAACGCAATCTAAAATTTAATGATGAAGAAAATAAAGTCCTCGTGACTGAGATTATGCAGCGGTATGATCATCTTTATGGAAAATTAGTCGGTAAGATCATTATGCAAATGTGTCATACAAATAATGATTTACATGTATTCTTTAATATTTGTGCTTAGACATTGATATCACATAAGGATATACATGTGATAGTTTATGTATATGCATGCTATTATTTAGCGTTGTGGCATCACCCCTCCTCATGTTCGCGGACAGATTTATATTTAGGCCTCGTTCAGGGTGGCACAAGCACGAGTTGAAGGGCGTGCGTTCACGTCAGTCTGCTGGTCGATCTGTGCACATCATCCCAAGCAGTCATTTTCAATAGGGGATGAGGCGGGGCTATAGACAGCAGTTTAAGGATCGTTGTTGCTGCCTTTAAAGAATTGTAAAGAATAATTTCATTTGCTGCCAAAGTGACAGTGACGCTGCTGCAGCTTCAATAAACAACCTATGTTTTTTTTAAAACTGTAACCAGCATCAACTCCGTACTTCGGAGACAGGGCAGCTGCTACCTTGACAACCGCAAAGCACTTTACATACATTGTTTTGTGGTGCCGCCCTCACGTAAGTAGGCCCCCCCTCTGAAGCCTGCACCCTGAACGAGATGGTGTATGACACGTGCGCATCCAAACCACGCTTGCAGACCGCAGCTGCGGGTATAGGGCAAGCCTGGACAACTCCAGTCTTTGAGGGCCGCAAACAGGCAAGGTTAGCAGGATATCCCTACATCAGCATAGCTGACTCAATAAGTGGGTCCGTATGACTGAGCCACTAATTTAGCCATCTGTGCTTAAGTAGGGATAGCTTTAAAAACTGGCCTGTTTGCGTCCCTCCAGGACTGGATTTGAAAAGGCCTGGTATAGGGCTTTGCACGTTGCGCATGCTCGCTAGGCAGACGTGCATGCACTTGCAGTGTGGCCTCACCAACCATGTTGACATATGTAATTATTTATCATATCGATATAAGTACGTATAGCTACATTTATCTTCTCTTCATATGTTAATAACATATCTCTTAAAACTTTTCTATTTGCTTGTCAAGGCAAGACATCCGGCAGGGTCAAAAAAGAATTGTGGAAAAAGGTGGAAATCTCTGTTTTGGCGTGTGGCAATCAAGTCAGATCCTATATGAATTGTCGTAAACGTTTCCGAGATATAAAAAGTAATGTAAAAAAAAATTACATGCCATACATGTAAGTGCAACTACTACTGGAGGAGGACCTCCTGGGCCATATTTAAGATTGACGGAAATGGAGGAGCAGGTTGCTCACATCTTGAACCCATTATTGGTTGAGGGTTTGCCTGGGGATCGTGATATTGGTATATACGACTCTGCATTTCCCCCAGGTCAGTAAAAGTACCTGACTAATATTGACCATGTACCAAACTATTCCACAAATTTGGGTGTGCGCACGTTGTGTCAACCACACACAATATCACCACAAATGTACCTGTGTTATCATTCACATTAGCATGGGACAATTACATGTGTGAATTATAAGAAGTACGAACAATTGACAATATACAGCTGATATTGAAGACTCTATATAAATGTGACGATAATTTGTTTAAAAAAATACATTGTCATCTCTGAAATTATATATATATATATATATATATATGTATATATATATATATATATATATATATATATATATATATATATATATATATATATATATATATATATATATATATATATATATATGGTCTTCTGCAGGTCACACTCTAAGTATGTTTTTAGATTACATAACATTTGTAGTGCACAATTGATCAGCAGATATTTAAATTATGGACTGATGTCCGCATTGAAGGTGTTAGTTATAATGAAATTATCATGCATTTGAAATACACATAATGTGAATTAATAAAGGTGTGTAAATGTATTTTTTGTATAATTTCATTTCAGATATAACAACTCCTGTGTTGGTTGCTTCTGATTCGTCATCGGTGGCATCTATGTCACATAGTCCAAAATTAACATCTCCAAAACATGCTCGTGGCAAACAACATAACTTGTCTAAGCAACAAAAATCTGAGCAGCGGTTTTTCAATTCTCAAAACAAACGTCACCAAGACATGATGGCTGTGCAAAAGGAAATCGTAGCAGAGCTGGTCAGCATTAAAAACATTTTAAACAGGAATAGTACTGCATTCGACTTACACAATTCTTTGTTACATTCCATAGATGAAAGTCTGATAAAACAGAACAAGCTACAGGCCTGTGCAATACTGTCGAGAAGACATGATGTTGGTTCATCTACATTTGATCGTGGTGTAGGCATTTTTTCAACACCTACTTCAAAGCATGAATCTCCACCATTGTCCTCCTCTCCGTCAACATATTTGCCATCATTTCAGACACCATTATTGGCAGCTTCTCCTGCAACATTGATTGTCTCCTCTCCAGCACAATTCTTAGCAGCTTCTCCTGCAACCTTCAAGACCTCTGCTTTTGCAACATTCGTAGCGGCTTCTCCTGCAACCTTGAATGCTTCAGCACAATTGGTATCGGCTTCTCCAGCAACCTTGAATGCTTCAGCACAATTTGTAGCGGCTTCTCCTGCAACCTTGAATGATTCAGCACAATTGGTATCGGCTTCTCCTGCAACCTTGAATGCTTCAGCACAATTTGTATCGGTTTCTCCTGCAACCTTGAATGATTCAGCACAATTGGTATTGGCTTCTCCTGCAACCTTGAATGCTTCAGCACAATTTGTAGTGGCTTCTCCTGCAAGGTTTGTTGCTTCTGCTCCTGCAACATTGATGGTTTCTGCTCCTGCAACATTGGTGCCAGCTTCTCCTGCAACCTTCAATCCCGCTGCTGCAGCACAATTCCTAGCAGCTTCTCCTGCAACCTTCAATCCCGCTGCTGCAGCACAATTCCTAGCAGCTTCTCCTGCAACCTTCAATCCCGCTGCTGCAGCACAATTCCTAGCAGCTTCTCCTGCAACATTCAATCCCACTGCTGCAGCACAATTCCTAGCAGCTTCTCCTGCAACCTTCAATCCCACTGCTGCAGCACAATTCCTAGCAGTTTATCCTGCAACCTTCAATCCCGCTGCTGCAGCACAATTCCTAGCACCCTCTCCTGCAACCTTCAATCCCGCTGCTGCAGCACAATTCCTAGCAGCTTCTCCTGCAACCTTCAATCCCGCTGCTGCAGCACAATTCATAGCAGCTTCTCCGGCAAGCTTTGTAGCTTCTTCTGCTCCTGCAACATTGGTGCCAGCTTCTTCTGCTAGCCAAAAAAAATACGATTAGGAACAAGTAAGAGAACAGTGTTACGCAAATACTGGTGCCCTGTGTTGGGTACATGGAAAAAGCAGAGTCAAGGTAAAACAACGAAGGGAACTGAGCATGTCTCTGCTTTGGCACAGACACAACCATATACACACATGTCAGGTACATTACACTCGACACAGCAAGCTCAAACGATGTTAGTGCCAACTACACAGCCATGTGAAAAATGCCAGTGCCAACTTCACAGCCATGTGAAACAATGCCAGTGCCAACTGCACTGCCATGTGAAAGGATGCCAGTACCAACTTACAACCATGTGAACCATGCCATGGCCAACTACACATCCATGTGAAAGGATGCCAGTACCCACTACACAGCCATGTGAAAGGATGCAATTGTCAACTACACAGCCATTTCAAATGATGCAATTTCAAGCTATGCCACTGCTAACACCAGAAACTGCTATAGTGAGACCCATAATGTTACGTGGTCGTGGCAGAGGTCGCACACGCCTACAATGCACACCTTCAACGCAATGTCCATTCACTAGATCTCAAACATTGCTGTCTGAAAATTAATAAATATTGTCATGTTCAAAGTACTTGTGAACTTATTATTGCCTCATACAAACACAACATTGTATGTGTTGAAAATACATACATTACCATAGTTAATTTTATTGTGTAATGTTTTAGAAGCACACTTTGATTAACTAACAAGTACATGTTAATACATTTTACTACATCACTTAAATCCATTTATATAAGAACTGGACAAACCTGGGTTTCATACATGATTTAACTAACAAATAGACTGCTATGACATTAGACACTGTCAATAAAAGGTGTAATGACAACTATGTTGTATGCCAACAATTTCTTTGCAAACAATTGATAATATTGTGACCATGTGGAGCATTCATACTACGTGCACACTCTAAAAACCTTGTTGTAATCAAAAAGAACAATACAGATTTATGTTACGTAAGCTATGTATTGGCAAAATATAAAGTAATGTAAATTAGAACACTGACAAAAGTACATAAGATTATAACAGAATCAGTGTGTGTGTGTGTGTGTGTGTGTGTGTGTGTGTGTGTGTGTGTGTGTGTGTGTGTGTGTGTGTGTGTGTATATCATATAATCTCTATGTGGAGAGATTAATATATCTATATATATGTGTATATATTGTTGCCTTTTTTTTCCTGTATGTGTTAGACATGTGTGCAACCACGCATTTCACCATCATCAGCAAGCACACAGCAGTTCCACTGCAGCAAGTGATTATTGGAAATGATCAGAAAATGACCACCCTTGCAACATTTGGTTAGAAAACATTGTTACCATGAATATAGATATATAAAGCTCTCTCTCTCTCTCTCTCTCTCTCTCTCTCTCTCTCTCTCTCTCTCTCTCTCTCTCTCTCTATATATATATATATATATATAGAGAGAGAGAGATATAGATATGTAGATACAGATAGAGATATCTAGATATATATATTATATATATTATATATATATATATATATATATATATATATATATATATATATATATATATCTAGAGAGATATATATAGAGATGTAGATATGTAGCTTCCTATCATTTCACATACAAACACATATTTTTTGACAAGATAGTTAGACAAACTGGTGTTACGTGCAAACAGAAATCACTGTCACACTATTTTGACCCAGTGTATACCATTATCTTGCATGGTTTTCGATTATACATTTATGTAAGGTATTATTTTGGATATGAAGTGATATACAAGTGTCATGATTTTTGTGTTAACTATACAGTGCCGTAAGGAAATTTCACATTTTAAAACGGTCTTATAAAACACTCTGCAGCTGCTTTGGGACGCAGATTAGAAACACACATGAGGTATTGTGTTTTAACCTTGAAGTCTACAGCAGACATAGAAGGAAAGGAACAAAGTTTCTCAGGAAACATGCTTTACGTAAAAGATTCTCACAACATTTTATGTTTGAAACAGAAATGTTGCTTCAAAAGTGCACTCCTGGTCGTCCTGCTGAAACCTATGTGGTCATAATATACAAAGCAATTAAATTTCAGCCGGATGAAAAAGCAACAGTTCATCAAATTTATCAATATATCATCGACAACTACGAATTCTACAGAGAGTCTACTAATCATGAAAAATTGAAAAATGCTATAAGACATACGTTGAGCATTAGGAAAAACTTTATTAGAACTGTCTCCCGTCGTGGCCAGAGGATTGGATTCTGGAAAGTAGACGAACACTGTCACAGTATGTTGGATCGTAGGACAAATCTATTAGTTAGGAGAGAAGACACGAGTCATATGAGTTCACGGAGCGGGTTCTCATATAAGCCAAACCAACATTACGGGACACAGTATGACCAACAAGAGCAAGAAAATTACTTTTCAAACGTTAATAACTGTCCTGAAGAATACCAGGATGCATGGGAACACACAAGCACAAATACGTTCATTGATCAGCCACAGTACCTGGCTACAAACATGGAGTACGGGCAAAACTACATTTACAACAATATACATTTGCATCACAATTCAATGCTTGACTACAATATGTACGGACAGGAGATGACATCCATTCACAATGGATTTCAGCAAGGACATGGATTCGTGGAACCCTGGTAAATATAATTTCTTAACACTTTATATACATGTAAAATTACTTGTAACAAAGTTATTGCATAATTAGCATATCATATACTATGCATTTGTTACAATACTCACACACATGTTTAACAACAACATACAGTATGTAATGATGTGTCAAATTTATTTAATATTTGTATATTACACTGAAACATACGTATGAAAAAAAATGATGCTTTGAGGTATTGTTTAGGCACACGATTTGCATTTTCAACAATCATACTGAGTAAGGAATGTGAGTTTTGGATATAAACATTGTTATTATGTTCGTAAGTTCAAAAGTATTGTTCAAATTACATCGATTTAGCGCCGTCATGTGACGTGTTAATTTGTCATTCGACGTGAAAAAATCTTCACTATGCAAAGATACATTGATCCGCCCTCTTCACGTCCACGCGCAAATGTTTGTTTCGTCTGTATTGTGATATTCTCCTTGCGGACGCACGTTCCTTTGTGAACGCACGTGCACGTGAGGCATGCTTTTCATGTATATAGTACCGTGAGATGCAAGTCATGTGTATGTGTGACTATATTTTAGCGCTGCTGGCTGCGCTAAAATGTATGTGTATGTATGCATGTATGCGTGGATGTGTGTGTGTGTGTGTGAGAATGATTGCATAAGCGAGGACATTTTTTTGTACATACAAAGATTGTATAGTACAAAATTCGCGGCATGACTTACATTAATTCACTGAACCCATGCACACACATATACACACACATACATACACACACATACACACACATATATAAACATCCATGCCTACATATATACACTGTGACATAGTCCAAAGATGTTAGGCAGCTTTCTGCCCCGTTTTAGAGCAGAAAGTGCAGGAATAGTTAATGATCCGTTCCACAGCTTCCCATTAACTCAGGCAGCTGGATGGAAAATCCAGACCACAGATTACAATGGCTCTAGTTCTCCCTCACCTGCTCTTCTAATCACATGCACAGGTACTTAGAGCAGAGAGGTTTTGCATTTCACTCTCTCTCCTTGGAGCCTGGGGGCTGGGGGTGTCGCTGCTCCCCTGCATCCAGTATCGGGGTTGACGGCCCCTCCACGTATCACAGTACCAGAGGATTTGCCTGGACTCCACGAACAGATAAGACAAAACAAATGGTTACTGCTGTTGCTAAAAGACTGTACTGTATCTTGTGACCCTAAATGAGAGAGCATTGTTTTAAGCTGGGGAACCAGTTTAGTTGGCCAGCAGCTGTTAGAGAGACTGATTCTGATGTGTAGTTAGATCCCTGAAAGGGATAGGATTTTGCTTATATGATTTTGGTTTTATTTCTTGAAATAACAGTGTGGGAAATATGGTAACACTGAAATATGTGAACTGCTGAATGAAAGTATCTGAGTACCTCTAACCTTCACATGTTAAAGCTGCAGTACCTTATTTGGATGAAAATAAAGCAGGCAGAAGCCTGAGTTATGCAGCATAATACTTTGCATGATCCTGTTTGTTGTATAATTAACCCTAGAAGACTGTGTCGGGAAGAACCCAGACAGACGTCAGCACTACAAAAGAGGGGCGTTTGTCACATATGGTGGAGAATGCGGGCAGACACTAAAAAGTCTGTGGGTTTGCAAATAAATGCGGGGGTTTAAAATGGCCGCCGAGCTGAACTAAAGTACAGATGCTATGAGTGAAGTCTGTCCCACTGTGTATATCAGTTGTGCTTCTAGCATACACAGAGAATGTGCGAAGTGTGGATGCAATAGCACCCTGAACCCAAACAGAAAACCAAAATGTTTTGCTGAAAAAAAAAAAAAAATTTGCATCTAGCAAGTGCTGTTTGTAAAGCTAATGCCTTTTGCTGAAGTGAGTGAATTTGCAGCTAGCAAGTGCTGTATGCAAGTTGCTGAAGTGAGTGAAATTGCAGCTAGCAAATTGTCCCTGCCGGGTTTCTAAAATGGCCGACGTGAAATGTTTGTTGTGTAATGTACGTAACCATACAAAACAGTGTCCCTTCAGGCCATACTATGATCACGACCCTGGAGGAGAGCCGTACCCACAGATGAATTTAGTATGCGGGGCCTGTCGTGAAGTAGGTCACATGGAAGATGTGTGCCCCAAAATTTTCAAAGACAAACAGCTGCAAAAGCAAGCAATGCCCTGTGAGTGCAAGCAAGATGTGGAAGCTGATAACAGTGAGTGTGTGCCCAGTACCACTGATATCTCTGGAGCTAATAAAGCAAAAAGAAAGAAAACTGTTCCTCAAGTCACAGGGGAAGTGAACGAGCCACTTGAACCTGCACTGTCAGGACATGCGTCAGAAAGGCGCCGAGATGAGCAACAGCCCATAGGGCCTGGCGCAATCGTCCCAGGAATGACGACACGCCTAGAGATGACAAAGGCTACTGCTACCATCATAGGCAGAGAGCCAAGCGAATCAAAGAAAACAAGAACTGACTGGAAACTATGCTATGAGATGTCCCAGAAAGATGTGCAAAATTTCATCACAGAGTTAGGGGTTTCTCGGCAAGAGGCTAGCGCGCTTAAAGCAGAGCTGGAACTCTCATGCCATGAGGTCTACGCTCGCAGCACAGAGCTGTGTACATTGAAGGAAACGTATGAGAATACCCTGAGTAATTTAGAGACTGTAAAAAGAGAGAATGTAAGTCTGACACAGAAAAATTCAGACTTGACTGACCAGATCAGTGAATGTGATGAGAAGCTTCACCAAGCAGAAAAAGTGGAGAAGCAATTGATCCAGGAAAAGTTAGAAATGCAGGAAGCACTGCAGAATACAGAATCAGTGGCGATCCAGGCGACACAAACTGCAGAGCTCCAAAAAATGGAGGCGCTGATGCAAACCCAGAGCAAGCACCAGATAGAGGTGAAGACCCTGAGGGAGGTCTGGCACGATCAGGTTGAAGAGCTGCAGAAGCAGATGGCTGAGCGCGAGATACAGTGCACCAAGAGAGAGGAGATCTCCGTCCGTCAGGTGGTCTGCCTGACATTGCGCTATGAAAGCGAGATGGCCGATATCTACAAGCAGCTGGACCACACGGCAAATGAGGGGGCCCGGCTGCAGCTGGAGCTGGACAAGACCCAGAAGGAGCACCTGCAGCTGCAGGTCAAGAATAGAGAAAATGAAACAGAGTTAAACCTCACTCTGAAACAGATGACGGACATGGGAGAAGCGGCTAAAGTGGTTCAGTCGGGCTATCAATCCTACCTCCTAACCAAGCAAGCTGTACGTTCCTATACGTGTATCTTCAATGCTGTTGCAATATTACGATTTGCTATAAAGATGAAGTTGGAGAAAGAGATTCCAAGGCTAAAAGAGACACGGTCACAAAAGGAGACCAGGGAACGTAAACTCAATGCCCTCACTGATGACAAAGAGGAAGGAGAAAGAATTGACTTTGATTGTGCTGCTGTTATTCCAGAAACAGATAGGCACCCTCCTGAGAATATTCTCCCTGATCTGGGATTCAAAAATCCAGATCCTCAATTTCATTTACGTTGTCCAGAAGATTATCAAACTAGTGGACACACCCAGGACACCACAGAAGATGTTTTAGCCAAGTGGGTGGCAGTTCCTGAAAACACAAACTTGTTGACAGATCCTGATGACGTGGTTAATATGGACTACGTTTGTACAGAGGCAACTAGGTCTCCAAAACCCAAAGGCCTGGTAATGGCCACAAAAGGGAAATCAAAGATTGAAAAGAAAAAACAACGAAGGTTAACACGGCGCCTGAATAGTTCCATATCTCACCAATCTGGACCACACTGTGGAGCCAAGGAGAATCCGGTCCAAGGGTCTCATCAGAAGCTAAAGAAACAGTCCAGTCATTTGCAGGTTGCAGCGGGCTATGAAATAAAGTCAAAGGATGCAATAGACTGGAAGTCAAAAAAAAAAAAAAAAAAAAAAATATGTTTGGGGGAACTGACCGATTTATTTTTTTTATTACACGTGTGGACTATGTCACGGACACTTAACTATGCAAATAAGCATTTTGTCAATATTACAATGTTATATTGGTTCTCTGTGTTGAAAATGTAGCTAAACTACAAATTAATATACAGGGTTGATGGCCCTTAAGATTACAAGGCTGTAGTATAAGGAAAAAAAATATTGGTTGCTTACAATATGGAAAAAAAAAAAAAAAAAAAAAATGCCCTTTTCGGTTGGTAAATTTATAATGAGGTTCATATTCTAGAGTAGAAAAACCCAGGGAGGTAATAGAAATTGTCTGGTTTTGTGAATATATTTAGCAGATCCTGGGTTGTAAGAATGTGTGCTAGACATTTATTTTTCAAAATAGTTCCCTAATAGAGAGCAACAAAAAAAAAAAAATATGTTTGCCAAGTATAGTCTCTTATGACGAAACCTATTGTCCATAATTGCCGTGGAAAAAGTTCATATTCGTGTCATGTGAATACTTAATGTTGTACTGAGGAGTTAGCTCAAGTATTTCAGGTAGGACGCTCACCCCAGTGAGGTCCATGGCCGCTCACCCCAGTAGGTGTGAGCTGGGGAGGGGGATATGTGACATAGTCCAAAGATGTTAGGCAGCTTTCTGCCCCGTTTTAGAGCAGAAAGTGCAGGAATAGTTAATGATCCGTTCCACAGCTTCCCATTAACTCAGGCAGCTGGATGGAAAATCCAGACCACAGATTACAATGGCTCTAGTTCTCCCTCACCTGCTCTTCTAATCACATGCACAGGTACTTAGAGCAGAGAGGTTTTGCATTTCACTCTCTCTCCTTGGAGCCTGGGGGCTGGGGGTGTCGCTGCTCCCCTGCATCCAGTATCGGGGTTGACGGCCCCTCCACGTATCACAGTACCAGAGGATTTGCCTGGACTCCACGAACAGATAGGACAAAACAAATGGTTACTGCTGTTGCTAAAAGACTGTACTGTATCTTGTGACCCTAAATGAGAGAGCATTGTTTTAAGCTGGGGAACCAGTTTAGTTGGCCAGCAGCTGTTAGAGAGACTGATTCTGATGTGTAGTTAGATCCCTGAAAGGGATAGGATTTTGCTTATATGATTTTGGTTTTATTTCTTGAAATAACAGTGTTGGAAATATGGTAACACTGAAATATGTGAACTGCTGAATGAAAGTATCTGAGTACCTCTAACCTTCACATGTTAAAGCTGCAGTACCTTATTTGGATGAAAATAAAGCAGGCAGAAGCCTGAGTTAAGCAGCATAATACTTTGCATGATCCTGTTTGTTGTATAATTAACCCTAGAAGACTGTGTCGGGAAGAACCCAGACAGACGTCAGCACTACAAAAGAGGGGCGTTTGTCACAACACATACACACATATCCACACATATACATACATTGTAGCGCTGAAAGCAACGTGAATATCTACATTTATTCATGTTCACCGACGTCTGTCGGCTCCCGTCTCCCTGCCGTGCGCGCGCGGCCCTTCTATATCTAACTGTCGGCACACAACAACAAACCCGCGCATGCGCACGGCACTATATTATATATTATGCTGCGGTCCCAGTGATGTCTGTGACACGAGCGGGCAGTGGGGGGGGGGGTGAATCGGCGGCACGTGCACAGCGCTAACCGCGCTCTGATGGCTGAGTGAGAGAGGGAGCTTGCGACGGGAGGGGGCGTGTTGTGGAATTTGCGGGGGCGTGGCCATGATGTCACGCGTCTGGTTCGCCATAATTGGTTGAACCAAGGGTGGGGGCGTGGCCACGCCTCCGTTGCAACATTTCAAAACAATTTGATGGAGTTACAACAATCTATCATCACGGCACGGATACACCTTCAGCGGGAAGGTGCGTACTGGGCCTTTCCACACTGAGGGCCGGGACTTACACGCACTGCGCACACCGAGCCGTGCGCACATGGCAGTGACCCTTGCCTTAGCGCGTACTTGTAGGCTGTCGACATGGGTCCGCACTACTTGCGGAAGCGTGCATAGGCAAAGCACATGCTATCCCTGTCCCTAACAACCGTGCGGCCCGTTCATATTGTCGCCACAGACCTAGTTCGCCGTCATTGGAGGAAACGTTCACATGACGTATTTACTTTACAATCATCATTTCTTTAGGATCCACCTTCCGTTTATGCGTGCACAAGTGACAATACAGCGGTATGTTTGGTGTGCGACTATTGACCGTTCCATGCGTTCCATAGTGATCATTAGCGGGGCGTAGTTTGAGCGTAGTTCGGAAGTGGTGTTGTCCCGGCCTGCAAAAGGGTGCTGCGAAACAACACACATGCCCTCTCCTGCTCGCTCACCCCTTACTCCACAACACTATTATAACGCTGAGCACTTCAGAAAGCCATTACTCGTGCACATATATCACACGCGTAGCGATAGCAAGGATTGTGTGATATTGCAAAGTGTTGTGCGTCCCGCGCCGCACGTGAACATAAACTGCGCGCTGAGTTCATATAGCACACTGCAATGCGCGTGCAGCTAGGAGGAGTAGCGTCAGGTTAGCAAGCACTTCTATACAATGTCCGCGCGCGCACGCCAGGGAGTTTTGTGCCGGCTGGCAGCGACAAACATGATGTGGCACCCTTGCCGGCGCTACTATAAATTAATGTATGCGTTAATGATTTGGCATATTGAATGCAACATGTTACAACAGGACTGCACAACATACACTCTGTGGGGCCCGCGATGACTCTGGCCGGGCGCCAGTTAATTAAATAAATTTAAAAAAAAAAGTTTAAAAAAAATGGCGGCGATTCATCCCTCCTCCCTCCCTCCCCCTCCCAGCCCCCTCCCTCTTCCTCCCAGCCCCCTCCCTCTCCGTGTGTGTGTGTGTGTGTGTGTGTGTGTGTGTGTGTGTGTGTGTGTGTGTGTGTGTGTGTGTGTGTGTGTGTGTGTGTGTGTGTGTGTGTGTGTGTGTGTGTGTGTGTGTGTGTGTGTGTGTGTGTGTGTGTGTGTATATATATGAAAAATGGGCTGGTGTGAAAAATGGTGTGAAAAATGGGCTGGTGGGGGGTGGGTGTGAAAAACAGGCTGGGGTGGGTGGGAGTGAAAAACGGGCTGGTGGGGGGTGGGTGGGTTTGAAAAACGGGCTGGTATGGGGGTTGGGTGTGAAAAACGGGCTGGGGAGGGGGGTGAGCTGCTGACATGTGAGGGGGGGGTGCTGCTGAGAAGTGAGGGGGGGTGGGCTGCTGACATGTGAGGGGGGGTGAGCTGCTGACATGTGAGGGGGGTGGGCTGCTGACAAGTGAGGGGGGGTGGGCTGCTGACATGTGAGGGGGTGGGCTGCTGACAAGTGAGGGGGGGTGGGCTGCTGACATGTGAGGGGGTGGGCTGCTGACATGTGAGGGGGGGTTGGCTGCTGACATGTGAGGGGGAGCTGGGCTGCTGACATGTGAGGGGCAGTGGGGGGGAAGTGATGTGAGGTGCAGGGGGGGAGAGAGTGATGTGAGGTGCAGGGGGGAGAGTGATGTGAGGTGCAGGGGGGTAGAGAGTGATGTGAGGTGCAGGGGGGTAGAGAGTGATGTGAGGTGCAGGGGGGGAGATACTGATGTGAGTTGCAGGGGGAGGGTGTGATGTGAGTTGCAGGGGGGGAGAGAGTGTCATATTGAGGGGAGGGGGAGAGTGTCATATTGAGGGGAGGGGTAGAGAGTGTCATTAAGGGGAGGATGAGAGAGTGTTATATTGAGGGAAGAGAGACATGGGGGGATGCTGACTTGTGGGGGGGATGCTGACATGGAATGGGCTGGGGGTGTGTGGAGGGGGTATTGTATGTTTGATGTGGAGGGGGGTATTGTGTGTTTGATGTGGAGGGGGTATTGTGTGTTTTATGTGGAGGGGGGTATTGTGTGGGTGAGGGGGAGAGATGGGGGTATGAGAGATAGATGGGGAGTATCGTAAAGATTGATAGTGAGGGGTTCTGGGGGAGATATGAGGATGATGATGATGATGATGATGAGAGGTGCTGGAGGAGAGATGATGATGATGATTTAACCCGTGCGGCCCAAATTTTTTTTCCTTGGAGCAGTTCGGCCCTTCTCGCTTTACAAGTTGGGCAGGCCTGTGTTACAACATATTTTTGAAACATAACACAATGAAATATATGACTTTACACACTACGTTCATGCATCTAACGGCTCAATAACATGTTAAATAATGCGCCATTAGCACGTCCGCATGCATTACATAGCGGTTTTTGACTACACTGTAATGGCGCAGATAAATACACAAATATACATTTGGACTTGCCGTTGTCTTGATTGACAACGGTCACAGACGTGCGCGCGCGTCAAAACTATAAAAACGTACGCCTTGCACAGCCAATTATAAGTCATAATGTCATAATATTTTTCTACAAGAACTGTGAAAACACGTGAGTGTTTTGCATAATGGTGCTGACCAACATCATTGACGTATTGAACGCAAGCCACACCACATGCTCCCCTACGCGGGAACATATCATACTCAAATCCGCATGCACAATCATGGCTGATTACATCACTGCGCACAAGTGCCATCGCTGTGGATACATGCCTGCACGCATACTTTGTGTTCACAGATACACCAATTTTCTCAAATTTTATTCCCGCACGCTTCACTGAATACATAATTACTATAGCATGATATTTACGCTGTCTTTATGTAATGTCATTTCAGATACTGTAACTTCTTTAGACATGGAGAACCATCAAATGAGAATGGAAGATTGGAAAGTGATGCGGACACATCATGTAGTTAGCTTGCTTAATAAATGTGAAAGCTCATTAGATATTATGCACTATATTCAAACTACACTACTTTGTAAAGTCAAAATCTCTGTGCCTCATGCATGTGTGTGAATGTATTTTTGATTATATAAGACACACATAAACGTTAAATACATTACATTATATTATGAAGTGTGTATTTGTATAATTAAATGTACACTATTTTAGTATGAGTTTTTTCACTTTACACAACATTTTCATAGAATGTTGATCTAGCATATAACAAATCAATAGTTTTTAGTTACATACATTAAATAGTGAATGACTATATTGATTATCATTCATGATTAGATATATTGAGATGCATGCAAAGCTTCATTAAACTGCACATAACTCTCGTACAACAGTTTGTGTGAATTGTGTGAAAAAATATAATGAATACATAATCAATCTACAGGATTGGATAATTAACCTTCTACTTTGATAATGGAAAATGTAAACTTGGTCTGGTGTAAGTTCATGATTAAGTAACATGGTGTTATGTAGTCAGTTTTACATGTAAGATGATCAAGTTATGTCACATACAATAATACATATTATGTCCTATGTTTTACATGTTCACTTTGTTAGTACCTTAGTAAACATGATGTGGTAATAATGCATCAATGATCATTAGGACATTAAACTGAACAACATGAAAACAGGAAAGAACATTATGAACAAGTACAACATGTAACGATCATGCCCACATGACACATTGTAGAATGTTGAACTTTTCAGAAGGTTATAATAAATAACAGTGAGATTTACATACCATACACATGTGGCCACGTACACACAGCGTACCTTCTATACAGAAGGTGTTCAGCCAACACTATGTTTAGAAAAAAATAGTAAAGGTTACATGCAAAAACATGAGACAGTATACAACCATTTTTACATGTTAAATGTTAATGACCTGAGAAATAGATGGCAATCACTTTATGCCATGTCTCCACCCCACTGGCAGTCTGCTCATGATCCCCTGCAGCATGTACAGGAGGTTCCTCCTCGAGACCCTCACGTATGTTGCCTAGAATATTGTTACGTTGTGCTATGTTATGCAGAATGCAACAACTCATCACTATGTCAGCGACCTTTTCAGGCTTGTACTGTAGGGCACCACCTGATCTATCCAGACATCTGAATCGACTTTTTAACAGTCCAAACATCCTCTCAATAACTGAGCGAGTGGATATGTGTGCCGCATTATAACGCTCCTCGGCAGGGGATTAAGCGTTAATCAGTGGGGTTAGGAGCCATGTTCGAATCCCATATCCTGAATCACCTATAATACAGCGCGAGAAAACATGATTGACAATCAGTATAACTATTGCGTGACAGAAATGTAAATATTCTGTGACATCATAACATACATTAGACAGACAATGTGGTTGTAGCACATGTGAAATATTGTAGTCTAATTGTAAGGTACAGCTAACATGCATATATGTAGTTTGGATATATACATTGCCAAAGTTTCTTGGATACAAGGATGTGTGATGTTACAGACAGACATGTTCGTAACAACTCAATGTTACTTATGTTGCCTCCAGCTATGCTCCACATTATGTCACACATAAGTGCTGAATTCTGAAATGAATGTTTATATCTCAGTATATGACATGACATTTATATTCACACTTTTGCTTGAATAAAATTTGAACATATAACAATGGTGAATATCAGATTTCATACAGTATAATACATTTTAAATTCTAACAATGTATGTAATGATTATGTGTCCACAACACAGACATATAAAAAACTTCAGACACACGGTTATTTACATCATATTTACTCACCCACTAGCCAACCATGCCCATAAATACCAGCCTCAAATGCATGAAAGACTGATGATTGTTTCATAATATAGGAATCGTGGTTGGAACCCGGAAATCTGGCTACCACATTCAGAATTTTAATGTTGGCATCGCACACAACCAGCACATTCATGGAGTGAAAGTGTTTCCTATTACGGAACGCATTCTCCATTTCACCAGGCGTAATCAGAGCAACATGTGTGCAATCTATTGCACTCATCACGCATGGTAGACCAGCTATACTATAAAAAGCATTCTTGAGTTCCAACCACTCTGTCTGCTCACTAGTAAAATGTATATAATTCCTTGCACGTCGATTCAGTGCACATAGAAACTGGGAAAGGGCCCGTGAGATTGATGGCTGCGACACCCCACCTACTATGCCCACAGTTGACTGAAAAGACGCAGAAGCAAGAAAATGTAATGAGATCAGCATTTTAACAAGACCAGGTAATGCATGAACTCTGTCTGTTAAGGGCTCTAAATCTTCTCTTAACTCTGCATAAAGAGCCAATATTGCTGATGAACTCAAACGATAACGAGTAATTATTTCAGCCTCGTTCAGCCCCTCCAAATATTTTCGATCACGGAATAATCGTTGTCGGGGCACCCTCTCCCCACCACCTCTCTCTCTTCCTCCCCTATCTCCCCCTCTCTCTCTTCCTCCCCTCTCCCCCCCTCTCTCTCTCTTCCTCCCCTCTCCCCCCCTCTCTCTCTTCCTCCCCTCTCCCCCCCTCTCTCTCTCTCTTCCTCTCCCCCTCTCTCTCTCTTCCTCCCCTCTCCCCCCCTCTCTCTCTCCTTCCCTCTCCCCCCTCTCTCTCTTCCTCCCCTCTCCCCCCACTCTCTCCCCCTCTCTCTCCTGTGTCCCCTAAAGCCAAATTTCTATGTGCACACATAAAAAACAAAAATCACTGTCACTATCGTAAGCCGCCATCTCTACCTGGAAGTAAGTTTGTCATTAGCTTCCTTTAAATATGGATCTAATTAAGTCACATGACTCAAAATCAGAACAGGTGTTAATCAAACTAATTAATTAACACTATTATACATGTTTTATATTTGTAATTAAAAATTTAGTACGAATTACAAAGTACCTATAACATAAAAGTCGCTGCTATTATTTTAGATATGTTTTTTTTGTTATAATACATTACCAAGTGTGTTGTTATCGCTATTGACTAGATTGTAGAATGTGGAACGCCTTACTCTTGTAAAAGGCTTTCTCTCTTTATCCATGCACTGTCTGTAGCACTGTTATATCAGGAAGATCAAACATATTATGTAATTGGTGGACTGCTACAGAGAGAACACACCTGAATTCCCAGAGACCATGATGAAGGGTGTGTGAGGTACCATTTACAATTATCATCAACAAAAATAGAGATCCTAATTTACTCACAAAATTATGTTGATCCTCAAATGTATTGATTCTTCTAAACATAATGAACTTGTTTGAAATAAGGCCTTCATCACCTTATGGGTTCATTGCAGGAATACAGCCCTTCATAACAGCAATTCTCGATGGGCAAAACAAGGCCTGTTTTTATGTATATCACTACATCAGCAAAAAGGAATACATTTGTTGTTCATTAATACTGAGCAAAGAATTGAGCCTGCATAAAGGTAAATAAGAGGTTACCAACATCAGGCAACAGCTACAAGGTGTCAACACACACGTGTAAATTATACCTGCTACTCACTAGAAAATTAAAATAACAGATACAAATGTCGCTCATAAGGCAACAATAAATATTACAAAAGCTAAGACAAACGAACACAATACACATACAAACATTATTTATTCGTTCAGACACATAAATAATAACACATGCCAACAAGTGACTGCTGGCACTCGGGTGGTCAGAGCATTTCCACGGCACACACACAAACCAGGGATAATGTCATGGGGACACACACACGTGCATACACGTCAAGTTACAAAGTGGCCTGTAAATGCATTTTACATGCATCGGATGCATGTCGGGAAAATACAGGGCTGGTATTAATGGATACCATCTCAGGAGACCCCCGGCCATGAATCAGAGGCAAGAAAAGTGCTTGTTTTTTTCTAAGTCCAGACATATCGCAGCTCATCGACCCATCTCACCACCAATCTGCCAACTTTTTTGTGGTGGATTGGATTTGGGGAGAAAATTGTCTTTTTGACCAGCGATAGGCTGCGATAGGCCGCGAGAACCGACTCGCGGGTCTCTGAATCGCACGAGTTTATCAACCATCCGAAAATGGTCGATAAGCGGCTGATCGCCGCTCAGTCAGCGAATTTCGGATAGCGATAAAATTTTGCGTCGATACAGGCCGTTATCGAGCACTTATCGAGGCTATCTGAATATGAGTACCCATTTTGGGCGATAAGTGCTCGATAAGGGCCTTATCGAGGCTTTCTGAATTAGGCCCCAAGTCTGTCTTTTTGGAACCGGTATATATTCTCACAACACAGGGGGAGCATGGAGGAAAAACAACAGAGAAAACACAAACTAATCAGACAATCAAGTTCAGTATGGCAACATGTGGAAAACTTGGCTCTTGTGTACAGCCTACTCACAAGATGATATTAGGGTATGGGCAAATACAGGATACGTGGAATCTGTGGAGTCTTCTAAATGCAGACAGGATACACCTCACAGCCAGAAATCAGATGAATAAGAACATGGAAAAATAGAAAGAAATCTCCATGGTGCAGATCAATGGTAAAAATGGAAAACTTTATAGTAATGCTAAAAATGCGCACTTACAATGTTAAAAATTAAAATAAACATTTATCACTTAACAAGTGAATCAGGAGTGATAGGGATTCGGCCGCAGCTCACCGCACCGCCGTCGCTTCGTGATGTCTTTATCGTGGGCTCTCTGTGCTCTCCTTTCCACCGCAGTGTATAGGGATCACCTCCGGCACTCTCTCCGATGCGCTACGTCACTTCCGGTGTACACAATGTGCTCCGTCGCGTCATTCCGGTGAGGCTTGTGATCGACAGATGGCAGGACCAATCCTCACACTTCCTGGGCGGGTCCACTCTACGCGTTTCGCCAATAGGACAACAGGCTTCGTCAGGAGTATGGAACCCCCCTCCCTTATCATACGTATATACCAGGATCAATGAAGGGTAATATTTAACCCCTAAATGCCTCATGGAGTGAATAGAGAAATGAAGCAGAGATCTGATGTATACACACAATCATGTGTAGAGGGGAAAGCAAGGATAATGTGGTATGCACATCTATTTCTAGAAAATATACCTTATGTGCAAATATATATACTATGTTAAAAACTAAACTGGAATCAAATGTTCAAAAAAGGAGATGAAGAGCAGCTTAGCTCACAATGATCTTAGTATAAAATCAGAAACAAAAACGGAAGGACTGAGGGAATTTATAATAAGCATTATTAAAAAATATATATAAATAATATAAAAAAAATCAAATCTATCATAAAAAAAAATATATATATATAATGGTGTGAATACATCATCAAATTAGATTTGCTAGACAAATAGAAACATACAGATACAGCAATAGGGCATATTAACACTCTTCATAATAGGGCATAACAAAGTGTAACAGTACGGTGAGATGTTACTGTTCGTTACACATATTCTATAGTTTGAACATTATAAATAGCGACGACGTGTGGATCACCTATAGGAGAAGCGGGATGGATGGAGAGGAAAAGAAGCATTAAAACCAAACATTTATGTCAGAAAAGGAGCAACATCTATTTCCATATTGAGACCTCTAGGGTGGAGTGTTCCACTTTGTGGGACAGGGAGACACAACCCTGCCCCACATTGGGGAAGGATCTAAAGGGATCATCAACCAAAAGAGGTCGAAATTCAGAGGAAAGAGAGGGAGAAGGAGGAGAAAGGGAATACAAGAGAAGCAGCAATTGAGAGATACTAACATCTTTCATTTAAGCTCAGTGCCTCTTACAGATGCCCAACAGAGTGTTATCTCTAAAGAATTAAGTTTTGCACCGATGAGGGGTCATAGCACCTTTGACCTCTTTGTCAATGCAAACAAATTCCTCCGTAAACTGACCGTCAAAAGGTATTTTTTAGGAAGAGAGCCATCCTGCAGGCCAGATGAGACAGTTCCCCCTGAACTTTTGGAAGAGAGACGTATTATCCATACAGACTTAAAACCAAAGTCTACTTTTTACCCCCATTTCGCCAAAGGCGTTCACTTGGAAGTTTTTTTCAAAATGATCAACAAAGATTTTGAAGATCTTGCTTCAAGTCACACTAAATTGAGAAATAACTTGACCAAGGATGAAAAAATTGCTCTTAAAGACCTAATTGACAATGAAAATTTAGTCATAAAACCAGCAGACAAGGGAGGGGGGGGGGTTGTCTTACTGGATAGAGAAGACTATGACAGAGAGTCACTTAGACTACTGGGAGATACAGCCACCTACGCCAAACTTAAGACAAATCCTATGCGGCAATTTACGGAGGAGTTGAAGAGTTTTTTGGATGAAGGGAAGGAATTAAATATATTAAATGATAATGAATACAAATTTATATACAGTGACAGGTCAAAACTTCCAGTTTTTTATTATTTGCCAAAAGTTCATAAAAGTGTAGTCAATCCCCCAGGCAGACCTATAGTCTCGGGGATTGACTCACTGACAGCTAACTTGTCACTGTATATAGACACGTTTCTTCAGAAACATGTAGTGCAGCAGAGGGCCTATTTAAGAGACACAACAGATATGATTAATACACTCAGTAAAGTCAAATGGGAAAAACATTTTATTATGGCCACTTGCGATGTTACATCGCTTTATACAATAATAGAGCATGAAAAAGGATGTACAGCAATTAAAAAGGTATTATTGAGGGATAAAGACCTCACTGAGGTACAGATTGACGTTATTATAGACGGTATCAGGTTTATCCTGAACCATAATTTCTTCTGGTATGGAGATGAGTATTACCTTCAAAAATGTGGAACGGCAATGGGGACCAGGTTCGCCCCCAGTTATGCCAACCTGTTTATGGCCGTCTGGGAAGACGATAAGATCTGGCAGGCGGCGGTATGGCGGCGGACCTGGTTCTCTGGTGCCGTTTCATAGACGACGTGTTTTAAATATGGAGGGGGGGTCAAGAGACCCTTGTTGAGTTTCTAACTTCCTTGAATATGAATGAGAGTAACTTGAAATTCACAAGTAATTACAGTCAACACAGCGTGAACTTTTTAGATCTTGTAATTTTCATTGAGGAAGACATTATTAAAACGAAAACATACTTCAAAGACACGGATAAAAACAATTACATACTAAGATCCAGTTGTCATCTGCCCAGATGGATGGATGGGGTTCCATCTGGACAGTTTACAAGGCTAAAGAGGAACTGCAGTGACAAAGAAACCTTTTCTGTACAAGCTGAACAACTGTAACAGAGGTTTATAGAAAAGGGATATAGGGAAGAGAAACTCAGCAAGGCCTTGAGGAAAGTTGACGAAACTAATAGAGAAGATTTACTTAAGACAAAGGTCAAATCGACAAAAAGAAATGATAAATTTGATTTTGCCTTCCTTACTAATTATAGTGGGGAAGCAAAAGAAATAAAGAATATTATAAGTAAGCACTGGGGTATTCTTAAAAATGACCCAATTTTGGGGAATACCATCCCAGAAAAACCAAACATTATCTTTAGAAGAGCCACTAATCTCAAGAATAGACTTGCACTAAGTGCACTAAAAAAAGAAAGTACTAATTCCAGTAGTTGGCTGCAAACTGGGAAATGATTTTTCAGTTGTAGTAGTTGTAGTAGTTGTAGAGCATGTGAATTCAAAGCTAGCAAAAAAATTGATTTTTGCTCCAATGTCACAAATTAAGTTTTCCAGATTGAATCATGTTTAACATGTAGAACCGATCATGTGATTTATATCCTGGAGAGCCCATGCAAACTACAATACATAGGGAAGACAGAAAGACCAGTTAGGACCAGAATACTGGAACATCTAAGTAGCATTAAGAGAAATTTAGTCACACATAGTGTCTCAAATCACTTTCTGGAGAGACATCAGGGAGACCCTTGGGGACTAACTTATATGGCCATAGAATCCGTGAAACAGCATTGGTGAGGAGGAGACAGGAATATAGAACTCATTAAGAGAGAGTCCTTTTGGATCCATAAGTTAAGAACACTCCACCCTAGAGGTCTCAATATGGAAATAGATGTTGCTCCTTTTCTGACATAAATGTTTGGTTTTAATGCTTCTTTTCCTCTCCATCCATCCCGCTTCTCCTATAGGTGATCCACACGTCGTCGCTATTTATAATGTTCAAACTATAGAATATGTGTAATGAACAGTAACATCTCACCGTACTGTTACACTTTGTTATGCCCTATTATGAAGAGTGTTAATATGCCCTATTGCTGTATCTGTATGTTTCTATTTGTCTAGCATATCTCATTATCTTTTTTGTGCTCTATGAATTGAAACTGTTGATATGCCTAATTGCTGTACTTGTATGTTTTTACTCGTTCAATTTATTCCATTACCACTGTGTATTGTGCTATATTAGTGAGAATGTTAAAATGCCCTATTGCTGCATCTGCAAGTTTTCATTCATTCAAATGCACAGTATACCCTATATATCACTTGTATTCCTCTGATTCTAGACTATCTAATTTGATGATGTATTCACACCATTATATATATATTTTTTTTTTATGATAGATTTGAATTTTTTTATATTATTTATATATATATTTTAATAATGCTTATTATAAATTTCCTCAGTCCTTCCGTTTTTGTTTTTGATTTTATACTAAGATCATTGTGAGCTAAGCTGCTCTTCATCTCCTTTTTTGAACATTTGATTCCAGTTTAGTTTTTAACATACAGTAGTATATATATTTGCACATAATGTATATTTTCTAGAAATAGATGTGCATACCACATTATCCTTGCTTTCCCCTCTACACATGATTGTGTGTATACATCAGATCTCTGTTTCATATCTCTATTCACTCCATGAGGCATTTAGGGGTTAAATATTACCCTTTATTGATCCTGGTATATACATATGATAAGGAGGGGGGTTCCATACTCCTGGCGAAGCCTGTTGTCCTATTGGCGAAACGCGTAGAGTGGACCCGCCCAGGAAGTGTGAGGATTGGTCCTGCCAGCTGTCGATCACAAGCCGCACCGGAAGTGATGCGACGGAGCACATTGTGTACACCGGAAGTGACGTAGCGCATCGGAGAGAGTGCCGGAGGTGATCCCTATACACTGCGGTGGAAAGGAGAGCACAGACAGCCCACGATAAAGACATCATGAAGCGACGGCGGGGCGGTGAGCTGCGGCCGAATCCCTATCACTCCTGATTCACTTGTTAAGTGATAAATGTTTATTTTAATTTTTAACATTGTAAGTGCGCATTTTTAGCATTACTATAAAGTTTTCCCTTTTTACCATTGATCTGCACCATGGAGATTTCTTTCTATTTGTCATGTTCTTATTCATCTGATTTCTGGCTGTGAGGTGTATCCTGTCTGCATTTAGAATACTCCACAGATTCCACGTATCCTGTATTTGCCCATACCCTAATACCATCTTGTGAGTAGGCTGTACTCAAGCGCCAAGTTTTCCACATGTTGCCATAGTGAACTTGATTGTCTGCACTTAGTTTGTGTTTTCTCTGTTGTTTTTCCTCCATGCTCCCCTTGGGTTGTGAGAATATATATCGATCATCTGGGACCAGTGAAGACAGTCCCTTACAGTGGGTTTGAGCAGGGGTTACAACCTTTATTTACACTTTTTGGTGCACATATTTAGTCACTTTAAGTCACATACATTATTATATGTTTATTATTATTTTTTCACTTTATTATTAGTGAGCACTAGTATTGTTTTAGTGTCTGTTTTTACACTATCACCTTGTCACAATTGCTCATCTTTGGAACTGGTGAAAGCTATTAGCCTCCCTTCTACGGCCCCTCAGGCTATCACTTCAGAGATCAGCTTATCTGCCCCTGATCCCTTACTACGCTCTGAGTCTCCCCTTACGGCTTCTAGGGTCCCCCAGCACTTCCTGTGTTGACCCTTGGCTTCTCTCTGGCTCCTGAGGTAGAGCCTGACTGCCTGCTCTCCACCTCTGGGTAGTCTGTGAGATGCCTATCACCTTTGCTAAAATTCCTGTTTTGCAATATATTTCTCCTATTAAGTCTGTGATACCTGCAATCCCTTTAATTGATTACAAGACCCCTGTCACTGAGTCTCCCATGGAGTCTGATGCCCTCACTAGGGATTCTCAGGGAACCAATTCAGAATACAGCATAATGTTCTCTGATTTTGTTACAGTACAGTAGCTTGTTCAGTTCCTGCTGGTTCTCAATCACCCACTTCAGTGGCAAGCAAGATGTCCCTTGTTTCTATTGGAAAGTCTACCCCAGTTTCTTTCACGGATCATGCCACAGCCTCCGGGATGATTAAAAATGACTTAAAGTCTGGGATGTCCACTCCTCTAATAATACTGTTTCACGCTGATTCGCCCACAGTATTCGGGTTATCCACTACTGACTGTATGTCTACCACCACGAACTCAGGGGTATCGCATTTGGAACTTTCAGTAATACCCGCTGTGTCCTTTTTTTCGAAAAACCCTCTTTAAGATGGACTTATATTTCCCTGTGTCTTCCACATCACTTGGGGTACATACTATTGACTGTTCAACTCCTGTCGCAAAACTAGGGATACCTCTCAGGAAGGTTTATGTAGCTACTGATGCTAAGGACCCTGTGTTTAAAACAGTCATATTCCGCATTGCTTCTCCCACACTATCATGCAAGACCCTCTTACCTGGGACCTCCACGGCTAACTCAAGTTCATGTTCTCCGTGTGCTGTCTCTCTGTTGGAGATACCCAGCTTTGACCATAAAACTTCTATTCCTAAGGCTGTTGCACCGCTTACCCGGCTTCCTGCTTTATCGGATAAGATCTGTTTTCTTACCTTTCAAACAAAGTCTTTACTCGCATGTTTCTGTGCGGTGTCTAAAGTGCCCTTTCTGGATTGCCTTTGGTCTTTCTCTAAGACGAAGACGCCCACATTGGACCTTGTTGCTTTACCTGAGGCGTCCGTTCCTGTTCTTGATGGCCCACTATGTGCATGGACATGCTGTCCACTACTGTCTCCTTGCTGCTTACTATGCCCTTCGCCAAGGCCATAACTTCGGATTTGTTTCTCCCGAAATATCAGAGACCAAAGGAGGTGGACCCTTCTTCAACTGCCTGTACCACAACCAAGAATTACGTCATCACTGCTACCGGCTCTCTCGAATTGCTTGGGATTACAAGCCTTGTTCGTATCAAGATTACTGCTCCAATATCTTGCAGTGAACCCGCCCACCCAATACCCTCGCTAACCACCACCCTGAATTCCTTGGGAGATAAAGACTCTCGCAACTTCTTACGTGCTGATTCCACCAAAGCCAATGTCTGCCCCGAATTCCCCAATGTCATTCATGTCCGACTATCAGTGTCCTGTGTCCCGTACACTTGGACTACTACTATGCACCGGACACCTGGCTGCTGCCCTTCTGATGTCCCTATTCCGGAGTCCCCTGTCCTTTCTCAGCTTTGGATTTCCAAAGCCCTTGGTTCCACTGATCATGTACCGAGAACCGCAGTGCCACCGCTCTCCTTTGTGGCGCTCTCCAATGTACGCCTGGATTTTGGACCTAATTCTCACCTGAGACACTTCAAGAACAACTCAATGTCTCCCAGATCCATGAATGGTCCTGTCCACCAAGGCTTCTGACCCAGAGGTGGGGGTACTGTAAGGAATCCCAACAAACCGTGGGCTTTCAACGCCACCTCTCGCCTAAGGAAGTTTAGGAACAACTCCATGTCCCCCAGATCTGTGAATGACCCTGTTCGTCCGGAGGTCTCACTTGAAGGGGGGGGGGGGTGGGTACTGTAAGGAATCCGCTCCTGGCTTTGATTACAGCCTTGCAGACCTCTGCAATTGCAAAAAGCTTCCTCTGGCAATCTCATGTGCTGCCTCTCATAGCAACTTCTGCCCTGTGCTCCATCATTGGAGGAATGCTCACACAAACTCCCCCTGTGATTGGATCTCCGCCCTTTATATGTTGGGCTTTGGCATAATCCTTCTCTGGACGTTACTGTCTCTGCCACAAGCCACCCAGGCTTCTCTCCTTGTGTACTAACCTCTCTAGTTCTCATCTCTAGTTCCTGAGTATCCAGAGGCCTGTTCCTGACTCCTGTGCTGAAGCGTTGTCTAGCCAGCACTGGTACCTGCTGCATTCTCCCCTAGCAGTGGTTACCCTTCGGTTCCTGAGACCTGCTGCTAATCTCCATGCAGAGGCCTGCTTAGAACTTCTGTGCTGCAGCGTTGGTTTTCCCCGATGCTGCCCCGCGGTGTACTTCGGCCAGCCTGCTGTCAACCCCTGCTGAGACCGGCGTAATGGGCTGAGCCCGCTCCTCGTGCAGAGGCCACTCCCGCGCTCACACTCCTAAGCTGAAGCGGGAAACTCCTGACTACCTGTTGCCAAACGCCTGCTTGAATAACGACGATCCTGCCTTCTCCAATCCTGACCCTGCTATGTACGACTACGAACTGCGCACTCCGGATCAGTCTGCGTGGACTAAGGTCGGTGATTATATAACCCCACCTCAGCCCCGCGGTCCGGTCCCGGTTTGTGGCGAGCACAATCGTAACAAAATCATAGTTCGAAATGAAATATTCATATATTTCTGCTTCAGTCGCCATGTTATCTGCTGCAGCATTAATTGCAGAACATATTAAAAATGCATAACTACAGTCAGGTTTTTTATATGTGTACGGTGTACACATGGTGTCTAGTCCAGTCAGCAATTGTGCAAGGATACTGTAGGATGTAGAAAAAAGCCCATAGCATTGAGTTTTATAAGTTTTATTATGAAACGCCTAATTTTGATAACGTCTTCAAGGACCAAGGTTGATTCACAATTGACACTGTGGTACTGTAGACTTGGTTTTTATCTGGTTTTAAAACACCCTCAAATTGACACATTAGCACAGTACAGAACACATTACAATTTATTAATTTCTGCCACATGGCAGATAAGCAAAGAATTGCACCCAAAGAAATCTGAAACCATTAAATTAAACAGATCCACCATGGTAAACACTAGGGTGTCTGGCGTGCCTGGCGGCGTGAATGCGGTGTGAATATCATGTGGAGTAAAGCAGCGCACACGAAAACGGCTCTGTGATTTGTTTGAATAACGGCCGCTGCATCTCTATCTCTATAATAATATAAAATAGTGTTAGCAAAAATACACAGATATTAACTGACATACAAACAAAGTGGTGAACCAAATTAAACACATGCTTATATAGTCCCCTATAATTTGGTAGACAAGTGCCTGATACTTATCAGGATATAGGTGTATTCAATCCAGTTTTTGGATATTTAATAAAATACTGGTATAATTCTCCTGGGACACAGATGCTAATCCACTAGATAGTAGAAATTACTATATGTATCAGACTTCAGATGGTACTCCAGATGGAATACTGAGCCTAGTAATTAATAGGACACCTATATTATGGCCAGTATCTACTGGCATTCAAGCACATGAACTCAATAAGTCACCTTCATAGTGAATTAAAACTCTAACTATTGAGAAGAATATAAAAAACTAATCTGATAAGGTGATTTTAGGTAGTTCATAATCACTGATTCACATTGCACCCCATACTTAGTATTGTATTGTATGTCTTTATTTATATAGCGCCATAAATGTACATAGCGCTTCACAGTAGTAATACATATCATATAAATAACAAATAATATAAATAACAGGTCATGGGAATAAGTGCTTCAGACATAAATGTAACATTAAGGAAGAGGAGTCCCTGCTCCGAGGAGCTTACAATCTAATTGGTAGGTAGGGAGAACGTACAGAGAAAGTAGGAGGGAATTCTAGTAAGTGCGTCTGCAGGGGACCAAGCTTTATGTATCATGTGTCCAGGATTAATCAGTGCTATTCATATGCTTCTTTAAGCAGATGTGTCTTAAGGTGGGTCTTAAAGGTGTATAGAGAGGGTGCTAGTCGGGTATTGAGGGGAAGGGCATTCCAGAGGTGCGGGGCAGAAAGTGAGAAAGGTTTAAGGCGGGAGAGAGCTTTAGATACAAAGGGGGTAGAGAAAAGACATCCTAGAGAAGAATGCAAGAGTCGGGATGGTGCATAGCGATAAATTAGGGCTGAGATGTAAGGAGGGGCAGAAGAATGTAAAGCTTTAAAAGTGAGGAGGAGAATTGAGTGTGAGATACAGGATTTGATCGGAAGCCAGGAGAGGGATTATAGGAGGGGAGATGTGGAGACAGATTTAGGAAAGAGTAGAGTGATTCTGGCAGCAGCGTTTAGGATAGATTGTAGGGGAGACAGGTGAGAGGCAGGAAGGCCGTACAGCAGGAGGTTGCAGTAATCGAGACGTGAGAGAATGAGGGCCTGATTCAGAGTTTTAGCTCTGTCTGTGTTCTATGTTCTGTCCTTTTTTTTAACTATATATTGCCATGCCCAGTAGCACTTCGTTTTGACACTCATATACAAATATATATATTGTGGTTACTTTGGGGTATATAAATTAGGAGCTTACTGGTTTTCTCTGTTTTGCAATCTTGTCCAGCTGGTCAGAGCTGATTAAGGGAGGGTGGCTCCTCCTTCCCAGGTTCCAAGCTCACCCCCATCCCACTATGCTTCCAAATGGTTAAGGATCATTCATTTTCCACACACGCAGGTCCATGCATGCAGTTTAATTGCGACAAATCTAATTCAGAGTACTTTTCCTGGTATTATACAGGTAAACAAGAGCTTCAATCAAACTAAGAACTATGCAGCTAATCACAACAGCTTTATTATAAAGTTTTCTTCCTGATATTATACAGGTTATTAAGAATTTGATTAGTGTTAGGACCAGCACAGATTTGGTCTACCTTGGCGTTTGGTGTGCAGGCTTAAGATACTTTGGTCAAAGAATCAAACTAAATGACCATATGTTTTTAGTTTAGATATACATATATATATATAGGTACTTCACTGTATATCTGTGTCATTGGAAGTAGCGTTGGGCTCTGTCTGTGTTCTATGTTCTGTCCTTGATTTTAACTATATATTGCCATGCCCAGTAGCACTCCGTTTTGACACTCATATGCAAATATATATATTGTGGTTACTTTGGGGGTATATAAATTAGGAGCTTACTGGTTTTCTCTGTCTTGCAATCTTGTCCAGCTGGTCACAGCTGATTAAGGGAGGGTGGCTCCTCCTTCCCAGGTTCCAAGCTCACCCCCATCCCACTATGCTTCCAACTGCATTAGGCATTAGACAGTGAGGCATTTAAAGTGAGGTTTTTAAGTGATAAATACAGTTAGACTACAGTTAATATATATATATATATATATATATATATATATATATATATATATATATATATATATATATATATATATATATATAGTTAATATACTCACTTTCTTCATGCAAGACCAATAACCAATAACCTCAGCTGATATGACATGGATCTATTGCATTCTCTTCACAGGTATGTTCCTGATGTTGAAACCCTGTGTAAAAGACTGAATCTGGCCTTGTAGAATTGATATAAGTATGTTCCTGATGTTGAAACCCTGTGTAAAAGACTGAATCTGGCCTTATAGAATTGATATAAGTATGTTCCTGATGTTGAAACCCTGTGTAAAAGACTGAATCTGGCCTTGTAGAATTGATATGAGTATGTTCCTGATGTTGAAACCCTGTGTAAAAGACTGAATCTGGCCTTGAAGAATGATATAAGTATGTTCCTGATGTTGAAACCCTGTGTAAAAGACTGAATCTGGTCTTGTAGAATTGATATAAGTATGTTCCTGATGTTGAAACCCTGTGTAAAAGACTGAATCTGGCCTTGTAGAATTGATATAAGTATGTTCCTGATGTTGAAACCCTGTGTAAAAGACTGAATCTGGCCTTGTAGAATTGATATAAGTATGTTCCTGATGTTGAAACCCTGTGTAAAAGACTGAATCTGGCCTTGTAGAATTGATATAAGTATGTTCCTGATGTTGAAACCCTGTGTAAAAGACTGAATCTGGCCTTGTAGAATTGATATAAGTTAGTATGTTTGAATGTAAAAAGTTTTTTTTTTTTTTCCCTCTTAACTCTGTGCTGTTAATTGACCAAATGGAACAAGCTGACTGATTGGGGAGGGGGAGGGTCATGTGACTGTTTTATCTGTATAATACCAACACCTTTCCTGCATCTTTGCAGGAACTGCATTAGGCATTAGACAGTGAGGCATTCAAAGTGAGGTTTTTAAGTGATAAATACAGTTAGACTACAGTTTGACTAGAGGTGACTGGGGACTGCTTCTTTCTGCAAACTCTTTAACTCAAGACAACAAACGGTAAGCTATTCAGATCACAATATGATCCCATGCTTGCTAACCTGCCTATTTCAACCCCCCACCCCTTTACAACTTATTTACTGCAGTCTCTCCCAAAACTGACTGCACAATACACTGAAACCCTGAACTGACTCTAGCATTGCAATACAGCTAAACATTTGACAAGGAACAGGCACACACCTGCTGTTAGTCTGCTCACACTCACTCTGCTCACAACAGCTCCTTGCAGCACTGCCTACCTCTGGCATCATGAACCTGCTATGTATTTTAACTTTTTTCTTTCTCCTGGCCTCATGGAAATGTTACTCCCTCTATCCACTACAAACTCCTCCATCCTGGCCCACACCCAACATCACCATACACCCTGGACTACTCAAAAGCCTTGCAATATCTACTGAATGTTGGTGGAGAACTCTAAAAACCAGCACACCAACCACTGCTCACTCTAATGGAAAACACCACAAATTTACAACTTGCAAACAACTACCCAAATTTCTACTCATACTATTACTCTCTTTAGCAGGTGATATTGAAACTAACCCAGGTCCTCCCATTTCAGCTCTGTCCCATGCCCCTGAGAATTCCACCTTTAAATTCCAAAAAGGGCTATCTGTCGCCCATATAAACATCTGGAGCCTGCTGCCCAAACTGGATGAACTAAGGGCATGGTGCCTTATGCATAAACCCCAAGCCATTGTTCTTACAGAAACATGGCTATCCCCTAAAACCCTGATGCAAATATCGCCATTCAGGGATACTCCATTTTTAGGAGAGATAGGTCAAAGAGAGGAGGGGTGTTATTTTATATTGCAGACACCTTACAATTTACACTGTTAAATTGCCCACCAAGTCCACCCTCTTTTGAAACTCTAGTTGGCAAAATCTGCCTCCCCTTTTCTAAGCCCATCTTGCTTGCTGGCATCTACCGACCCCCTAAAGCCCCTCTACAATCCTTGACTGATATCACCCAATTTCTTGGCTCCATTTCCTCTCTGAATGAGAAGAGTGAGCTGCTAGTTCTAGGGGATTTCAACTTCAATTGGCTTGACCCTAAAAACCACAAAATCCAGATACAACTCAAGTCACTTAACCTATCACAACTCATTTCCCAACCCACACGGATAAACCTGAAATCGCATAACCATTCCTTGCTAGACTGGATTCTCTCCTCAACCCCAGCAGAATCCAATCCTCTGGCATCCTTCCTGACATTTTCAGTGACCATGCAATAGTGTACTGTGTAAGGAAAATTAAACCGCCCCATTCAAGCCCTAAAGTTCTCCTCACTAGAACATTTAAAAACTTTAACCCACATCAGTTTCTGGATGACCTTACCAACTGCCCATGGCACAGAATCTATTTAATTCCCGACCCCGATTCTGTGCTCGACTATTTCCAATCCGAGTTCTTAAAACTCTACGATACCCATGCTCCACTACGCAAAATAAGGGTACGGGGGGCCCACCTTCCATGGGTTACACCTGACCTTATAGCACTCTACCAGTTCAGGGATGCCTTGTGGAAAAGCTACAAAGTAACTGGCACTACCAAGGATCTCAATCACTACAGATGCATGCGGAACATGTGCACAAGGCAAACAAGGCATGCAAAAGCACAATATTACTCTGACAATCTCCACCAAAATACATCAAACCCAGCTAACTTCTGGATGGTTATCAACAATATATTCCAGCCTCCTAACCATCAACAACCAAGTAATATCACTAAGGGGGATATTACTCTGACAAACCCCACTGACATTGCAAATGCATTCAATGATTACTTTGTGGGGTGTGCCACTAACTTATTAGCGAAACGCAGCACAAACCCCAAACATGAATCTCATCCTGGGAGTATCCCTAGAGTCCCACCCCCTCCTAACAATGCCCACAATTTTAAATTTAGCCCAGTATCTGAAGAGGAGATTACACAAGCGCTCCTCAAACTAAATCTAAGCAGCCAATGTGGACCCGACTTACTACAATCTAGGTTCCTACGACTTGGTGCCCCAGCCATTGCCAAACCAATTGCGTCCATAGTCAACTCTTTCCTGTCTGCAGGCCATATCCCTAAGACCTGGAAAACTGCCAGAGTTGTCCCAATCTTCAAAAGTGGGGACAAAAACACTGTCTCAAACTACAGGCCAATCTCACTTCTCCCAATTCTATCCAAAGTCATGGAAAAATGTGTCCACTCCCAATTAAGCGATTTCTACACCAAGACAAATTTCCATAGCCAATTCCAGTCTGGGTTTCATCCCAAACACTCCACCGTAACTACCCTGCTAAATGTTTGCAATGCAATCCAGTGTGGAATGGAACGGGGACAACTCACTGGTGCAGTATTCCTAGATTTTGCAAAGGCTTTTGACACAGTTGACCATGTTATCCTGCTTAACAAACTCCAGAGCTCTGGAATAGGGAAACATGCTTTAAACTGGTTTCAGTCCTACCTATCAGGAAGATCCCAACATGTGTCCATCTCAGGCTCTAACTCCAACCCCCTGGATATCACCTGTGGTGTCCCGCAAAGCTCTGTTCTGGGGCCCCTACTCATCTCAGTGTTCATTAATGATCTTCCCACAGCTTGTAAGGAAGCCTCAATACACATGTATGCAGATGACACAATCCTATATGCACACAGCCATAGCCTCTCTGACCTTCAACACATACTTCAGTCTGACTTTTTGAGACTAGAAAACTGGATTTCCCAAAACAAACTGTTTTTAAACACTGACAAGACTGTAACAATGGTATTTGGGACCAAGACTAAATTTGTAAAGCCTCCAGTGACTGAGCTCCTGATTAGAACCAACGCTAACACCACCCTAACACCTGTCACTAGTTTTAAATACCTGGGCTTATGGTTTTGACTCCCACTTAACATTCGGGATGCACATTGATACCCTGACAACCAAGACCTATGCCAAACTAGGGGTACTTTACAGGAACAAATCCTCCCTAAGTCTCCTGGTCAGAAAGCGTATTGCACAGCAGATACTAATTCCAATTATTGACTATGGAGCATACAGTAGTATATGGCTCGGCACCTCAAACCCACCTTAGCAAACTTGACACCCTCTACAATTCAATTTGTCGTTTTGTTCTCCAATGCAACTACAACACACATCACTGCGAAATGCTCAAAGAACTAGATTGGTCATCACTAGAGTCTAGGCGCAAAGTTCACCTTTACTGCCTCACCCTCAAATACTTTCTTGGCAAGCTACCCAGCTACCTGAACAAGCTCCTCACCCCTACCACATGCAGCACCTATCACCTGAGATCAGACTCCAAAAGACTATTCATGGTCCCAAGGCTCAACAAAGTACCCGGACGTTCCTCCTTCTCCTTCCGTGCACCCCAAAACTGGAACAACCTACCAGAGACTCTCATATCCACCAGCAGCGTAAGTTCTTTCAAATCTAAGGCTGTCTCACACTTTAATCTGGTCTGTAACTGTTTCATACGCTCATAATATATATTTTCTTTAACTGTGCACGCAATGTCTTGTATATAATGTATACCTTGTTCATTTATGTAACTGTACTTGTAACCATGTATTATTTGTTTTACTCTGTGCCCAGGACATACTTGAAAACGAGAGGTAACTCTCAATGTATTACTTCCTTGTAAAATATTTTATAAATAAATGGTTAAGGATCATTCATTTTCCACACACGCAGGTCCATGCATGCAGTTTGGTTGCGACAAATCTAATTCAGAGTGCTTTTCTTGGTATTATACAGGTAAACAAGAGTTTCAATCAAACTAAGAACTATGCAGCTAATCACAACAGCTTTATTATAAAGTTTTCTTCCTGGTATTATACAGGTTATTAAGAATTTGATTAGTGTTAGGACCAGCACAGATTTGGTCTACCTTGGCGTTTGGTGTGCAGGCTTAAGATACTTTGGCCAAAGAATCAGATAGAACCACATTAATAGTGAGATATTAAATAAAACAAGATAGTATAGATACTCATATCTCCCTTGCTCTGCTCAGGGTGAGCAGACACAATGCTGTTCATAGAGGTATTAACTCAAATGTTCTAACTCGACAAAATGCAGAGCAGGCTATGAGTCCCTATTGAAGCAAAATGCGTGAATATATAAATACAATATATCTGCCTTGCTCTGCTCGGGGTAATAAGGTATATATGGAGCTACCTTTGTCAAGGTGGATACGCCTCTGGCTGGAGAGAGGTTTTTATAGTGACATTGTTGTCATGGGAACCTCAGCGCAGTAGCAAAATTTCATTAGGTTACTAATGACACAGGGGCTGCAATTTAATTACTATCATAGCACTGGTGTATAGTTGTCCATGATCTAGCGGGTACATGCATGGAATCCAGAGGTATTTATCTTCATATGTTGTTACATACATATGTAGGTTGAAAAATCATTATTTATGAGTGATGACAATGAAGGCTAACCTCATATTATACCAGGTTGATTTAAGCCTAGAATGGTCCAATGGCAGTTAAATTCAACCTTAGGTAAGAGACTATGGATAACATAAATTTGATGCATTGAAATTTATCATAGATTTATTTATTTATTTATTTATAAAATATTTTACCAGGAAGTAATACATTGAGAGTTACCTCTCGTTTTCAAGTATGTCCTGGGCACAGAGTAAAACAAATAATACATGGTTACAAGCACAGTTACATAAATGAACAGGGTATACATTATATACAAGACATTGCGTGCACAGTTAAAGAAAATATATATTATGAGCGTAGAGTAAGTACTTATAATATCTAGTGAGTTACAAGATACTCTTGATACTTAACTATAATAGTTATAGTACCTAGCTGAATCGTTAGACAAAAAGATAAAATGAAAAAAACATTCTCCATAGGAGATCTCTGTAGTGTGGTAATTCTAATAGTGGATGATAATGATTCTGAAGACATAATTAGTTTTTTTGTTTTGTTCTTTAGATCCGACTGTCCAGTAAACATTGTAAAGAGAAAGAGAAACCAAAAGTTCCACTATTGTGTGCAGATAAGTATCAGGAGCATTAAGTGATGATAAAAAATACTACCAGAGTGTAAAAATGGTATCCTAATGAACACAAGATATACAGTAGGTTTAGATATATTGTGAGAAGTCAAACCCCTCATTGATGCCATGCAGAAAAAATGTACCCAAGGTATAAATTCATTTGGATTCGCGTTTCAGGAGTTCTTTATTCCAATTACTCTGTCTTATTGTCTCAGGGATATGGTAAATTCCTTTAAAGGATAATCATGCTAGGTCACCATTGTGATGTACATTAATATGTTTGGCTAGAGGGGTGTCTCTTTTATTCTTAATCACCCCTATGTGCTCAAGTATTCTTCTTATAAATAGCGAAACGTTTTCCCAATATATTTCCTGCTACATACACATACAATTTGGTATATTACGCCAGTGGTTCTATAATTTGTAAAATTCCTCATAGGCCACGTTTTAGTGTCATTCCAGTTGGAAAACTCTTTTGTTACATGCATGTATGGACATGCTTTGCAACCCGGGCATTTAAAGTTACCATTATGTCTTTTTTCTAACCAGGTTGACTTTGTGACATCTTCAAATTGGATACTGTATGTACCAACATATCTTTTGTTAGCTGATCGCTTACTCACAATAGATTGTTTTGAATGTACAGTAGAACCTCACACAGGTCTGAATCCTCCAAAAGTACATGCCAATGTCTTTGAAGTATTGTGTGGATAGGCCACCATTGATTGTTAAAGGTACCTACTGTACTATTTGTACAATTTTATCTGTGGCTGGTGGTATCTTTTTTTTAAGGCGACTATAATTGTCCATATATTTGGCCATATGATAGGCTTTTTAATACAGTTTGAGCTGTATTCTATCTCTTTAAATTTTGCCTGCATGAGTTTGCCTTGAATCTCAAATTCTATCTAGTGGATTAGCATCTATGTCCTCGGAGAAATATACCAGTATTTTATTAAATATCCAATAACTGGATTTAATCCACCTATATCCTGATAATTATCAGGCACTCGTCTACCTAATTATAGGGGACTATATAATTCTTGTTTAGTTTAGTTCACCTTTTTGTTTGTTCAGCTGCATAACCCATCAAGGTCCAGAACCCGAAAACCCACTTTCCAATTAGCAGGTTTATCATTATCCTGTGTATCACAGACCCAGTGTGGTCTTTCTCTCTTAAGCAGAAAAGAGAGGTACATGAGAATTGTGTCAGGTAGTGTTGGGACCTGCAGATTGGGCATGCTGTGAAGTGGCTGCAAACTTATAACCTTTTGGCCAAAGTGTTTAACTAAATGACCCTTTTTCATGAGCAGATAAGCACTGAGATATTGCAGTATATGTTGTGTCATGTTGTATGATTCGCTGGCCTTTCTGTTTTTGTTTGTACCTCTTTGTTTGAATGTCAGTTAATATCTGTGGATTTTATCCAACACTATTTTATATTATTATACTATTAAAAGTTACATTTTAAATTATCCATCATTATTTTACTACTAGGAGTGCTATAATAGTGGTTTCTTGATCCTTAACTCTTTAAGCAAGCACCCAGTTTTTCGCTCTGACTGTTGCAAGAATTCACTTCCCTTTCCCCATTATTGATTTAAACTCAAAGAAAGGCAGCGATGTCAATATCTATATTAAGACCATCAGGGACCAGAGTCTTCATTTTGAAGATCCAATAGCTTTCTCTTAGGATCAATCTCCTGTCTCTGTCTCCTCCTCTCCAATGTCGTTCGATCTATTCAATGGCTCTTTTTTTTAGTCCAATTGGATTTGCATTATGTACTTCTAAGAAGTGTTTTGGCACACTATGTGTCTGCATCTTCTTTTTAATATTGCCAATATGCTCTAATAAGACAATTTTTGGCAAGAACAATCAGGGATAATATGTCCAGTGCTGTACAGTACTTCAGTGGCAGCAGGACAAACAACAGCAGAAGTCACTCACTGACTGTCATATATATACAGTGGTGTGAAAAAGAAAGAACACCCTCTTTGAATTCTATGGTTTTACATATCAGGACATAATAACAATCATCTGTTCCTTAGCAGGTCTTAAAATAAGGTAAATACAACCTCAGATGAACAACAACACATGACATATTACACTGTGTCATGATTTATTTAACAAAAATAAAGCCAAAATGGAGAAGCCATGTGTGAAAAACTAAGTATACCTTATGATTCAATAGCTTGTAGAACCACCTTTAGCAGCAATAACTTGAAGTAATTATTTTCTGTATGACTTTATCAGTCTGTCACATCATTGTGGATGAATTTTGGCCCACTCCAACGTTGCTTCAGTTCATTAAGGTTTGTGGGCAATTGTTTATGCACAGCTCTCTCAGGTCTGTTATATACAGGATGCGGCCGTGCGGCCGCGTGTTCCTATGCGAACGCACGTGCACATGCCGCATGCTTTTCCTGTATATAGTGCCGGGAGCTGCAGATAATGTATATATATGTGTATGTGTGTGTATGTGTATGTATGTGTGAGTATATGTGTGTGCATGGATTGTGTGAGTGAATGTAAGTCCTAGATAGATTTTTTAAAGAAAAAAAAAACTTTCAAAAATATTTTTTTTTTACTTCTGCAGTTATTTACACACACACACACACACACACACACACACACACACACACACACACACACACACACACACACACACACACACACACACACACACACACACACACACACACACACACACACACACACACACACACACACACACACACACACACACACACACACACATCCATACAAACACACATCCACGCATACATGCATGCATACATATATACACATATATACATACATTTGAGGGCAGGCAGCGGCGCAAAAAGATGAATTTCTTCATCTTCTCCGCTGTCTGTCGGCTCCCCTCTCCCTGCCATGCGCGCTCGGCCCTTCTATAGAAAGGCTGACTTACGTCAGCCAACTAAAAATCTGCGCGCACGCACTGCGCAGCACGCGCCTGGCACTATATAATGTGCCTTAAGGTCCAGCCACAGCATTTCAATCGGGTTGAGGTCTGGACTTTGACTGGGCTATTGCAACACCTTGATTCTTTTCTTTTTCAGTCATTCTGTTGTAGATTTGCTGGTGTGCTTGGCATCATTGTCCTGTTGCATGACCCAATTTCGGCCAAGCTTTAGCTGTCGGACAGTTGGCCTCACATTTGACTCTAGAATACTTTGGTATACAGAGGAGTTCATGCTCGACTCAATGACTGCAAGATTCCTAGGTCCTGTGGCTGCAAAACAAGCCCAAATCATCACCCCTCCACCACCGTGCTTGACAGTAGGTATGAGGTGTTTGTGCTGAAATGCTGTGTTTGGTTTTCACCAAACATGGCACTGTGCATTATGGCCAAACATCTCCACTTGGTCTCGTCTGTCCAAAGGACATTGTTCCATAAGTCTTGTGGTTTGTTCAGATGCAACTTTGCAAACCTAAGCCATGCTGCCATGTTCTTTTTAGAGAAAAGAGGCTTTCTCCTGGCAACCCTTCCAAAAAAGCCATACTTGTTCAGTGTTTTTCTAATTGTACTGTCATGAACTTTAACATTTACAATAACATGCGAACTGAGGCCGGTAGAGTCTGAGATGTAACTCTTTTTTTTGCAATTTCTGAGCATTGCATGGTCTGATCTTGGGGTGAATTTGCTGGGACGTCCAATGATGTTCTTTAAATTGTTTGTAAATGGCCTTATAGCCCTTCCCAGATTGATGGACAGCAACAATTGCTTCCCTAAGATCATTGCTAATGTCTTTCCTTCTTGGCATTGTGTTAACACACACCGGAATGCTCCAGACCAGCAAACTGCTAAAACTTCAGCTTTTATAGAGGTGGTCACACTTGCTGATGATCAATTAATCAATGGCATTTGATTAGCAGCACCTGTCTGCTACTTAGCATCTTAATTCATATAAATGTACTTGATTTTTCACACATAGCTTCTCCATTTTGGCTTTATTTTTGTTAAATAAATCGTGACACAGTGTAATATGGCATGTGTTGTTGTTCATCTGATGTTGTATTTACCTAATTTTAAGACCTGCTAAGGAACTTTCAATGTAAAAAACCTACTCTAAAGAGCAGACAACTGTTGAGATTTTTTAGCCAAAGCTGGAAATTACACTTACTCTGTTCCAAACACCTGTGAGGAAAGAATATTGCTGGACTATTAGACAACCAAAGAGACAAGACCCCCAAATATACAATAATAATTAGAGATATTCATCTTGGCTGTTTGGATTAGAATAAAAAACGCTGAAGCCAGGATTTTTCTGCACAATAGCTGACAGGGCTAGTCAAGTAAGGATTTTTTTTTAAAGCCATTACAAAGAACCCAGCAGGAAACCTGGACACCATAAGTTACGTTGTTTTTTGTAGCAAAATAAAGGTTATGACCCATAACTTATGTGAAGGAAACCTGCACATCTTGCATTGCCCATACACAGAAACTCTAGGAAAGAAGAGACAAGATACGGAAGAAAAATTGGGTGGGGCATGTGTGTGTGACATGAAAGGAATATAATGAGCAGAAGATAGTTATTAGTCAGCTACATCTCAGAGGCCTTTTTAGCACGCCAAAGCTTGCTTGTACTGTAACTAATTTGACAAAAAACAAAGATGTATTTGACCCCAGAGTTTTCCTACTGTATTTGGATCAGTTAATCAATGTAATTGAAACATTTGCTGTCAAGAAAATATATTTTGTATGCTTATGACGTAAACACATCTAATTTAGCAAGGATTTCTAAGTTTCCCATCCCCTTTATTAATTTGACGATTCTTCTCTGCACTTTTTCTAGTTCCATAATGTCTTTTTTATGGAGTGGAGCCCAATCAACAGTGAATTGTTTTGTCCTTTTTGTTAGATATAATTGTATTAATACAGTCAGAGTTTCTGCCAAATAAACACCTTCCCAAACCACTTTCGTCTCCACAGCATTTCTATCCACCGATATGCAATGAGCAGCTGCATCAAGAAATTCTTTGATTATATTGTTCTGTTTTAAAATGGTTACGAGGATTTTTTTTTTTTTTTTTTTTTTTTTTACATATTACTTACTTGTACTGTCTGGTTTCTTAGTATAGCTGGGCTGAACTCCTTTCGTGAAATAGCAAACTCATGGCGGTGCCATATTTAAAAAAAGGAGCAGACCTATACATCTCAAGTTGTGGCACCTGGCAAGGGAAGAATATGAATGTATTCCATATATTAATGGGAATATGTTTTGATACATTGTCACTGATTTAAATAGAGTTCAGTGTATAGGAGCCAATAGTTATTGGAAACTCAGAATGCAAATGCCTGAGGGATTGAAAGCATAGGATTCTATTCTAAAATCATGCAGCACATCAAGGTAGTTTGGGTCGGATTCAAAATTCAAAATGAAAAAAATTGGTCAATTAGGTTGCAAACTTATAATGACCTCTGCAGAAGGACAAATGTTTCCACTTACAATATATAGAAAAATTATGTTATAAGTTATGACTACATACAAGGAATGCATTACTGGGTAAGAGCAGGGAAATGAACAAGGCTAGCAAGGTTATATATATAATAAATATTAGCTAAAAAATATCAATATCAGTTATTTGTTTAGATGAAGCATATATATATATATATATATATATATATATATATATATATATATATATATACATACATACATACCATACAGTATATCTCCTGCACAGAAGTCACCCAATTCCGCTGGTCACAAAATTATCAAAAGCAGAAAAGTAATCAAACATCCTAATAATTATCCTCTTCAATTACTTCAACTCCAACATTCAATAAAAATCAACAGCACAATCTTTCCTCAATCTTTGTAAATTATTTTCCTATTAATGAATCATTTGTATACAGTAGCATCCCTCTTGTACAAGAGATATTTTTTTACCATAAATATCCCAGCTTTCCTGTATTTATCCCTGAAAGCCAATTAACTGTAGAACGTGCTTTGACTGAAAAATGGCATATAATTGCAGCACAAAGCCACACAGTAATTAACTGAAGCTACAGTTGATATTATAGTGTTAGTTTCATGGGGGAGATTCACCAAGTGTTGTTGCAGGATACATTATCTCACCTTGATTCATCGATAAGTGCCATTCAGGTCAATGGCAGTTAATTCTGGATAGAATTTGATACATTGCATCAACAACTAGTGAATCCCAGCATGCAGACACAGCGTAATTTACATTCTCCAGGATCTCGCAGATTGCGTCTGATCTTCCAATGTTTTGTTGGCTGCTTGAAGCTGTCTCGAGAGTCCATGCGACCAGGAAAATTTTGTATTAGCATTGGTGGCAATACTGTGCAGTAACGATAGTTGGCGCTAGTGTGCAAGTGTGTTTTACAATATAAATTCAATGCCCAATCCCTTAATTCCATTAATTTACATATATTTAAATTCAACTAATCAAAGGCGAAGATATTCAGTGTGTCACCTGTCGGCTGTGCACTGAACTACAACAATACATACTGTACATACAACATAAATAATGGCCCAAATAATCATTTTGGCTGGCCGCCGATGAGGTGTGTGCGGCTCAGTGCAGCTTGGCTGTGTACAAGGTGTGGACAAAAAAGTGCTAATGCAGCACCTCTGTGAAAGTAAATGACGCAACATCTGTATGTCCATTGTATGGCACTAAAGCAGTTGGAGTTTGGTGGCTGAGTGGTGTATATATAGTAGCATGGTACAAAATAGCTTACAGAGATTTTCCTATTTAAGCAGTTCTATGATTGCAGAAATAATTGTTTTAAAAGATCATGAAAGCCCTCCAGGCTTCAGTGTTTCCAGCAATACGTTTATTAGATATGTAGGTAGTTTGATCTAATCTAATCAAATAAAGTAGAATAAAGTAGAATAAGCCCCTTGCTGCTGGATGCATGGAGGTACTCCCAGTCACTCCTGTGTAGGAACGCCCTAAGGCGCACTTATCATGCAATGAAAAAAACAGAGATGCTCACAGCGCACCGGGGATTAAGAAATACGCAACACCATGTGTGTTCAGAGGTATTGCATACAATAAAACTATACAGCCCAAAAGGTGATTTTTCATGAGGTCACTTGAGGCTCTTCAGCACGCCCACCCATTGGCTGGTGCCAGATCGCAGTAGAGATGAAGTGGACAGAAGATCAGCTGTTGATCGGTGCAGTCCAGACTGTTACACAGTTACTAGATACAATTGGTGCAGTGTTAAAGAGAGGGCGCGGCTCAAGAGCCAGAGCCTATCAGATGGGGAAAGGGTCTGTCACTTTGGAAATACTTTCTACATTAGAAAAATTATAAATGTATTTAAAACTTTTTTTTTTATGCTACAAGTATTTTCTCATAGTAAAGAACTGATTTATAAAAAAAAACCACACATGTAGGATATTGCTTCAACTGCTGCTTTCAATTCATAGACACACGCAACATAAGAAATAATTTTTATAAAGCAAATTCTTTTACATATGAAGGATTTTTGTAGTAAAAACTTTGTAGATTGATGACAGAATATAACATATATTGAATATGTTAGACGTGTTGGTTAAAGGTTTAAATGTATGTAAACTGGGAGAACATATGTCAACACTGAATTAAACTTATATGTTAAAGCTGCTGGTCAAAGTGATGTTTTGACAAAAATTAAATTGATTTAATATCATTACATATGTGCATCAAAACTATCTGCACACTGACAAGTGATTAGAAACAATGCAGATCTATACATTCTCCTGTACTCATTCGATTGGTCGGGTAAATTTAATATTTTACTTCAAAGCATTGTGGGAAATTTAGTGCATGTAGATAATATTAATGGGCAGTTAATAGATACCATTGGTACCCTGCCAGAGGGAGGCTGGGGATGAATAGGCCAAACCAATCAGAATAGGAAGGGGATGCAACTTTGAAAAAGCTTTATACATTATAAACATTGAAAAATTACATTAAAATGTATGACAGGCTTATTTGTGTTATTACAAACACTTTTGTCATAGCACATATATTATTTATTATTCTTTACAAAACATGTTTGATATTCTCTGAAATGTACCTTTAAGAGGTTACGATTGGACTATCCCGTGACCCCGCTGAACTGAAACATTCATGTACCCTGTATATAAACATAACATCAGCAAGCCATATCTTTACTCATAAATAACGTACGCAGTGACACTATTAGGTCAATAAGGTAAATGGTTATAGTTATTACAACTCATACTTTTCAAGACCACGGAATCACAAATACAAAGTAATATGTCTCAGTTCCATACACTCCATGCTTAAAACATATGTTAATAAAAATGCATTTTTTTTTCTAAGTCCTGTGTCGCCGCTTATCGACAGCGTCTCACCACCTTCTTGCCAACTTTTCCTGGCAGGACGATTTTGAGTGAAAATCTAAATTCTAAAGCAGCAATTACCATCGAAAAGCTAATCGGGCTACTAGAATAGCACGAGTTGGAAAAGCTGGCGAAAAATGGTTTATCGCCACACGTTTGGCGAATTTTTCTTTTTGGCAAAAAAAATGCCGACCTTTTCTATTATCGCTGAGTTATCGGGGCTTACTGAAACGCTGTAGCCTTTTTTGGCGATAAGGTGGCGATAAGTGGCTTATCGTTGCTTACTGAATGATGCCCTAAGTCGTAAATCACTGAAAAATTTGACTAGTTAATGTTCACATGTTGAGATTCGAAAAACCATCCTAAATGCATTTGCAACATTTTTAGCATTATTTTCCCCAAAATGTGATTCCTTGTGAAAGTTTTGTCAAGTCTCAAAAGGCTAATGTCACCACAATAGTGAGCTTTCTTAAAAAATGTCTAGATTCACTAGCAAATTTTTCTAAAATTGTTAGATTCACATAATGCTGTATCAGGGGTGTGGAACCCTTAGATTTAACATGTAACTCCAAAACAACAAGAGGCGGATACTGTTAAATTGATGTGTTTAATGCTCACACCAAGGTAGTAACACAAAAGGCAAAATAAAAAGGTGTCTGCAGTCAGCAGAGCTACTGTACATGCTAAAGCAATTGTTAGCCAAAGACAAAAGAGCAGGGGGAAACAGATGCAAGGAAAAACACAAGGCAAAACATAAAGGTAACTGAAAAGACTGCAGAGCTACTATACAAGTAAGTATTGGTAGCCAGGAAAATGAAAATGAACAGGGGGCAAGCCAGACTTGCTCTGGAACCAAAAATGTTGACAAGCTGCAACTAGCAGGCTGGTTGGGATTTATAAAATGAAAAGAAAAGAAGCTGGGTGGGATTTATATACTCTAAGTCAGGGGTGCACAAACTGAGGGGCACACATTTTTTCATTTTTTGGGGGGGGCACAGGCAGTTGTAGAAATCCTGCGCTCTTCCCCAAGGCCTTTAAATTAAATGCTGGGGGACTGTGTGAAGCCTCTGCAACCTCTACTTACAGAGATTCAGCCGACTCAGGACGTATCCTCATGGCTATGCGGCGTCAAATGACGTTGTGGGGTCATGCGATGTCACACCACATCACCCCGTGGTGTCATTTGATGCTGCATTGTCATGCCGCACTAAGGTAAGGGGGGGGGGTGGGTCGTGAGAACGGAGGAGAACCGGCACGGGGACCCAGCTCTAAGTTATGATGGCCTCTGGCATCATGGGAGATCCTCGTACCTACAAGACCTGGCCTAAATTTGACTCTTCTGTGCGCCCCTACAGGTTTATGGTGAGTATGGCAGGAGGGAATCTTGACATGGTGATTCTATAAATAAGGCACATCATGTTTTGCCTATTCTGTTCTGTCTATTGATATTTTGCTTGTGAAATTGCAAAATCTAAGACTTATGGTGAAACATTATTAACAATTTGATGCTTGCCAAAACATTTAACAATAAAATGAAATTGGGAAAATAAAACGGCTAATGGTTTTGCGACTGCATATTATATCGTTTTGTACATCTCTAATGCTAACCTAGCACTTTATCCACTCGGAAAGACGTCAAAGATTGTGGTAGTTTTATCAAAACTCTTTTTTTTGCTCCATTTTTGCATCTGGGAGACTTTGATAAATAGACTCCATAGTGTTAGCAATGCAGATTTAAGTCTCAAAAAATATATTTTATGTTTTTGCATGATATACATATATATATATATATATATACATACTAGGGCTTCTGTTTGTTTCTTGTTGATATATATATATATATATATATATATATATATATATATATAGAGGAGAGAGAAAAGAGAGCGCACGCCCCATAGTGTGTAACTGTATATTTAATAAAGGAAATGGAGGGGGGAGGGGGGGGGAAGAATCGCACTCACAAGGATAAAAAAGTTAAAAGCGTGTCGTGAATAAATCACCACCATCCGGCTCTTTGCTTGTCTTTACTTGTCTCTGATGTCGCTGTCTGGATACACACGATCCGTGGTCATCAGGATGTTGACTCAAGCGTGGAGCAAGGGAACCGGCATTAAATGGAGTCCTCTGAAGATCTCTCAGCTGCGTGGCCTGTGACTGTTACACACACGAACGCCTGTTCATGCGCAACGTGATGACGCAATGTCCGTGACGTGATGCGTGATGACACTCCCTGACGCGTTTCGTCACTCTCGGGCGACTTTTTCAAAGGGTTTTACATTTTTATTATATTTTTTTTAAAATAAGTTTATTCACTTTTTGCACATTATAGAATGTGTTGTTTAAGTATTTAATGATTTAAGTATTTAATGATTTAATGATTATGTTTACAAATCACTATATATCACTATCTACACGCAGGCACTGATATTAATTTATACACTATATATAATATTTTATCATTGCGTATATGCCCTTTGAGGCGCTGCTTTTTTCTGTTTGTTAGCTCATATATATATATATATATATATATATATATATATATATATATATATATATATATATATATATATATATATATACAGTGGTTGACAAATCACCAAAAAATCTACTCGCCACACAAAAAAATCTACACTGCTTGGGCCAATATTTACTCGCCCGGGGCTTAAATCCACTCGCCCGGGGCGAGCAAATGTATAGGTTTGTCGAACACTGTATATATATATATATACAGTGTTCGACAAACCTATACATTTGCTCGCCCCGGGCGAGTGGATTTAAGCCCCGGGCGAGTAAATATTGGCCCAAGCAGTGTAGATTTTTTTGTGTGGCGAGTAGATTTTTTGGTGATTTGTCAACCACTGTATATATATATATATATATATATATATATATATATATATATATATATATATATATATATATATATATATATGAGCTAACAAACAGAAAAAAGCAGCGCCTCAAAGGGCATATACGCAATGATAAAATATTATATATAGTGTATAAATTAATATCAGTGCCTGCGTGTAGATAGTGATATATAGTGATTTGTAAACATAATCATTAAATCATTAAATACTTAAATCATTAAATACTTAAACAACACATTCTATAATGTGCAAAAAGTGAATAAACATATTTAAAAAAAAATATAATAAAAATGTAAAACCCTTTGAAAAAGTCGCCCGAGAGTGACGAAACGCGTCAGGGAGTGTCATCACGCATCACGTCACGGACATTGCGTCATCACGTTGCGCATGAACAGGCCGGTTCGTGTGTGTAACAGTCACAGGCCACGCAGCTGAGAGATCTTCAGAGGACTCCATTTAATGCCGGTTCCCTTGCTCCACGCTTGAGTCAACATCCTGATGACCACGGATCGTGTGTATCCAGACAGCGACATCAGAGACAAGTAAAGACAAGCAAAGAGCCGGATGGTGGTGATTTATTCACGACACGCTTTTAACTTTTTTATCCTTGTGAGTGCGATTCTTCCCCCCCCCTCCCCCCTCCATTTCCTTTATTAAATATACAGTTACACACTATGGGGCGTGCGCTCTCTTTTCTCTCTCCTCTATATATATATATATATATATATATATATATATATATATATATATATCAACAAGAAACAAACAGAAGCCCTAGTATGTCCAAAAAATACAAAATGTATTCAAGCAATATCAAGAAAACATATACAACATATAATTAAAATCCCTGAGGTAAAGAAATCCCAAGTACCTACCTTGGCTGTCAACAATAAATAATATGTAAGTATGCAAAAATATATAATTATCAGAATGTATAATACATGAACACTACACATTGATAAAGAACCATCATTAAACCAAATTAATTGGGCCAGGTGAAAGAGTAATTTTCACCTTAGCGCCTAGTACACTGGCAGGTGTGAGCTGAAGCTTAAGAGATACAAGACATCCCTTAACAGTAAATCACACAAAGCATAGTAATAAGTAAAGCTATACAGTATGAGCTGCAGCCCTAGGTAAAAGAAAAGAGGTTAACGTTTTGAGATGGTAGCGCTCTCATATGGGCTAATCCCTGTAGGATACAATATAGCAAGTCCCAGTATAGTATATATATATATATATATAAATAAAACAACTTGTTGTATGAGATACAGCTCTCACACTAGATCCCCTTTCATTGCACTCAAAGTACACATTTAGGGCCTTATGCAGTAAGTGCCGAAAAGCCGTTTTTTGCAATTTTTACGCAAAAAATGCCTCGGCGATTCAATAAGCCCCAATAAACTGACGAAAACACACAAAAAAAAAAATCGGCATTTTTTTTTGCCGCAATTTTTTTTCCGGCAGTTGCGCGGCCAAAAGCCACTATTCCGCACTTATCGCCAGTTTTTCAAACACGCTTAATTCTAGAAGCCCCGAGCAGCTTTTTGCAGCTGATCGCCACTCTAGAATTGGGATTTTCCCGCAAATCCGCCCGCCACAAAAAGTTGGCAAGAAGGTGGGGAGAAGTATCGGCAAGGGGAGCGGGACGGCACTTAGAAAAAATCAGGCCTTTTTCCTGCCTCGGATTGATGCCGGGGCTCTCCAGAGCTGATACCCATTAATACCAGCACCGGAGACCCTCGGCAACCCCTCCTGCAAGGCCTAAATACCCATTCTTTGGAATAATACCCCCTTCACCCACCCCTGCTATCAACAATAAAAACAATACACACTACAGCCCCACAACCCTCCTCCTAGGCTCTCAATAAACATTACTATATATAATACACTACCCACCCCCGTGGCCCCAACAACCCCTATACCCCCCTAACATACAGTTCATATATTTATTTTTTTGGATGCACAGGAATGATACTTTAGACTGGCGGTGGCCCTCGGGTGGTCCCCGCAGGTGCCCGGGTGGTCCCGCTTGCCTGCAGTACCAATGTGCCCCCCAAAAATAATTAAAAAATACATCAATACTTATAAATAATTACACCCCATCCCCGCACCCTAATACATACACTACAGTTATGGGCAAATTTACTATTATCCACATATGGATAATAGTGCATTTGCCCATTTAAAATACATTAATCACAATAAATAAAATAAATACATCTTGCACTCACCCTTGCCTGGCTGCCACAATGAAGGCCGTCCTAATCCTCACCCCGTCACTGCCCTCGAGTGCTGCAAAACATACACAAGAATAAAAAGAGACAATACAATATCCCCTAACCTCTTAATCACCTTAACGGTTAGTAACCGCTATAGTAATCCAGCTAGGATCAGTCAGGAACAACTATGACACCCCCGTTGCTAGGCATGTGACAGAAGAACATAGAGGGGATGGCACTGTCTTAAGGTTTACAGTCATTGAACATATTCCCTGGAGAATCAGAAGAGGTGATTGGGATAAGCGCCTATTACAAAAAGTGTGCCACTGATCTACACTTTGAACATCATGGCACCAACAGGGCTAAACGAAGGCTTTCTTTTCACGTCATTCTTATAGACTATTCTCCGCGGGTGCCCGTTGGCCTCTAGGTGTTCCCCGCGGGTGTCCATGGGCCACCAGGAGTTCCCCTAGTGGTCCATGCGGGTGCCTTGGGGTCCTCGGTGGTCCCCACAGGTGTCCGTAGGCCTCCAAGTTTCCCCACAGGTGTCCAGGGGCCCAATGAGGTCCCTGAGTGCTCCCAGTGGGTGTCTGGGGGTCCTTTGATGGTCCCCATGGGTGTCTGTGGGTCCTCTACTGGTCCCCATGGGTGTCCGGGGGTGCTTGGGTGGTCCCCGTGGGTCCCCGCTGGCCTGCTGTACCAATTCTGTATCCAAAAATTAAATTTGGCATACATTGCAATAAATACACCTCCCCCCAACAAATACAGTACAGTAATGTGCAAAATAACTATTATCCAGATATGGATAATAGCTCATTTGCCCATTATTAAATCAAACATTAGCCAGGCAGCAGAAATAAAGTAAATAAACTTTTCTACTTACGCCTGCCATCATGAAGGGCACCCTCGCCCCCATACTGCAGGGCCATATCATCCATTGCTAGCAAGAATACATACAAAAATACAATCTAATGGCACCTTATCCCTTAATCACCATAGTGGTTAATAACCGCTTTAGTAATAAAGGGGTTAACCCACCCTTCCCTGCTGCCCACCTAGGAGGCCTATCTACCCACCCCGGACCCACTATACTCACCCTGCAGCCATTTATTGGCATAGTGGTACATCATACCATATACACTGGCGACACACTTTATTCGAGCTCGGCTAGTCCCACGAATTCGGGTATACCCGGGTGTATTGAGGTTTGTGACTGTTTTCTGCCCGAGTGCATTGAGGTATTTGCCAAGCAGGGATTGAAGCATTTTATTCCCGCTGGCTGCAATACTGCACAGTATATATATATATACTGCATTACAATTCATGAATTTATGCCATCTGGTAGACACGCGAAGCATTGCAGCCTATTAAATCCTAATCATTATCATTTAACAGATCAGCCGCCCATCAGCCAGGCATGAACCCAGGCTGGGAAGGCAAACACAACGGGGCTTGTCAGAGGTGAGGAGCGGCGCATTCCAGGTATCTGCCAGGTACATACTGGGTATTTGCTCGAATAAAGTGTGTCGGTGCAGAAATATGGGTATGATAAGCCAATATAGCAGTCACTGGTAACCCTAATAAAAATACATGAAGTCCCAAAATTCACACAAATAAAACATACACAAGCACCTAAACACCACAATTCAATAAATGAAAGCACTAGCCAACAAAATAATTACATAATTTTAACTAGTAACAACAATCAATGAATTAATAAAAACACCAGCCAACACATCAATTCAAACAAGGAGCCAACAAAATAATTATTTAAAAACTTACAAGACCATTTAAACAATCTTGTATAATGGAAGGTGCACTGCTTTAGTTTAGGTCATTTTGACTAAGATAATAACAACTGAAATGCATTTTCCCCATTCAAAATGAGCCATGAATTTTGACTGGTTGATTTTACCTGATGACAGTCAACTGTCTTATTTACATGTTTGTCAATGATGTGGGGATAATTGGTAAACTTCTCGCCACCCTTGGTACTCCTTGAGAAAGTGCCTGTTTGGGGCAAAATGAGAGAGGTTTCCCCTTGTTGTCAGTGTTCTATGTTTTTTAAGATGATTCAATAAATACTTTTTTCTATTTTTCCAATAATATATGGTGAGTTTTAATTCCTTGGGGTCCGCGATTACCACTGATCCTTTTCACCTCTTTTGCTGAAAGTCTAGTAGCTCCAAAGTTGGCATTGCCAAACCGCATGGTTTGGCATGTAAAAAAGTCACAGAATTAAATGTATGAAAGAACCCTATTCTCTATTGCAAATCACATCTTCTAAACCACTTCATAAAAAAATGCAGAACCGCTCTGTTTTACAGCCGATTCTTGTCTTGTTATTTTGTTTGATTTTGATGCATTGTGTAATAATCTCGTGAGACAACACATCTTACACACTATATTAAGCAGCCATTTTAGACAGTAAATGCCAGTGCTGTGTGGAGTGGGGGAGAGGCAGAGTGGCTAAGAGTTTGATTGTAGGTGGGTTTTGGTGTGATTTGAGATAGATATCTGAGTTAGTTGTCTTCTGTTCTTTTATTTTCATTCACATTTTCTTGTCTGGTCATTATGACATTTTTTTTTTGTTATTGTTATTTTAAGTGTGTGTTTGGAGGAGTGAGTGACATGAGAGGAGGAGTGGAAGTGGGCATGAGAGGAGTGGGAGTGAGCATGAGAGAAGTGGGAGTGGGCAAGAAAGGAGTATGAGAGGGAATTAGAGGAGTGGGAGCAGGCATGCGAGGTGTGTGGGTACTGAAGGGGTGGGGAATGGAGGTGTGGCAAATTGAGGTGTGGGGAGTGGATGTGTTAGGTGTGGAGGTGTGGTGAGGAGTGGAGGTGGGGAGGAAGTCAGTAGGCCAGGGGGGCAGAGGTGAGGACAGAGAGAGGAGTCAAACAGGGACTTGCTGATCAGGGTCAGGAAGAGGACTTTTGGAGGTTTTTGCAGAGAACAAAAGGAGAGTGAGCAGCACACTTCTGGTGGAGCCTCTTCCTCTGAGGCTCCAGTTGTGTTACCTCAGGCAACAATTATGCGAGGGGCAACGCAACATACAATTTATGGTATAGGAGAATGAGGTCCTTGCTGAGCAGTTGCTGAGACACTATGACCATCTGTTTGGCCATCTAGCTGGTAAAAACACCAATAACAGAAATACAGTGACAAAATTAAGAATTACATGGCATGTACAGAAGTCACAGAATGAAATGTGTGAAAGAACCCAATGTATTGTAACATACATTTTCAGAGTCCCACATTTATTTAAAATCAATAAATTCTGTAGCTCTCGGGTGGGCCCAATTATTTAACACATAGGAGACATGGCATATTATATGAAGCAACGAATATTAAATATACTGTACTAAAGGGATAGGGAGACTATAACCATCCAGCTCCCCCCTCTTGTTGGTGTTTGTGTATGTGCCACAAATACTCAATACCTGTATGACAAACACTGACAGACATATTACAATAGTCCTCTCATTTCTACTCCATAATCATTCCATTCTGTATACCAATAGTAACTAATAGTAACAGCATGTCCACTTTTGTCCTATTTGCCGACAGGAACAAGACCTCTATGAAGACTCAGATCTGGAAGAAGATCTGTAAGCGGGTCTCCTCTCTGGGAATTGCTTTTACGGGAAATTGTAAGAAGAAATTTGCAGATATAAAGAGAAAAGTACGTAGAAAGAAGGTTGACATCCACCATCATGCCTCGTGCCCTGGGGGACTTCCCCCTAGGTACTGGTACCTCAATATGCCTCCCATTGAAGAGTGGCTGAACTTGGGAATATTCCATTTGGCCAGTGACCAGGACATCGATAGCAGTATGTCCAACCCTGAGAAATGTGAGTACAATGATATGAACCAAGCTACAAAGTTTTCTGAGCCAATACAGTGATTCAAAGTCATGACTCAACACAATGTTCAATGATATACATTACTGCAGTATCACCTACAAACTAATCACACCATAAGACATGTGAATGTGAAAATGTATCCATAAATGCACTTACATTCACATAGTTTGTAATGGAACTTATACACTCACATAAATACATAGATGCTATTACACTGGATGTACTGTAGTACTACTACTGGACAGTCAATGCAAAATATGAGTATATGCTGCACACCAAGATAAATAAATAAAGGATACAGTTACTGGTGCTCTTGAACCCAAGGAAAACCTGACAGTAACCCAAAATATAATCCAAGTAAAAAAGCTAATCTGGGCACTGTGTATTTTCTTCCAAAAAACACATCTATTTAGTCATAAATTACAATATTTCGGCCACTCTAGAAGCCTTTTTCAGGTAAAGTAGTCAGTTTACTTGAAAAAGGCTGTTACAGCGACCAAAACTTCGTAATTTATGGCTAAATAAACTTGTTCTTTGGAACAAAATCCACAGTGCACTGATTTGATTTTTAACTTGGGTAATACTACTACAGGATACATTTTCAATAAATAATGTTATAATATCGGAAAGAGAGTGTATTAAAAAATTACAAGGGACGTTATAAAAAAACAATAAATACAGTACAACACCAGTCTTAGTATATAGAAATAGAAACGAATTCTTAAACATTCAATGTTTATGTGCAAATTGACACCTTCATCAGGCCTTGTTAAGATTGGTGTGCTATTTGATTTTTATGGGTTACACATTTGAAGCAGCAGGTGTGCAATGAATGTGCATCCAGCATCTGAAATTCTTGTTTGTGTGCATCTTCAATGTGGACAGTGGAGCTCACATAGGGAAAACAATAACATAAACAGTTATTGCTTAGACACATACAGTAGTAACCTGAGTTGCCAGTGTCATGCTTATGGGAAAACAATCTTTTTTTATTTTTTTTATTTAATTGTTATGTATTGTATTTTCGGTGCCTGTTGTTTTGTTTAGGTTGCCCATCGACAGCCATAGTGGCAAACCATACTGATATTATGGGCATAGTGTACCATTTTGCTAATCCATTCATTTATTGCATTTTTTAGTTTTTATTTAAATTTAAATGTATTTTATTTGGTGCTTGGTTTTTTTTGTAGTTTCCCCATTCATTGCCATAGTGGCAAACCATGCTCATGTAATGTGCATGGTTTACCACTGTGCCAATCAATGGCTTTATTGTCAAAAGCTTGGTTTCATTGAAATGTAATGTGTTTTATTTTGTGGCTAATTTTTTTAGCCTGCCCATTCATTGTCAGTGTGGCAATCCATGCCCATATTGGGGGCATGGTTTACCACTGTGACAATCAATGGGTATTGGGGTTGAGGGTAAGTTCTCTGGGCAAGGTGTTTAGCCTCCTGGGTGGGTAGTGGGGGAGGGGGTTAATCCCTTAAATACTATTGCAGTTACCAACTGCTAAGGTGATTAAAGGGTTAGTGGCCAGTAGTTTGTTGTTTATTGTAATGTTGCTGCCCATGGAGGATGAGGAAGATGGGGAGGAAGATGAGGATTGCCTTCATCCTGGCAGGGGTACTGTAAGTGCAACTTCAATTACCTTCAAGCTGTATGGGTAATGTTTTATTTAATGGACAAATGCATTATAAATGCACTATTATCCATACCCATTACTGTGCAATATGGGTTTGGAGGGCAGAGAGGGGACGGATATATTTATTTTTATGTATTTCACTGCAATGTTTCTTTGAATGGGGAAAAGCGCTATTAGCCATTAGCACTTTTACCCATTTCGTTGTAGTATTGTTGGTACAGCGGGTGGGTGAAAGTTGTAGTTGTCCCAGGATGGTGTTTAGGCCTTGCGGGAGGGAAGCATGAGGGGTAAGCCCATTCATTACTTTAACCGTTCTAATGAATGGTTTGATTTCTACTGCCACCCTCCTGCAGGGCCTAAACATCCACCCTGGGGCAACTGCAAGCTTCACCCACCCACTGTACCAACAACAATGATCTCCGGGGGGTCGCCACGGGCCTCCAATATCTATCCTTTGCAGTAAATATAAAATAAACTCCTTTACAGTATACATATTGCAATTCCTTTTCTCGCCAGGCTTTAGCTGGTGAGAAAGATTGCAAGTTTTTATAGTATTCTTCCATGTCCAGGGGGAGTACAACTTCATATTCTAATTTTATCACAAATATTTGTGCATTTCACTTATTGCACTGTTCACTGATTGCATTGTGTATTATATTGTGTATTATATAAAGTCACAAATAATTATTTGTTGTCACTTGAATCACTACATCTATCACAGGGTAAAAGGGGACGATAGACAGCACTCTGATAGTGTTAAATTTATGCAATTGCAGGGTGCACGGAACAAAAGGGGACCCTTATTCCCCTGTATAGTACTAACAAATCTACGTGAGTACCAGCACTCACTGTCTAATAGCTAAATGATGAAAACAGTTGTAATGCAGAATAAACATTTAATAATAAAACAAACCAGAAATAAAACAAATGTGTTTGCAGAAATCAGTATCACAAATGGGCATGTCACAAAGTGAGGGGTGGGTGGGGGGGGGGAAGGAAAAGGGGAAAAAAACATGAAACACAAGGAATATACACAAAAAACAGAGAACAGAAAGTATGCTAGGGGGGGGCGACGTTTCAAGGGACTACCTCTTCATCTGGCCCATTCCCCCTGGTCCAAAAGGTCCCAGAGGTACTTCCCTAAGCCTCCCTTCCCCTATAACTGGTCAAACCAGACACCCCTGAAAATAGATAGCAATCATACAATGTAGGCTAAATACAGCTAAACAGCTAATAGCTGGGCAGCAAGAACCCATTAAAGTCAATGCCAGTAGTTCAAGTACCACAAGAAACTGTGGGCAATGGTACAGTAAAGGCTGTGCTCAGCACTCCACACGAGCACAAGGAGCAGAGCCACAGAGGGTTTGATTACTGTCTTCATTTGCTATTCCCATTAACCTTTCATTGACTGTTGTGGACTCCTGTTGCTTCTTTGCAAGCTGCTTTCTTGCAAGCTGTGTTCAGCCTTTACTGTACCATTGCCCACAGTTTCTTGTGGTACTTGAACTACTGGCATTGACTTTAGTGGATTCTTGCTGCCCTGCTATTAGCTTTTTAGCTGTATTTAGCCTACACTGTATGTTTGCTATCTATTTTCAGGGGTGTCTGATTTGACCAGTTATAGGGGAAGGGAGGCTTAGTGAAGTACCTCTGGGACCTTTTGGACCAGGAGGAATGGGCCAGATGAAGAGGTAGTCCCTCGAAACGTCGCCCCCTTAGCATACTTTCCGTTCTCCGTTTTTTGTGTATATTCCTTGTGTTTCATGTTTTTTCCCCTTTTCCTTCCCCCCCCCCCCACCCCTCACTTTGTGACATGCCCATTTGTGATACTGGTTTCTGCAAACACATTTGATTTATTTCTGGTTTGTTTTTTTATTAAATGTTTATTCTGCATTACAACTGTTTTCATCATTTAGCTATTAGACAGTGAGTGCTGGTACTCACGTAGATTTGTTACTACATCTATCATGTTGGGTGTAGAAGGAGCGCCTAAATCTTTTTCTATTGTTTGTAAAGTTTTTATAGTACTATATGCATATCGGAGTTTTAGACAAAGTGTTATAGTACTATAAAAAGCAGTTTTGTCAAATCGGAGCTTTGTGAATAGCTACACATGCAATATCAAACTATAAGGGCATTGAAAGTGCTATAAGCCACATTTAGTGAATAAGTCCCTTAGTGCGCGTCTCTTACAGACAGGTGCAACCCGTTAGGATTCAAACAGCTCAAGTCCCATTCAGATGTAAGGACCCCCGCTGGGCCATTACCGACTGCTATGCACTGTGCAATAGAGGGTCAAGGTATTGCACACGGTTAACCAGCCCATTTTCACAGCTGCGCGACTGACCATAGCACTGCACCTGTAAACCAAGCCTTCCACTACTCCCAACATCCCTTCCACTTCTTCCACCCTCCCTTCCATTACTCAAACCATTAACTCGCTCTAAATTACATGGTCCTCTTCTTACAGTGCAAGTGGATGGACGGTTATCACAATGTGGCGCTCAAAAATAATTAGTGCACTTTAAATGGTGAGTATAATATATATCTGTGCAATATTCAGTGCTCGTGAAAAAGTATTAAATCATTGATACTGATAATACAATCGAAATGGTTGAATGTAGCTGTGACCCAGTGGTGGATTGCTTTCTCAATCCCGTGAAGTATCAGAAGTCCAAAGTCGTAGGGAAGCGCAAACATATGTGGAAACAGAAAACAGATTTCCAATAGTACAGTATGGTCTAATAAAAAATTGGGATGTTATCTCTTTAATTCTTATGAGTTGGGTACTCAGAAGTAAAGGTAGGTCTAAATACACGTAATGGTATATTTAGTTGGTTGATCTTAGACCGCAATCTAGTTGAGGGTAGGACCAGAATATGTATATCCACTTTCACCCTTTAGGAATAAGAAGAGGACCGGACATAGTGCAGACTATAAAACTTTATGATGGTAAGTATAGGATGGTAAATACTCACATGGTTAAAATATGGTACAGGCAATTTGATCTACGCGATCAACACTGGCTGCTGGAACTTAGAGCAGTGTTTATCCTCCTCGATATGGTCTTCCCACCAAACGAACCCCTCGCGGCTTCGTCTACAGGGCTCCGGATGTTTGGCATCATGCGGATCCAAGGGTTTCCAGTGGACAGCGTGAAGAATCACTCTGCGCAGCTGTGGTAGATGGTCCTTCATGACTTGGCTTGGAGCTCTTCCTCAGGTCAACATTTGAAAGGGGTCACGATCACGATATACATGGAGGTGGATGGGATCACCTCCTCATCTGGGAGAAGTAGCATACAAAATTCTGGTTGCAGTTTGAGAAGAACACTATTTGCCACCCCTTAACTCACCCTTTTAATCAATATGCAGTACACTCTCCATCTATCCCCCTTATCACACAGCAAAATCACGCCTTGTTAAACAGCAAAATTCTGCTGAGTGTTTTTGCCGAAGTTGTTTTTTTGCATTATCCACAAACCCTTTTTTGCAGTCAGTGTTGTGTGCAAATGAATTGCAACTGTAAATGGGGTGGAACTAAATTATTAATGCATATAATGTTGAAAAAGACAATAATATTTACTTTTGTTATGTGTGTTTTTGAAAGAAATAAGTAGAAAGTGCTTTCAAACACACATACTTCGAGAATATTGCGCTGCAAATAAAAACCTGGTGAAATCTAGTAACAGTATGCTGTTGTTATATTGTTAAATGTTATTACTCTTTAATAAATTATTGATTTTTAAAATGTCTTTGCTTGATTGAACAAATTGAACATTAAACTAAACCTGTCTTTATAGGTATAATACAAGTAAACCCTTTAATAAATACAGTATGTCATATTTTGCAAAGACTGTAATGTATCATAAATTATGTATCATTGTACTGTATCATTTGTTGATTATTTTATAGGTGGAACTTCACCAGAGACAGCCAGGGCATGCTCGTGGAAGATTTTTTTTTTTAAGTCTTCATTACATTATTTATGCTTGTGTATAAAGTAATACACAGTATATTATAATGAAGCATTACATAATGTACACTATGTATCTGTAGCTTAATGCAATAATAATGTCAATTTATAAAGACTGTGTCTGCCATATTTTAGTTTTCAATCATTACAACTTGAAAGTAGAGGTCATTATGGATGCCTTAAAAACAACTGGTGCTTTTCATAGAAAAAGGAGATTAAAACACCAACCACTCACACACAGGGCCACCAACCCGCCAACAGGGGGGGACACAGGGCACTGACGTCCCGGGCCCCGTGAGTTAGGGGGGCCCGGCCAGCCCTGTTAAAGTAAAAACATTTTTTTTTTTTTAATGGCGGCGTTTTTCCGCGCGCATGTGCAGGGCAACAGGGTATAAGTCCTGCTGCCTGTGGGCCTGCCCGCTGCCTGTGGGCCTGCTCATCCCCCGCTCCCACCCCTCGGCTCCCAATGTGGGATGTAGGGGATGTGCTATGGGATTCCCCTGCTCACGTGCCAACCTAACTTCTCCCACGCGCGCCAACCAGGGGCCCCAGAGCATAGGGGGGCCCCACGCGCCTGGCCCATGAGTGCCCACCATAGGGTTGCCAGGTGTCTGGTGAGCGTTAAGTGCTGAGAGGGCGGAGGCAGTGAGAGGGAGGGCCGGGACGGTGGCTGGACAGAGCATGGATGACTGGTGTGCTGTCCCTGATTGGAGGAGAGGACAGCCAACCAGAGGACAGCAGGGGCGGAGCCCACACCCCAGTCGGCCAGAGACATGTTCTGTGCTGTCTGTGTCCTGCAGGAGATAAGGTAAGGACAATGTGAGGGAGACGTGAGGGTATATTTAATATGTATTGGGGTGGTAGGATTATATTTAATATATATATGGGGGTGGTGGGGGTATATTTTATATGTATGGGTGTGGTGGGGGTATATTTAATATGCATTGGGGTGGTAGGAGTATATTTAATATATATGGGGGTGGTTGGGATATATTTAATATGTATGGGGGTGGTAGGAGTATATTTAATATATATGGGGGTCGTGGGGGTATATTTTATATGTATGGGGGTGGTGAGGGTATATTTAATATGTATGGTGGTGGTGGGGGTATGTTTTATATGTATGAGGGTGGTGGGGGTATATTTTCTATGTATGGGGGTGGTGGGGGTATATTTTCTATGTATGGGGGTGGTTCGGGTATATTTTATATGTATTGGGGTGGTGGGAGTATATTTTATATGTATTGGGGTGGTGGGGGCATATTTTTAGATGTATGGGTGTGGTGGGGGTATATTTATTATATATGGGGGTGGTGGGGATATATTTAATATATATGGGGGTGGTTGGAGTATATTTAATATATATGGGGGTGGTAGCAGTATATTTATATATATGGGGGTTGTGTGGGTATATTTTATATGAATTGGGGAGGTGGGGGTATATTTTATATGAATTGGGGAGGTGGGGGTATATTTTATATGAATTGGGGAGGTGGGGGATATTTTATATGAATTGGGGAGGTGGGGGGATATTTTATATGAATTGGGGAGGTGGGGGGGGATATTTTATATGAATTCGGGAGGTGGGGGGGATATTTTATATGTTTTGGAGAGGTGGGGGGATATTTTATATGTATTGGATAGGCGGGGGGATATGTAATATATATGAGGTGGTGGTGGGGGATATTATATATATATATATATATATATATATATATATATATATATATATATATATATATATATATATATATACACAGTGGCGGCCCCCCTGAGTCTAAAGCGGCTGCCACCGCGGGTAATTTAAAACCCTGTGCAGACGCGGTCTTTTTTTTTTCTTCTTTCGTCGCTTCTATTGTTCAGCGCCATTGGAGAAACGGCCACGCGCGGCCGTGAGATGTGGCTGGCGCACGGCCAATCTCGGCGGAGAAAAAAAAAGGTGAGAAAAAATGCGGTTAAGCTTTAGATTAAGCTTGGCCGCAGCAGTATATATATATATATACAGTATTTATATATATATATATACTGTACGCGGTGGGAGAATATTTAATATATATGAGGGTGGTAGGGGTATATTTTATATGTATTCGGGAGCGTGTTTTTTTTAAAATATGATTTGGGGGCGTCGCAACTTTTACCATTGTGTCCAGTATTTTTGGACAAGCCATCTGGCAACCCTACCCACCAATGCTAAAAATGTAAAATCTCCATTCTAAGTCTAGCTAGGAGGGCTCGCTCTCCCCTCGCCGCGGCGCACGGCACCCCAGCTCGCTCTCCCCTTGCTCGGCACCCCGGCTCCGCTCACTCTCGCCCGCCTGGAAGTGGAAACCTGGTTCCGTTCGCTCGCTTTCCGCCCGAACAGCACCCCGGCTTGCGTCACAACCGCTTGCAGCCCAGCAGTGCAGCACTTCTGGTGCCTGCTGCTGGTGAGCGCGTGGGAGGCTGGGAGCGACTGTCTGCATAGGTTAGAAGTATATACCAGTGAATGTCTTTATTGTGATATTTCTTCAGATAAAAAAGGTGGAATAGGTTGAGTTTTTTCACTGTACTGCAGTTATTGCTTGCGAAGTGATGTTTTTCTTGTGAGGTATTGTAAAAGTTATATAAAAGATTGTTTTATGAATTTCACCGTAACAGTAAGATGTTAGAATACATTGTAACATAGATATTCAGGGGATATTAACTATTCGTTAACAAATTGTTAATTTACATCTTTATTCATGTGAGTGATTGTGTAGGCACTGCTTTGACCTGGGGCCCCTAATGTTGTTAAGATGGCCCTGGCGCCAACCTAACTTAGCCCGCATGCGCACCCCAACCCAACTTCCCCCACGTGCGCCTCCTGCCCCAGGCAACAGCTGCGGGATTAGCCCGCCAGTCTCGCCCACCCACCCACTGTCATTCGCCCACCCACCCACTGTCATTTGCCCACCCACCCTCTGTCATTCGCCCACCCACCCACTCTCATTCACCCACCCACTCTCATTCACCCACCCACCCACTCTCATTCACCCACCGTCATTCAAACCATCATTCACCCACTCACCGTCATTCCCGATACCGTCATTCAACCGTCATTCACCCACCCACCATCATTCAACCCACTGTCATTCACCATATGTGGACGGACGTTCACAGACGTACACAATTAGGAGGCTTTATAATGTGAAATTATAATAGGCTTTATTGTGCCTGTTCCTTTTCATCAGGAAAATTATCCAAACACAGGGGGGGGAACAAAGCTTCCATTCACTTGGGAGTATTTCTAGTGAAACACTATGCAATAATTCACATCTCCCTTAGTCAAGCAGTTCTCGCAGCTCCAAAACATATAACATGAAATAAGCAGATATAAGCAGTCTCTTAAGAAAAAAAGTCTTATCTGTTTTTGGAGGGAAAATCTCACTTCCTGGTTCAGCTTCAGGTGTAGTAGTTTTCCCTGTGTCTTGAATTCAGCTCTGCTGTGCAGAGCTCAAGACCGGTCAGCTCCAGAGATCTGGGTTTCTTTTGGTCAGTCTCTCCTGGGACTCAAGAGCCTCTGCTCTGTCTCTCCAAAGGTCAGCTCTCAGTCAGAGCTAGGGAGGAGATACTTCCTGTCTGAACAGACAGGTTTTGGTAAGCAATCTAATCAGGCAGGTGGTGTTTAGTAATTAACTACCACACTGCTAGATTAAAGGCACATTACTGAACAGGGATAAGTCCCCTGTTACATACCTCCCCTGTTTGTGGGAAGTTCAGGCTTACCACGGCCAAAGCCCATCCTTCCACTCTCATTCTAGATATCTCTGTGACTTGAATGAGAGTGGATGGAGGAAAAGAACCCTCTGTCCCGCTGGGATTGGAGCCCTTTCTCCAGTTTATTTTTGTCTCCTCCCGAAGATGCTTGAGATCAGCACTCCTCAGTCGCTCGAGGAGGACTTTTTCCACGTAAAGTCTTTTTATCGCGTGCGCGGTCTTGAGATTTCTGTTGCGTCGGGCACTCCTCTTTTTATAGACAAAGTGTATGGCAACAGTTGTAGGGCAGTTAGGACTAGCCCTTAGAGTTTTCTGCTCTTGAAGTGGTCTTTCTGCAGCTTCTCCACACCACAGAGTCGCAAGTTCATCTTCTTCAGCTAAGGATTCTTCTGGCTTTGATTCTGCACTCTTACCTCTGTTTGTTGCCTGTTAGGCAGTTGTAGGTTTGGCTAGTGCACTCTTTGGTGGCTCAAACTTCGTAATTTTGTTTTGAAGTTGCGTGGAGTCCCCAACTGTCACTGTACCCTTGTCCTTACAGGCATTATTTACTGTGAGATACTGGTGCTTGGGCAGAGCCAATACCTTTTTCCTTATTGGAGGAATCTGTATCAGAGTCTCCTTCATATTCTGGAGCTCTGTAATTTTTGTCGTCATGGTTGCCGCTGTGTTTTTTTTCTCCTTGGTGTACTGACTCAAGGGAATGGAACAGTCTCCCTGTCTCTCCAGCTCTTGCTCCAGTTTCTGAGCCTTCTCACGCTCCCTCTCATACAGAGTCACCTGGTATCGAAGCTCCGCTTCCAACGATGCTCTGAAGACATGCAGTGTGGCCTTAAGCTCCTCATACTGCTCTGTGGAGACGTACTGGGTATTCAGACTTTCCTGCAGCACTTGTACCTCTTTAGCAGCCTGCAGTTTTTCTTCCTGTAGCGTTTGTTGCTTCTCCTCAGCATACTGGAGGTGTGTATGCAGACCTTGCAGTTGGTTCTGCAGTCGGTGCTCTGCGTCAAACTTTTCCTTGACTTCTTCTGTCAACTGAAAATTTTCCTCTTTCAGTTCCAAGTTCTCTCTTTATAATCTTGAACTTTCTCCTTTTTCAGTCTCTGTATTCTTCAGGGCTTCTTTGCAGTCCTCCTTCCATATACGCACATCTGCTTTGAGAATGACAATCTCCTGGCGTGAGACTTCCTTCTCTAGGTTGAGGATCTGAAGCTCCTTCTGAGAGACTTTGAGAACTGTACCAAGATTACCAATAGTTTCTTTAGCAATATCCAGCTCCTCAGTGAGACTGTGCAGTTCCTTTCTGGAAACTTCCAGGTCTGTGCGGCAGCTGTTGGTCTCATGATGTGAGGCATCAAGCTCTATACGAAGAGTGTGAACCTCTTGCTTGAAGACTGTCATCTGCTTCAGTGCCTCCTCATACTTCCGCTTTAGCGTAGCCACCATTTTAACAGATTGGCTCTGCTTTTCATCCATGGCGGAGATAGTAGCATTTGCAGTATCTAGCTCAGTCTTGAGATCCTCCAATTCGGTCTTGGCCGCAGAATAAATTGCGAGCACAGTCTTCTGTAGCTCAGCATTATTTTTTCTCTCTCTTCCTAATTCTTCACAGAGCAGATCACAGTCATGCCTGGCAATTTTCAGGGCGTCTTCAGGGCTGGTCAAGGGATCGTCACTCACTGTTCCGGCTCTGCTTCCCTGGGATGACTAGTTGAGGGTTCCTCACTGTCTGCACCGGACAGACACTTCTTTGGGGTACACGACTTCTGCCTTGGGCCCTATGGATATTCGGTTAACCGTGGGACGAATTCTCCATTTTCTCTAGGCTGCAGGGCAACTCGGTCCCCCTTTTCCTCCACAGGATCTGCGGACGTGTCTGTTACTTCCACGGTAGGTGAAGAACCGCTTTTCTTTTTCTTTTTTTTGATTTGGATGACACCGTCCCTTCAGGGATATTGGGGTCTCCATCTTCTTTTGAAATTTTAGCAGCTTCATTATATACGCCAGACTTTTCTTGCAGCTGCTTTAGCTGACAGAAATATTCGGTGATCCACTGCTCCCGCTCTGTCTCCTGCTGATCATATTCGTCATCAAAGGGAGCGGTCTTTTCTGTTCGTGCCGAGTTCAGGCACCCCCACCATTCTTGGGGTGTTTTGTGGGTGTGACTCGGTTCGGGTTCCCCGTAAGAGATGTCTTCCTCTTTATTGGACTGGAAGGGCCACTCTTCCGTGGGGTAGGGTTCATTACAGGAACACTGCATCTTGTCCTCCATTTTTAGGCTATCAGGTGTAATTTTCTTCCTGACCTCAGGAGTTGCTGTTGCAGCTGTTGCCACTGTATTTGCTAGAACCCTCAATTGTGGTAGTCCTACAGATGGGCATATTTTGCTTGTAGAGGTCGTAGCTCTCACAGGCATCTCTGTAGACTTTTCTTTCTTGGATAATTTTTTTCAATATCAGCAGTGCTGTGCATGCATTTTCTTTTATCAGGTATACAAGTTGTGCAGTTGCTAGGTAAAAAGGTCTATTTGCTTTACACCATTTCCTTGCAAGGTGCAATCTCCCCGCTTCAGCAACAGAATTTGGTTTTCTGCCTGAGTTCAGTAATTTTCAGTCTCATCTTTGGGTATGATGGCATCCCACTTCTGACACCATATGTGGACAGACGTTCACAGAGGTACACAATTAGTAGGCTTTATAATGTGAAATTATAATAGGCTTTATTGTGCCTGTTCCTTTTCATCAGGAACATTATCCAAACACAGGGGGGGGAACAAAGCTTCCATTCACTTGGGAGTATTTCTAGTGAAACACTATGCAATAATTCACATCTCCCTTAGTCAAGCAGTTCTCGCAGCCCCAAAACATATAACATGAAATAAGCAGATATTAGCAGTCTCTTAAGAATAAAAGTCTTATCTGTTTCTTGGAGGGACAATCTTACTTCCTGGTTCAGCTTCAGGTGTAGTAGTTTTCCCTGTGTCTTGAATTCAGCTCTGCTGTGCAGAGCTCAAGACCAGTCAGCTCCAGAGATCTGGGTTTCTTTTGGTCAGTCTCTCAGTCAGAGCTAGGGAGGAGATACTTCCTGTCTGAACAGACAGGTTTTTTGTAAGCAATCTAATCAGGCAGGTGGTGTTTAGTAATTAACTACCACACTGCTAGATTAAAGGCACATTACTGGACAGGGATAAGTCCCCTGTTACACACCCACCCTCCGTTATTCACCCACCCACCGTTATTCCCCCACCCACCCACCTTTATTCACCCACTCACCCAGGCAGGCAGTCACATATCTTTTGTTGAAAATATAAAATTAAATAGGTTGCATTGTAATGTTTTTTTCTGTATAAGAAAACAGTTAAGTAAAAGTTGCGCGCTAAATGATATTTTTTCGTGGTAGATGCGCTATCGGTTCAGGGGGGGTGCACTATGGGTTCAGGGGGGGTGCGCTATGGTTTTGGGGGGAGGGCTATGGGTACAGGGGGGGCCCTGCTCCTTTCATTTGTCCCGGGCCCCATGATTTCTGTTGGCAGCCCTGCCCACACACCCATGCAAGATATTACACACACCCCAATCACCCACAAGGAGTTCATGGAAAAGTAGCCAATTACACAATAGCTACAAAAACACCTGTCAATCTACCATCCAGGGCTGGCAAAGAATTCGAACATTAGCTCAGTGAGATTAGTGCACCTAGCTGGAACTATTGTTTTCAAATATGCACTGTACTCCAGACCTACAGAATATGGAAAGAAAAAATATTTGAATGCACCACTTCGATATAACTGAACTGGACAATGGCACTGACACTAATTTCGTGGAGGACATTTACCTGCTAGAGGTTGCAAACATTGAAGCCAGTGCATGACTCAAACACGCATTATGTTGGGGTCAGCAGGACAAGGATGGTGCATTAATAGCACTTGTGGTGCTGTGGGCGCTAAAGGCGCTAAAGGCACTAAAGGCACAGCGGTCGGTGCAGGTGCTTCAGCCATGGTGCTGTGTTGTTGTACAGTTGTGTGCCATTTTGGATGTGCTATTCTTAGACAGTTCTACATAATGCAGGGGGAGAGGGGGGAGCTGGTTTCAATGGGATTGAAAATACATATGTAGCCAGGTCCTCCGGTACCACCCCTTCTTACCCTGGTGCTAGTGGGAGCTGCCGTGGCGGCTGCGGCGCCGAGGACTTCCGAAGGTATTGGCTCAGGGTGCCGCCATGTTATGCGTGATTCGCGCATGCGCAGTAGCGCGATAGTTGCGGAGGCCCCTACAGATAGAGTTGCGCATGTACAGTGATACAGGAGAGGCGGCCATTTTAGATAGGAGCATCCCTAGCGGCGGCCATTACCAGGGAAGGCTCTGTGTGGGACTACAAGTCCCATGAGCCTCAGGGAGTTGGGTTACCATGTGGTCACAACAGCCAATGGGGTTGTCAGAACTCTTTGCTCTCTGATTCTGAGACATTCCGCGCATTGGAGAAAACAGGCAGTTGGTGACAGTTGGTGCTGGGACTGCAAGGATAGAGGAGGTGCATAGTGCAGGGGGTCAGTGACCCACTGCATAGGGCAGAATATTCCCCTAGGCCCCAGCGCAGGCCCTGAGTCACCACCAGCTTGTGGTACTGCAGGGAACAGACCTAGATAGGGACTTTACCATTTACTGATAGTAGCAGTCAGGGACACAGCATCTTCCTGAGCTACAAGGTGATCTGTAGTTTGGGATCAGACTGCATTGCGGAGTCAAGACTCGTGAGATACCTCCCTGACAGTGAGGAACTACTCGTGAGAGACGACGCTGGAACTGCAGGTCCTTTTTGAAGTATCAGTGACCGGGTACTGGAGTGCCCGGCAGGTATTATTATAACGTGCACCAACAAAGGGCACCTACAAGCACTGATCCCACCTTGGGGGGTGGGTTTCTTGGGGACACTAAAGGTTAAGTGACCAAGGGACTGGTCCAGTACATTGGACACGGTGTGGGGTGCACACAGTGGTGGGGAAGGGACACTTGCACAGTGGGTTCACTCTGAACTACTGGTATACAGCTATATCATTCTTATGTGTATATGTCATTCAAGGTTATAACTGCCATATAAGTGTGTATGTTCGCTAATGTTATTTCATACATATGTGTTATTAGGCCCAATATATATATATATATATATATATATATATATATATATATATATTAAACGGTTACATATACTTGTGGTTTGTTATTATTGTTCTTGTCCAGGGGAATCTCACATCTAGGGGATCCTGGGCAAGTGGAGGCGCTGCCATTTACTATTGTTGCCCCAGGCTCCCAGTTAGCGGAGGCTCAGATCTCGGTGAGCCAGCAGGTATATACAGCATCAGTAGCCTATCTAGTCAGCAGGAAAGAGGGTTAAACATGTTACATTATATATTGTGTAGAAAAACATGTTAAGACCTTCTGCCGTTCATCAAATACAGGACAAAGATATTCAGTGCACCATCCGTCGGACACATACTGAATTGCCATTACGAAAGTAAACCCTACAAATAATTCTGTTGGCAGCTCACGGCAGGACCACAACTAACAAAGTGTTATCCGACTCTCACGGGCCTTCTCCGCGCGGCCTGAAATCAGCTGATAGCGCTAATAGTGCTAGACAATGAAAGCGCTTAGCGATAAACAATAGAAATGCCTGCAGGCACCCAAAACGGCCGAAAACGGCCCCCATCAGCCCGCATCAGCCCGCGATTTGCCAGCAATTTTTAAAATCGCAGGGAAAAGGCTGCAGGAGAATAAAGGCGGCCGCCACTGTAGCGCCAAAAGTGTACTCAGCGCTTCACAAAGAATACAGTACAGGGAATTATAATAATACAATAACTGCAGCAAAAAATCAGACAATGGGAAAGGAAATCCCTGCCCCGAAGAGCTAACAATCTAAGAGGTTTGAGGGGAAACTTACAGAGACAGCAGGTGATGGAATGTGCTGTAGATGGGTGTGCTTGTTTTGTGGGTTTAAGGTTAGTCAGTGTTAAATGAAAAGGTTAACACCATTTACAGGGGAAGAGATGGCAGAGAGCCGTGGGTGAGATCAAGTGTGTATGTCTGGCTTCAGGCTTAGGAGAGATCCCCAGCAGCAAGAAGGAGTAGAGGGTGTGAATAGAGGATTTGTGGGGGTGATTTTTATAGAGGGTTGTTGGGAGAGAGGTGTATAAATAATGGTGCAGTGGGGGGTGGGGAAGTTGGAGAGAACAGGGACATTCACCAAGGAGTGAGGAAACAGTAAATGGAAAAAGCAATAAGGAGGGCATAGTGAGATACAGGAGGAGAGACTTCCCCGTTATTGGAGGATAGGAAGAGTACAAATAATCACAGCTTTTAGAAAGTAAAGTTCTCACAGTTGTAAAGTTGTTGTACAGAGTCCAGATCTTCCTCCAATCTTCACCTACAATTTCAACTCCAAGATTAACTCCACACACTTAAAAACTCCAAGATTAACTCCACACACTTAAAAACTCCAAGATTAACTCCACACACTTAAATGTTACACTTTGATGTTACAGAGCCATATGGCTCACAGCCAAGATATCCTGCCTTAAGTATTCTGAAACATAGTCACATTGACTAACAATTAAGGGAGGGGTCTGCCTAATCAACTCAGACACACCAAATTGTTAATTAAATTTTAGGATCTTGAAAATTGATTGAAGAAGACATACCAATTAATACATTTTAAAATCTGTAGCTATTGATAGTAGTAGAATCCAGCTCACACATACCAATTAATACATTTTCAAATCTGTAGCTATCGATAGTAGTAGAATCCAGCTCACACATACCAATTAATACATTTTAAAATCTAAAGCAATTGATAAGTAGTAGAATCCAGCTCACACATCCCAATTAATACATTTTAAAATCTGTAGCTATTGATAGTAGTAGAATCCAGCTCACACATACCTGTTTGAAGAAATAAGTCAGAATGTTAGTCCAGATATTCAGAATGCATCCATGACTAAAGATATAGAAAGAAAACATCCAGAGATTATAACTCCAAGATGAACTCCACACACTTAAATGTTATCATTTCAATTAGATGTATTACTCCATACTGGGAAGGGTCTATCCACTCTAGTAATTAGAAAGTGACTGGTATTATTTTATTTGTTCATTCATGTGCATACAAACTTCTGACAAATATATATATATCCTAAGCCTATAGGGAACCATGTTAAAAATGGTTATTGAGGCAAGAAGTGACACTGTGTGCTCATTTGCATGTCATTTCCCAGAATCCCTTGCTGCAGTGGAAGTGCTGTATGCTGGGTGATAATGGGGAAAGGCGGGGTTGCAGACCTGCCTAAGACATGCAGATGAGCATACAGCTATATTTGCATATTTGCTTTCCTGTGGAGGGTTTTTGTCACTTTTTTTACTCACCATAACTTAACTCAGTAGTATGGTTTGGCCTATCCCATAAGCCTCTCTTGCATTCCCAGTAAAATCAACCCCACACTGATGAGACCCATCAAGGTCGAAACAGCTGTCTGTGGGTGGTTTTCTGGGTATGCACCTTAACCCTGGCTGTGCTCAAAGCTGTGACCATGCAGCAAGCTTAAGCCTATAGGGAACCATGTTAAAAATGGTTATTGAGGCAAGAAGTGACACTGTGTGCTCATTTGCATGTCATTTCCCAGAATCCCTTGCTGCAGTGGAAGTGCTGTATGCTGGGTGATAATGGGGAAAGGCGGGGTTGCAGACCTGCCTAAGACATGCAGATGAGCATACAGCTATATTTGCATATTTGCTTTCCTGTGGAGGGTTTTTGTCACTTTTTTTACTCACCATAACTTAACTCAGTAGTATGGTTTGGCCTATCCCATAAGCCTCTCTTGCATTCCCAGTAAAATCAACCCCACACTGATGAGACCCATCAAGGTCGAAACAGCTGTCTGTGGGTGGTTTTCTGGGTATGCACCTTAACCCTGGCTGTGCTCAAAGCTGTGACCATGCAGCAAGCTTAAGCCTATAGGGAACCATGTTAAAAATGGTTATTGAGGCAAGAAGTGACACTGTGTGCTCATTTGCATGTCATTTCCCAGAATCCCTTGCTGCAGTGGAAGTGCTGTATGCTGGGTGATAATGGGGAAAGGTGGGGTTGCAGACCTGCCTAAGACATGCAGATGAGCATACAGCTATATTTGCATATATATATATATATATATATATATATATATATATATATATATATATATATATATATATATTATATATATATATATATATATATATATATATATATATATATATATATATATATATATACATACAGTGGTTGACAAATCACCAAAAAATCTACTCGCCACACAAAAAAATCTACTCCCCACCTAGTACCAAACGTGTGCTGCTTGGGCCAATATTTACTCGCCCGGGGGTTAAATCCACTCGCCCGGGGCGAGCAAATGTATAGGTTTGTCAAACACTGTATATATGTGTGTGTGTGTGTGTGTGTGTGTGTGTGTGTGTGTGTGTGTGTGTGTGTGTGTGTGTGTGTGTGTGTGTGTGTGTGTGTGTGTGTGTGTGTGTGTGTGTGTGTGTGTGTGTGTGTGTGTGTGTGTGTGTGTGTGTGTGTGTGTGTGTATATATATATATATATGTGTGTGTATATATATGTATATATATATATATATATATATATATATATATATATATATATATATATATATATATATATATTATATATATAAACACACACACAAAATTATATAATGATTAGAAGAAAGTCCACCAAAGGAAAACACAACCAACAGAGGGTCACTAACATGGAAAAGATAAAGAATAATAGAAGAAATCTCACCAGAAGAGGTAAACACAAGAAACAAAGGTAATTGCCAATTCAGAGAGGGTTGAAAGAAGGTGTAATAGACAGTAATATATCTCTCTATGTATTCTCTATATCAGCTGAAGACATTTAGAGGATTATGTGGCTGTAGTGTAGTTACAGGTAGATTGAGATTACATTTTCCAACGTAAATTAACAACAAATCCAGTTAGTGCTCTCAAACAATGAATTGATGACAATTTTGACCAGGTAAATATATACTGTACATAGTAAAAAAAAATGATATCCAAAAAATAGAGTTGCACACCAGAATTACTCAAATATCATAGTCTTGGAAAATTAAGCAATAAACCGACCTGTGATACTTGACTGTAACTCTAGTGTGCAACTCTATGTTTTTATATCTGATATACAGTATGTGCGGTTTGATCGGCGGTGGTAGAGGTTTTTTTTTAAAGTGTATTGACACACAAAGGAAAACATCCCAAAAAAGTACTGATGGCCATCTTGGAACTTCGCGAATGCGGAAGAAGAATGAGGAGAGATACAGTGTGCACGCTGCTGCAGGGCTGAATTCATGGAGGGATGGGTCAGGAGTGGGTGGGAGTGTGCCACTCAATGCTTGCTTTAATTAGGAGAGTATATTTTTACCCCCCCCACCCTTAGTTTTATATTTTTACAAGATTTGTATATAATTTTAAGCTATAGTCATGCTTTCCTGATCATTTTATTAAGGAGTGGTCCCATAGGAGTGATGCCTGGGAATATAAGTGGATCTTTATACTGTACCTAAGCTCATAAATTAACATATGTGACTGCTATACACCTTAATTTTTGGAGCATCTTATTTTCAATATTTTTTCTGTTATAATTTTCACTGAATATTATCCTTTTTATATTGCATTTACTCGTTCAGCCCTATTTACTTTTTAGGCGTATTTTACACTGGTAATAGTATCGTAGATGTATTTTGGGTCATGAACTTCCAACATTAGATTTTATTCTCACTAATACATATATTAACTGTAGCAATATTGTCATTACCATTTGTGGGAGTGTGCTTTTATTTTTTCCTATATTAATTTCAGAAAAAATCTGGCCATGCTATTGTTACAACCGCCTGCAAGCCATGAACTGGGTGAAAATGGACCGACTTTTTGCTCACTTGGGTGCTACAGAGTATCATTCCATTAACTCATTTTAGGGAATTTACTCCTCCAACTGGGTTCAGGTTAATCAGTCACTTTGCGGGACATGATTGGACCACTCCAGTTCTTTCCTGTTAAAAAAACAAAAATACACTTGTAATACAAATATGTGCTATAACTACTTTTATTTTACTTATTTTTGTATACTTCCCAGTTAGAAAAAAACCCATAGATTAGGCGCCAAAAGGTATGTATCTTTATGTAAACATTATGTTGTGCATTCAAACATTATACTTTACTTTTGTAAAGTGCTTGTCCAAAATATCAAGCGACATTACCCAACACCAAGTAGCCAAATGCAAACTGTATTGATCAATGATAATTAATGTAAACTGTATTTATGAATGATAATTAAGGTAATATATTCAATTGGCATGCACCACACATATCTACAAATGTAATGGAACGCAAATGTGCTCCATGCAGTTCACATAGAACGAGCCTGCGCAGCCACAAAATGCCTTTGGTATTCCGTAAGCGCCGATAATTTGGCCAAATCGGCATTTTTTCTTCCCGATAAAAAATTATCGGCAGGCGGCTGCCAATAAGCCACTTTTCGGCACCTTTCGCCACTTTTTTAAATCGGCTGTATTCTAGTAGCCCTGATTATGTTTTCTGTGCTTATCTGTAGTGTTCGGCACTCTCGAAAAGACATTTTATCGGCAATTTGTCCCGCCAACTCAAAGTTGGCGGCTTGGTGGGGAGAAGGATCGGCAAGGTTGGCGGGACGGCACTTAGAAAAAATAACTCATCTCAACATCTATGGAGGCAATGGAGTGGACACATAACTTTTTAGGATATTTAACGTGGTATTGCTCCAATTACAACTGTACTTGTCATTACAGTGTCTATGTTATTCACTTCATTGTGTCCCCACTTACGTTCATTATTGGCAGAACATCTTACTTGTCAATGTTATAATGTTTTGCGTCTCACATGACTGTTTGTGTTATGCTGTGTCAAGGGATAGTGCTATAGTAAATTCTTAAAGGAACAGTACACATCAACAGAAACATGTTACTGAAGTGTCAATGTTTAGAATTCATGTTGTCAAGCATTTGACACATAGCACAGATCATGCGTTTATTCATGTTGTTCAACATTATATAATGTTTGTAATGTTTTACGCATGATCCAACTAAGATATAGCTGTTATGCGTAATGTTGACATGTTTTTTTTGACATTCCTCTTTTTATGACGTCAGCAATAGCACAATATATAACATTGCATGATTACATTTGACACATTGCAGTGTCATCATTTCATGTTAAGTGCTACACAGATGTATAATAGGACATAACATTACGAATATTTTTATATAATCAATTGCTAATGTCCACATGCTTTTGAATGATGCATATGCACATTCTACTTAGTTTACGTGAACATGTGACAATAGCATGCAAACTGCAACATGTTGAAACGTTGTTTGTAAACGTCTATTTCAAGTTATAATACAAATTACATTACTGAGTGTTGCGTAAAAAAGTGGTATGTGCATTTAACATTACATAAGGACTTAGGGAAAAGTAGTATTATAAAGCTTAACGTCACATCATAGTCTAATTTGAACATTGCCTGCTGAACACACACAATGAATCCGTATTATTTGTAATGTATACACTTTGCGAATTCACAAGTATTATTATTATAAGTGCTATATGTTTATTTGACAGAAAACAAAAAAAGGACTTGCGCTCATACACTGGCGACACACTTTATTCGAGCTCGGCTAGTCCCACGAATTCGGGTATACCCGGGTGTATTGAGGTTTGTGACTGTTTTCTGCCCGAGTGCATTGGGTTATTTTCCAGGCAGGGATTGAAGCATTTTATTCCCGCTGGCTGCAATACTGCACAGTATATATATATATACTGCATTACAATTCATGAATTTATGCCATCTGGTAGACACGCGAAGCATTGCAGCCTATTAAATCCTAATCATTATCATTTAACAAATCAGCCGCCCGTCAGCCAGGCATGAACCCAGGCTGGGAAGGCAAACGCAACGGGGCTTGTCAGAGGTGAGGAGCGGCGCATTCCAGGTATCTGCCAGGTACATACTGGGTATTTGCTCTAATAAAGTGTGTCGGTGCAGTAGGTGATTGTGATAGGAAAAGTGATTTACACATAAAAGGTATGTATAAAATAAACAATACAACCTTAACGGGTGAGGTTTTGTGCAGCTGGTCTGTGGGAATGGCTCAAACACCAAGGCTACAAGGAAACAAAAAAGAACAGCGCAAAAAAAACCATTGTGTAGTGTATTAAAAAATTATTTATAGTATAAAGGTGAGTATTGCACGTACATCAACAATAAGGGTTAATAGCATGACATGTTAGGGACATGTTACCACTCTGTAGGCACAACAGGATTCAGACACCGGTTGCAGGACGTTCACCCTCAGAATGCTGGTGTATGATTCCAAAGTAAGCAGCTCAGCGTTGGGGAACCTTCCCACACCGTCACGGAGCTCTCAGCAGGGTTGATCGCCACGCTGCTTCCGGGTTACTCCACGCCGGCGTCTGACGTCATCAGACGGCGTCTCTATGCCGGTCGCGTCTTTGGTGCGTCACTGTCTCACACTCAGCAATCCAGCGGCACACAGAGTCCCAAACACGTCCCGTAGCAGAACAAATGTTCGATTTAAAACCGCAATGGGGATATAAAAATATATGAATGAAGGAACGCGCCCTCTCCTACGCGTTTCGTACTTCCGTACTTCGTCAGGGAATGAAGGAGGAGGTTCTGAGGGCGGTTCTTATACACACAGCATTACTGCTATTGGCCGGGCTGATTGACTTCAACTCCCCCCACCTGGAGAGGCATTTAGTCGTCCCGTGGGGGCGCTCGATCAACAATTAAACATACATAAGATAAACACTAAAATTAATAAACTTTAATATCATACATTGATGCAGACAGGCTCTAAAAATAAAGAGACAAAAGTTAAGCACACCGAAAAATCACACTTTAAAACGATGTATAATGCTATCTCACAGTTTAGAATAAACCATAGATTTACATATGACTTCTAGCAAGTATATATAGCTTCATATGAAAATCTATATGATAATGAAATGGTGAAGGAATAGATCTTGGGGGATGGACATTAGTTATAGAAATTCAGAGAGAAAGAGTACCTAAATTAAACTTTTTATATTATAAAACTCGCAATTGAGTAAAAATAGTATATAGAACTGAAAACACTGGTATTAGGGATTAATTAAAAAAGAGACCATACGTCAATCTCCTCATTGAGACCTGATGGAGACAAAGTCTGGAGTTTATATATCCACAAACTTTCTTGTTTGGACAGTTTTTTATCTCTGTCTCCACCACGTCTTCCTGATTGTACAGTCTGGATACCTATATATGTTAAGAGTGAGGGGTCACAGTCATGTTTGATCTTAAAATGCCTAGACACGCTATGTTGTTCAAATCCTAGTCTAAGTCTATTAGACTAGGATTTGAACAACATAGCGTGTCTAGGCATTTTAAGATCAAATAAGTGTTTTCAGTTCTATATACTATTTTTACTCAATTGCGAGTTTTATAATATAAAAAGTTTAATTTAGGTACTCTTTCTCTCTGAATTTCTATAACTAATGTCCATCCCCCAAGATCTATTCCTTCACCATTTCATTATCATATAGATTTTCATATGAAGCTATATATACTTGCTAGAAGTCATATGTAAATCTATGGTTTATTCTAAACTGTGAGATAGCATTATACATCGTTTTAAAGTGTGATTTTTCGGTGTGCTTAACTTTTGTCTCTTTATTTTTAGAGCCTGTCTGCATCAATGTATGATATTAAAGTTTATTAATTTTAGTGTTTATCTTATGTATGTTTAATTGTTGATCGAGCGCCCCCACGGGACGACTAAATGCCTCTCCAGGTGGGGGGAGTTGAAGTCAATCAGCCCGGCCAATAGCAGTAATGCTGTGTGTATAAGAACCGCCCTCGGAACCTCCTCCTTCATACCCTGACGAAGTACGGAAGTACGAAACGCGTAGGAGGGGGCGCGTTCCTTCATTCATATATTTTTATATCCCCATTGCGGTTTTAAATCGAACATTTGTTCTGCTACGGGACGTGTTTGGGACTCTGTGTGCCGCTGGATTGCTGAGTGTGAGACAGTGACGCACCAAAGACGCGACCGGCATAGAGACGCCGTCTGATGACGTCAGACGCCGGCGTGGAGTAACCCGGAAGCAGCGTGGCGATCAACCCTGCTGAGAGCTCCGTGATGGTGTGGGAAGGTTCCCCAACGCTGAGCTGCTTACTTTGGAATCATACACCAGCATTCTGAGGGTGAACGTCCTGCAACCGGTGTCTGAATCCTGTTGTGCCTACAGAGTGGTAACATGTCCCTAACATGTCATGCTATTAACCCTTATTGTTGATGTACGTGCAATACTCACCTTTATACTACAGTATAAATAATTTTTTAATACACTACACAATGGTTTTTTTTGCGCTGTTCTTTTTTGTTTCCTTGTAGCCTTGGTGTTTGAGCCATTCCCACAGACCAGCTGCACAAAACCTCACCCGTTAAGGTTGTATTGTTTATTTTATACATACCTTTTATGTGTAAATCACTTTTCCTATCACAATCACCTATGAGCGCAAGTCCTTTTTTTGTTTTCACTCAAGTTCTTTGCTCACCTTGCTGCACAGTGTGATTTGTTTTATGTGTATATATCGCATCACTGTATAATTCACACAGTGTCTAACTTTATATTTAAATATTTTATATCACTGTATTTATATATACTGTATTAGTGATTTAGTTATTGCCAGACATCATTATGGCTTGGTCATTATCAAGCTGTAGAGAGAAAAGGGCTGCATTATTTGATTCCATGTTTAAGGATGAGACACATGTCTTTGAGGATGAATATATTATTGACATTCCTGCTGAAACCCATTTTAAGCAATTAGAAAATTTGCTCATAACCGAGACCAAACAATGGTTAGAACGCAACACCATGCAGAGATATTTGGACTGCGGGAGAGTACCCCGTGGGTTGCGTTTCCAAAAGAACCCCACTTTTGGAAGAGATAACATTCAATTTATGAAAGAATGGGATAGGATTCAGGAGGAATGTTCAAGAGAACTAATGAGATTGATCATCTTTGAACGCAGCAGAACAATTGTAGCTTTAGAAAAATATATCTGCAAAAAAATTGCAATTTTGGAACCGCTAGTTATAAATACTGACTGTTCCAAATTGGAATGCGACCTCAAAATGACTTTAGAGTCAACGACGGAGGAGATTATGCTTAACAAGCAAAAAAATTTTTATCGTGATAAACATGACTATGACAATGGTCGACAGAAGGACTGGAATAGATCCGAAAGGGAAAAGGGTATTGTTCCCACTGGTCAAAATCCCCCCAATAAATATCATGGTAATTACCACCAAAAGAAAAAAAGGGAGAATAGTCTCCATTTTGAGGGTGAAAAGGCCCATCGGGAACAAACGAAAGATGACTATAGACCATCTAAGAATTATAGAAAAAAGTCACAAGATAGGAGACACAATAGTTATAATAAGAGGAGGGATAGCTCCAAATCAGAGTATACATATAAAGAACATCACAAGAAAGATACTCACCAGAAAGATAGGCAAAATGAACACCAGAGGGCAAATACACCCCCTAAGAAAGATTGTGAGCAAGCATCCCCTAGGAAATCCCTTTTCTGGAGGAACTCAAACAGAGATATTTGGGTTCGAAAGAAAGGGGGAATACAGTAAAAGAGAAAGAGAAGAAAAATATGGAAACTCCCAGGTCGCAAAAAAGACACCACTCACCAGAAGAGGGACAAGAGCAGGGTGTAAGACCAAAACAAAGAAGAGAGTCGAATTAAAGAATAACGAATCTTTTAAGGGTATTTTTAACTTATCCAATGTTGATCTCACTTTATGTCAGAAACTGGTTCTTAGTAAAGGACTTAAATTTTCACAGTCAAGTGGTCCAAATGGTTTCCAATTATTCTCAGATCTGCACAAGTTCACTATGAACTTGACACTGAAGAGGCATTTCCTTAAAAAAGAGATAGGAAACGATCTGAGTAATATAAATACTGTTATAGATCCCATTGATACAGACCCACTTTTGACACTTTGTCAACATAGTGATTTCAAACCACCTTCAAGGTTTTATCCAGCCCAAAGTAAAGGGAGTTTTATCGATTCGTTTTTTAATATAGTTAATAATGAATTTATATCACTGGTAAATAACTTTAAACCATCCGGCATACTGTACCTCACAAATTCAGTTATCAAGAACATCTGGCACTGAAAGAACTTCAGGATAGAAAAGACCTAATTATAAGACAGGCTGATAAAGGTGGAGGAGTAGTAATCCGAAACCGTGTAAGCTATGAAAAGGAGGCCATGCGCATTCTGAATGACCCTGGCAACTATAGCAAATTAAGTCAGGATCCGACAAACAAGTTTGTCTCTGAGCTAAAGAGCCTTCTTGATGAGGCTGTTGCATCCACAGTATTGTCTAAATCTGATTACCAATTTTTGAATGTCTTATTTCCCACCATTCCAGTGTACTACCACCTTCCCAAGATACACAAGGCCTCTATCGATCCACCGGGTAGACCCATAATCTCCGGAATCGGATCCGTAACGTCAAACTTGTCACAGTATGTGGATTTTTTCCTACAAAAATATGTGAAAATACTGCCATCTTACATTAAAGATACCACTGCCGTTTTAAACCTAGTCAAAACAATCCAATGGCAGGAAGGTTACAGATGGGCAACGTTTGACGTCCAATCCCTCTATACATGTATTCCCCATGATAAAGGGATTGAGGCAATAAAGGAGACGTTATCCAAAGATATGGATCTTCACCCTCTAAATTGTGATTTTATTATCGATGCCATCACTTTTATTTTGTCACACAACTATTTTCTATTTTTAAATCAGTTTTATCTACAGTTGTGTGGCACAGCCATGGGGATGCGATTCGCTCCCAGTTATGCGAACATATACATGGGGATATGGGAAGCTAACTTTATTTGGCACAATAACCCATTTGCCAATCGGGTTATTGTTTGGCAAAGATATATCGATGACGTCTTGTGTGTCTGGGAGGGTGGTGAGGACACCTTGGAGCTCTTTAAGGTCTATCTGAACCAAAACGACTACAACTTGAAATTTACATCTGAGTCACATGCTAGTCAGATAGACTTTCTAGACCTTAGTTTAATGTCAAGGGTTGGTGAAAACATCAATACAAAAACTTTTTAAAAAAAAGTGGATTGCAACAGCTTCCTTCTGTCATCCAGTAATCACAAAAGATCCTGGGTTGACAACATACCCAAAAGTCAGTTCATGCGTATTAAACGCAACTGCAGTCTCCAGGCTGACTTCGAAACCCAATCAGTCACCCTTTTTGAAAAATTCTTGGAACGTGGGTATGATAAGGCTCTCTTGCTCAGCTCACTCGAAAAAGTTGTTAGAATGGATAGGGACACACTGCTGATTCAGAATAAAAGAATTATAAATGATGAAGTAGATGCAACAATTAAAATTCCTTTCATTACAGAGTTTAGCTCAGTCAGCACTAGTGTACAAAAAATAATAAACAGGAACTGGAATATTCTCTGTAATGATCCTGTATTGGGCCCCTCCCTCCAAAAAAATCCAAGCTTTATTTATCGTCGGGCGAAGACGCTCAAACACTTCCTAGCGCCCAGCGATATTGGTACTTCATTGAATACATCACTAGCGGTACCATGGATGCCGAATAAACCAAACGGCAATTACTGCTGCGGGAAGTGCAAAGCCTGTCCAATGTTAAATTCCAACCGTAAATCATTCGTATCCAATGCAACAAAGGAAAAGTTTACAGTGAAAGATTGTATTTCTTGCAAAACCACATATGTGGTTTATTTATTACAGTGTCCCTGTGGATATCAATATGTAGGGCGAACCAAAAGATTTCTAAGAGTGAGGATTCTAGAACACGCTAGAAATATTAGACTAGGATTTGAACAACATAGCGTGTCTAGGCATTTTAAGATCAAACATGACTGTGACCCCTCACTCTTAACATATATAGGTATCCAGACTGTACAATCAGGAAGACGTGGTGGAGACAGAGATAAAAAACTGTCCAAACAAGAAAGTTTGTGGATATATAAACTCCAGACTTTGTCTCCATCAGGTCTCAATGAGGAGATTGACGTATGGTCTCTTTTTTAATTAATCCCTAATACCAGTGTTTTCAGTTCTATATACTATTTTTACTCAATTGCGAGTTTTATAATATAAAAAGTTTAATTTAGGTACTCTTTCTCTCTGAATTTCTATAACTAATGTCCATCCCCCAAGATCTATTCCTTCACCATTTCATTATCATATAGATTTTCATATGAAGCTATATATACTTGCTAGAAGTCATATGTAAATCTATGGTTTATTCTAAACTGTGAGATAGCATTATACATCGTTTTAAAGTGTGATTTTTCGGTGTGCTTAACTTTTGTCTCTTTATTTTTAGAGCCTGTCTGCATCAATGTATGATATTAAAGTTTATTAATTTTAGTGTTTATCTTATGTATGTTTAATTGTTGATCGAGCGCCCCCACGGGACGACTAAATGCCTCTCCAGGTGGGGGGAGTTGAAGTCAATCAGCCCGGCCAATAGCAGTAATGCTGTGTGTATAAGAACCGCCCTCGGAACCTCCTCCTTCATACCCTGACGAAGTACGGAAGTACGAAACGCGTAGGAGGGGGCGCGTTCCTTCATTCATATATTTTTATATCCCCATTGCGGTTTTAAATCGAACATTTGTTCTGCTACGGGACGTGTTTGGGACTCTGTGTGCCGCTGGATTGCTGAGTGTGAGACAGTGACGCACCAAAGACGCGACCGGCATAGAGACGCCGTCTGATGACGTCAGACGCCGGCGTGGAGTAACCCGGAAGCAGCGTGGCGATCAACCCTGCTGAGAGCTCCGTGATGGTGTGGGAAGGTTCCCCAACGCTGAGCTGCTTACTTTGGAATCATACACCAGCATTCTGAGGGTGAACGTCCTGCAACCGGTGTCTGAATCCTGTTGTGCCTACAGAGTGGTAACATGTCCCTAACATGTCATGCTATTAACCCTTATTGTTGATGTACGTGCAATACTCACCTTTATACTACAGTATAAATAATTTTTTAATACACTACACAATGGTTTTTTTTGCGCTGTTCTTTTTTGTTTCCTTGTAGCCTTGGTGTTTGAGCCATTCCCACAGACCAGCTGCACAAAACCTCACCCGTTAAGGTTGTATTGTTTATTTTATACATACCTTTTATGTGTAAATCACTTTTCCTATCACAATCACCTATGAGCGCAAGTCCTTTTTTTGTTTTCACTCAAGTTCTTTGCTCACCTTGCTGCACAGTGTGATTTGTTTTATGTGTATATATCGCATCACTGTATAATTCACACAGTGTCTAACTTTATATTTAAATATTTTATATCACTGTATTTATATATACTGTATTAGTGATTTAGTTATTGCCAGACATCATTATGGCTTGGTCATTATCAAGCTGTAGAGAGAAAAGGGCTGCATTATTTGATTCCATGTTTAAGGATGAGACACATGTCTTTGAGGATGAATATATTATTGACATTCCTGCTGAAACCCATTTTAAGCAATTAGAAAATTTGCTCATAACCGAGACCAAACAATGGTTAGAACGCAACACCATGCAGAGATATTTGGACTGCGGGAGAGTACCCCGTGGGTTGCGTTTCCAAAAGAACCCCACTTTTGGAAGAGATAACATTCAATTTATGAAAGAATGGGATAGGATTCAGGAGGAATGTTCAAGAGAACTAATGAGATTGATCATCTTTGAACGCAGCAGAACAATTGTAGCTTTAGAAAAATATATCTGCAAAAAAATTGCAATTTTGGAACCGCTAGTTATAAATACTGACTGTTCCAAATTGGAATGCGACCTCAAAATGACTTTAGAGTCAACGACGGAGGAGATTATGCTTAACAAGCAAAAAAATTTTTATCGTGATAAACATGACTATGACAATGGTCGACAGAAGGACTGGAATAGATCCGAAAGGGAAAAGGGTATTGTTCCCACTGGTCAAAATCCCCCCAATAAATATCATGGTAATTACCACCAAAAGAAAAAAAGGGAGAATAGTCTCCATTTTGAGGGTGAAAAGGCCCATCGGGAACAAACGAAAGATGACTATAGACCATCTAAGAATTATAGAAAAAAGTCACAAGATAGGAGACACAATAGTTATAATAAGAGGAGGGATAGCTCCAAATCAGAGTATACATATAAAGAACATCACAAGAAAGATACTCACCAGAAAGATAGGCAAAATGAACACCAGAGGGCAAATACACCCCCTAAGAAAGATTGTGAGCAAGCATCCCCTAGGAAATCCCTTTTCTGGAGGAACTCAAACAGAGATATTTGGGTTCGAAAGAAAGGGGGAATACAGTAAAAGAGAAAGAGAAGAAAAATATGGAAACTCCCAGGTCGCAAAAAAGACACCACTCACCAGAAGAGGGACAAGAGCAGGGTGTAAGACCAAAACAAAGAAGAGAGTCGAATTAAAGAATAACGAATCTTTTAAGGGTATTTTTAACTTATCCAATGTTGATCTCACTTTATGTCAGAAACTGGTTCTTAGTAAAGGACTTAAATTTTCACAGTCAAGTGGTCCAAATGGTTTCCAATTATTCTCAGATCTGCACAAGTTCACTATGAACTTGACACTGAAGAGGCATTTCCTTAAAAAAGAGATAGGAAACGATCTGAGTAATATAAATACTGTTATAGATCCCATTGATACAGACCCACTTTTGACACTTTGTCAACATAGTGATTTCAAACCACCTTCAAGGTTTTATCCAGCCCAAAGTAAAGGGAGTTTTATCGATTCGTTTTTTAATATAGTTAATAATGAATTTATATCACTGGTAAATAACTTTAAACCATCCGGCATACTGTACCTCACAAATTCAGTTATCAAGAACATCTGGCACTGAAAGAACTTCAGGATAGAAAAGACCTAATTATAAGACAGGCTGATAAAGGTGGAGGAGTAGTAATCCGAAACCGTGTAAGCTATGAAAAGGAGGCCATGCGCATTCTGAATGACCCTGGCAACTATAGCAAATTAAGTCAGGATCCGACAAACAAGTTTGTCTCTGAGCTAAAGAGCCTTCTTGATGAGGCTGTTGCATCCACAGTATTGTCTAAATCTGATTACCAATTTTTGAATGTCTTATTTCCCACCATTCCAGTGTACTACCACCTTCCCAAGATACACAAGGCCTCTATCGATCCACCGGGTAGACCCATAATCTCCGGAATCGGATCCGTAACGTCAAACTTGTCACAGTATGTGGATTTTTTCCTACAAAAATATGTGAAAATACTGCCATCTTACATTAAAGATACCACTGCCGTTTTAAACCTAGTCAAAACAATCCAATGGCAGGAAGGTTACAGATGGGCAACGTTTGACGTCCAATCCCTCTATACATGTATTCCCCATGATAAAGGGATTGAGGCAATAAAGGAGACGTTATCCAAAGATATGGATCTTCACCCTCTAAATTGTGATTTTATTATCGATGCCATCACTTTTATTTTGTCACACAACTATTTTCTATTTTTAAATCAGTTTTATCTACAGTTGTGTGGCACAGCCATGGGGATGCGATTCGCTCCCAGTTATGCGAACATATACATGGGGATATGGGAAGCTAACTTTATTTGGCACAATAACCCATTTGCCAATCGGGTTATTGTTTGGCAAAGATATATCGATGACGTCTTGTGTGTCTGGGAGGGTGGTGAGGACACCTTGGAGCTCTTTAAGGTCTATCTGAACCAAAACGACTACAACTTGAAATTTACATCTGAGTCACATGCTAGTCAGATAGACTTTCTAGACCTTAGTTTAATGTCAAGGGTTGGTGAAAACATCAATACAAAAACTTTTTAAAAAAAAGTGGATTGCAACAGCTTCCTTCTGTCATCCAGTAATCACAAAAGATCCTGGGTTGACAACATACCCAAAAGTCAGTTCATGCGTATTAAACGCAACTGCAGTCTCCAGGCTGACTTCGAAACCCAATCAGTCACCCTTTTTGAAAAATTCTTGGAACGTGGGTATGATAAGGCTCTCTTGCTCAGCTCACTCGAAAAAGTTGTTAGAATGGATAGGGACACACTGCTGATTCAGAATAAAAGAATTATAAATGATGAAGTAGATGCAACAATTAAAATTCCTTTCATTACAGAGTTTAGCTCAGTCAGCACTAGTGTACAAAAAATAATAAACAGGAACTGGAATATTCTCTGTAATGATCCTGTATTGGGCCCCTCCCTCCAAAAAAATCCAAGCTTTATTTATCGTCGGGCGAAGACGCTCAAACACTTCCTAGCGCCCAGCGATATTGGTACTTCATTGAATACATCACTAGCGGTACCATGGATGCCGAATAAACCAAACGGCAATTACTGCTGCGGGAAGTGCAAAGCCTGTCCAATGTTAAATTCCAACCGTAAATCATTCGTATCCAATGCAACAAAGGAAAAGTTTACAGTGAAAGATTGTATTTCTTGCAAAACCACATATGTGGTTTATTTATTACAGTGTCCCTGTGGATATCAATATGTAGGGCGAACCAAAAGATTTCTAAGAGTGAGGATTCTAGAACACGCTAGAAATATTAGACTAGGATTTGAACAACATAGCGTGTCTAGGCATTTTAAGATCAAACATGACTGTGACCCCTCACTCTTAACATATATAGGTATCCAGACTGTACAATCAGGAAGACGTGGTGGAGACAGAGATAAAAAACTGTCCAAACAAGAAAGTTTGTGGATATATAAACTCCAGACTTTGTCTCCATCAGGTCTCAATGAGGAGATTGACGTATGGTCTCTTTTTTAATTAATCCCTAATACCAGTGTTTTCAGTTCTATATACTATTTTTACTCAATTGCGAGTTTTATAATATAAAAAGTTTAATTTAGGTACTCTTTCTCTCTGAATTTCTATAACTAATGTCCATCCCCCAAGATCTATTCCTTCACCATTTCATTATCATATAGATTTTCATATGAAGCTATATATACTTGCTAGAAGTCATATGTAAATCTATGGTTTATTCTAAACTGTGAGATAGCATTATACATCGTTTTAAAGTGTGATTTTTCGGTGTGCTTAACTTTTGTCTCTTTATTTTTAGAGCCTGTCTGCATCAATGTACACTGGCGACACACTTTATTCGAGCTCGGCTAGTCCCACGAATTCGGGTATACCCGGGTGTATTGAGGTTTGTGACTGTTTTCTGCCCGAGTGCATTGGGTTATTTTCCAGGCAGGGATTGAAGCATTTTATTCCCGCTGGCTGCAATACTGCACAGTATATATATATACACTGCATTACAATTCATGAATTTATGCCATCTGGTAGACACGCGAAGCATTGCAGCCTATTAAATCCTAATCATTATCATTTAACAGATCAGCCGCCCGTCAGCCAGGCATGAACCCAGGCTGGGAAGGCAAATGCAACGGGGCTTGTCAGAGGTGAGGAGCGGCGCATTCCAGGTATCTGCCAGGTACATACTGGGTATTTGCTCGAATAAAGTGTGTCGGTGCAGTATGATATTAAAGTTTATTAATTTTAGTGTTTATCTTATGTATGTTTAATTGTTGATCGAGAGCCCCCACGGGACGACTAAATGCCTCTCCAGGTGGGGGGAGTTGAAGTCAATCAGCCCGGCCAATAGCAGTAATGCTGTGTGTATAAGAACCGCCCTCGGAACCTCCTCCTTCATTCCCTGACGAAGTACGGAAGTACGAAACGCGTAGGAGAGGGCGCGTACCTTCATTCATATATTTTTATATCCCCATTGCGGTTTTAAATCGAACATTTGTTCTGCTACGGGACGTGTTTGGGACTCTGTGTGCCGCTGGATTGCTGAGTGTGAGACAGTGACACACCAAAGACGCGACCGGCATAGAGACGCCGTCTGATGACGTCAGACGCCGGCGTGGAGTAACCCGGAAGCAGCGTGGCGATCAACCCTGCTGAGAGCTCCGTGACGGTGTGGGAAGGTTCCCCAACGCTGAGCTGCTTACTTTGGAATCATACACCAGCATTCTGAGGGTGAACGTCCTGAACCGGTGTCTGAATCCTGTTGTGCCTACAGAGTGGTAACATGTCCCTAACATGTCATGCTATTAACCCTTATTGTTGATGTACGTGCAATACTCACCTTTATACTGTAAATAATTTTTTAATACACTACACAATGGGTTTTTTTGCGCTGTTCTTTTTTGTTTCCATGTTTATTTGACAGCTTGCACGTAATTAAGTCACGTGACATCATCACATAGGTATTTCAACGAGGCCAATTAGCTGCGGCTTGACAGCTACAGACCAGAAGATGATACACTTGTTCATGAGAAGGCGCAGAATTCTATTGGAGGAGAGGATAGCAGAGGGGGAGGATGTCACAGGGCCAGGAGAGGACAGAGACAGGGACAGAGACAGGGACAGAGATAGAGACAGAGACAGGGACAGAGACAGGGACAGGGACAGGGGAGCAGAGTGGAGAGGGAGAGGGAGAGGACAAGGAGATGGGAGGAGAAGAGAGAGGAGAGAAGTGGTGCCTCGTCCACGTGTGTACAGGGAGCGTACCATTTTAGATGGGATGACTGAGGAGAAGATCATCAGTCATTATCGTTTGAGTTCAGCAGCAATCTTATCTCTTTATCAAGAGATACGCGTAGATTTAGAGAGTATAACAGTCAGAGGTCAGGCAGTCCCTGGGCTTGTTAAAATGCTGTGCTCATTACATTATCTTGCTTCCGCGTCATTTCAGACAACTGTGGGCATAGTGGGCGGGGTCTCGCAATCGGCATTCTCGCGGGCCTTTACCCAGTTTCTCTGTCCACTCAATAGACGCGCTTGGAATTATATTCATTTTCCTACAGAGCACACAGAGTGGCTGGAAGTGAGAAATGGCTTTTATACCATAGCCGGGATACCATGTGTGATGGGTGCAATCGATTGCACCCATGTTGCCTTGATCCCTCCTAGTCAGAGTGAGCATGCTTACTGCAATCGTAAGCACTACCATTCCCTGAATGTACAGATGGTATGTGATGCCACGATGAATATTATGCATGTGGTAGCCAAATTCCCTGGTTCCAGTCACGATTCCTCTATCCTGAGAAACTCATCAGTTTTCCATGCTTTTGAACAAGGCTATTTTGGAGCTGGTTGGCTGGTGGGTGAGTACATATTATTAAGTGTTAACAAACTACAATTGTGTTTTTGTTAAATGTGGCATGAAAGAATGTTTACACATTGTGTACTGTTTTTGCACGATGGATTATAGGTGACCCAGGATACGGAATTCGGCCTTGGCTTCTGACACCGATGCCTAACCCGCAATCTGAAGCTGAGGACTGCTATAATGTAGCCCACATAGCGAAACAGTCGGTCATTGAGCGGACTTTTGGCCTCCTAAAAACACGCTTCAGGTGCTTAGATAGAACTGGCGGGGCACTACAATATAAGCCTGAGAAAGTGTCTGATATAGTAATAGCTTGCTGCATTCTGCACAATCTGGCACTCCGGCATAATATGTCTTGCGAAATACGTCAGGACTTGGAGGAGGAGCATCCCGTCAATGTAGCAGCTGAAAGTGATTCTTAAACAGGTTGGATACAAATTGTAACCACTAAACAGTTGTGTGTTTACCTCAGCCAAAAATGGCTCGCATATATATATTGTCTGTCATAAGGTTTGTGGTTTAACCATGAACTACCTTTACAATATGTTGCTAACCAATACTTACTGCTATATTTGTAGATAGATATGTTCACTTGGAGTGTCACATGTGTATGACAATGATATTTTTTATTTGAGATCACATTGTTCAGATATGTTGTTGTTTTTTATATCACATACTGTAGTTAAGTATCACATATGTTGTTCAATAAGCTAAATTAACATGTGATTTAAAGAAAATATCTTTTTATTCTCCATGTTATTTTTAACTCAGATTACTCCAATTTCTAGTCATTGCATTAATGAGATGTAACATATGGAATAAGAGGCTCAAACATGGCGACAGGTATTGTGATAGGATGTGTAACCATAAGTCGATGAAAATGTTGTGATCTTGGCAATATGTTCTTCGTTTATTGTGTCCGTCTGCTTGTTTTTACTTCACTGTTATTGGATACTGTGTTCAAATGTTATTAACTACATTACAGAACGTGTAATGATCATGAGTTTACAACATAACATCATGCACATGAGCGATGGTAACACTCAAAGCATGTTTTTATCCAAGAAACAACGTGCTAAACCTCCTAACCATTGCAATTGATGTCATTAGTTCTTCTCTCTTCATCTTCATCTTCCTGAAGACCTTGTCACATGTATCTGTACAAATTAAAGATGTGTGTTGATTTGGCGTACATGTAAGTTTGTTTACAATGATTGCAACATTCCAAATAATTGTATTCTCTCTTAACAAATGTGTATTGCTTCGTAAACACAATGATAATCTTATCCACAACATGTTTATGTGATCAACTGTACTTATGAATGTTGATCCTCATCCTTTATAACAAGTGTAAACGTAGTAACATAAATGACTTACAAATGTTGTTACGCACACATGGCATCACATTGTAATGTGCTTGTGTATTTTGTTATCATTGTTGGTGTAATGCATGTATTTGTTAACGGAACCATATTTGCATACATTATTGAGTTAAAACATTGTACCCTTCATGTAGCTCGGTATGTGTTTAACGTGTAGTAATAACACTCAAATATTGTAACGGTTTGTCACATAAAACTCAAATGTTAAAGTTTTATTCATGTATACATAACATTAATGACCTAATGCATGTTATGTGTACACAACAATGTATGTCAATATATTTAAATTTCTGAACATTTTTAACAAATGAAGATAAGTATTGTTATTGTGTACTTAGAAATCTAGAATGTCTAACATGTTCTAAATGTTATGTATATGATTTGACATTTAATTTAACAGATTAAAATATATAGTAACTAATTGTGTTATAATAGTGATTATGTTGCTTTCACATTTCACATGACATTACAATACATATTATGTTATAAAATATTAAAGACATATGTAAATGTACTGATATTGTTTATTGTGAATCAAAATTGTAATCTACATTTAGTGCTGACTTAACAAATACACCCAAGGCTAGTTCAAATTTTTATTCATAATCAGTGCTAAACTCGTCTAAAGCATTGATACAGATATATTATCATTGATTGTGTACACGTGTCGCACTGAGGTAATATGTTCTTTGTTCCATCTCTAATCATACATTTGTCCCATGTATTCATAACCGACATCTGTGAAATAAAGCAAAGACAGTCGTTTTTAACATTGCACATTGATGTATGTTTCATCATCATAACGCTTAACACATATTATTATGATTGTCGAGATTAACAATTCTGTGACATATATGTTGAAACAGGAATGATAAATCTAAACCGACAGAAGATTTTAATGTATAAAATGACGTTGTTCGCAGTACTACTGATATGTG